>NC_052155.1:181534254-181834254 GCF_902713615.1 Scyliorhinus canicula | reverse complement strand
GCAGAGGAAGCAGCACCTATCAATCCCTGCAAATAGAAAAGCAGTCAGCTGGATTTAAACCCCCTCAGCTCTTTGATCTTCAAGTCATTCATTAATTTCTCTTTGAGATTGATTTTACTAGACTGTGATGGACAGGTTCCACCCACATACCCAGCTGTCAGCAGTGTTCCATTCATCTCCCTTTACAGTTGAGTAACTTTGAAGTGGTCAGCTTGAGACTGACCACAATGCTGATAATCATCAAGCCTTGAATGACAGCTCCTGGACCACTTCAAACAGAGTTCAGTGCTTTCCATTCATCTCACTTCACAGTTGAGTGACTTTGAAGGGATAAGCTCTGAAACTAACAGCACGTAACTTTGCTTCCTCTGTCTGAGCCAGCAGGTGTATTGGCAGCTGAGTTAAAAAGCAGTGTTCTGTTTCACTGCTTCTCTCTGGACAGCTCTCTAACTTCCGGACAGGGATCTCTCTTCTGGGGGTTTCCTGTCAGGAGTCTCTCTTCTAGGTCACTTCCTGACAGCGGTCTCTCTTCTAGGGGTCTGTGGGAGGTCTCTTTATTTAGGGGGTCTCTGCGGGCTGTCTCTTTATTTAGACGGTTTCTAGTGGATGGGGTGCTGAGTGCAACATTCAACATTCTCGCTGACAGTGGTGGCAGGATGAAATCAGATCTGATGATTGCAGCCTCAGTGTCAAGGGATTTTTTTTTTTTCTTTTAAATTTAGAGTACCCAATTATTTTTTCCAATTAAGGGGCAATTTAGCGTGGCCAATTCACCTACCCTGCACATCTTTGGGTTGTGGGGGCGAAACCCACGCAGACACGGGGAGAATGTGCAAACTCCACACGGACAGTGACCCAGGGCCGGGATTCGGACCCGGGTCCTCAGCGCCGTGAGGCAGCAGTGTTAACCACTGTGCCACCGTGCTGCCCTTTGTCAAGGGGTTTTGATAATGTACCTGTAAACTGCATTCGGACTATGCGCAAAGTTGCAAAATAAATATATATAAATGCTGTTGTTGTAGGTGGCATCAATGGTTGTCAATCAGCAATGTATTTAATTAAATTGAATATAAGTTTAGTGTGTGAAGTAGGAAAAGTTATTTTACATTTCAATTGGTTTTGCTGCCCCAGGGCTCAGGAAGCTGAATAAAGACGGTTCCATCAACAAAGAGCGGAGAAATTGCTTCATCATGGGCACTGTCTTACTTTCTTAGTCTCCTTAGGGCAAATCCTACAGGAATCAGGATCCTCCTGATTCCAATTGAAGCATTCAAATGGGAATTAGGCCATTATCTAAAAATGAAGAATGTGCAGGGTAATGGCGAGAAGGCAGGAGAGTGGCATGGGGTAAGTAGCTCACTCAGAAAGCCAGTGGGGATATGATGGGCCAAATGGCCTCCTACTACACCATAACGTAAAATCACAGAATCCCTACAGTGCAGAAGGAGGCCATTCGGCCCATCAAGTCTGCACCGATGGTCAGAACGAGCACCCTGCCTAGGCCCACTCCCCCGCCCTATCCCTGTAACCCCATAACCCCATCTAACCTGCACGTCTTTGGACACTAAGGGGCAATGTATCATGGCCGATCCACCTAACCTGTACATCTTTGGGCTGTGGGAGGAAACCGGAGCACCCGGAGGAAACCCACGCAGAGACGGGGAGGATGTGAAAACTCCACCCAAGGCCAGAATCGAACCCGGGTTCCTGGCACTGTAATCAATGTGCCACCGTGCCGCCGCAAAGCAAAAGATTTATAGGGTCAGGTGTTCCCAATGCCTGAAGATCGATAATGAGAGGGTGCACATTTATGCTAATTGGCAAAGGAACCAGAGGTGACATGAGGGAAAATATTTTACGCAACAAATGGCTGGGATTTGGAAGACACTGCCCTGTGGGGTGGTGGATGGAGATTCAATAGCAGCCTTCGGAGGGAAATTGAGTAAATGCTTGAAGGAGAAAAAGTTGCTGGGATATTGGAAAAGAGCAGGGAAGTGGGACTAATTGGAGTCCTCTTGAAAAGAGCCAACGCATTCGCAAAATGCAGAATGGCCACCTTTTGTGCCGCACTGTTCTATGATTTTATAATGTGATTGCGAGCATAATTATGTCCTCAGCTATTGATTATGACATTATGCTGCGCCCGCTGTTAAAAATGGAAATTTGAAGCACTTATTTAATGTAGCAATATCACCTCTTTCACCAATTGCGATCGCACACAGTCAAACACAGTTTCCAGACTGCCATTTTTATAGCTCAGAACACACAAGTAGGAAAGTTTGTTGGAAACTGCCTCGTTGTCTATCCAGCTGCTTATCAATAGGCAATAATGCCACTCAGGGGGCTGTCAGTGTAAAAATACTTGATCGCAGCTGCAACGATGCTTGCGCAACCTGCTGCCGGGATTGTTAGCACTTGGTCTAGTCGGATATCCTGTCTGCTCCAGTCTGGTTCTGAGATGCGAATTCATCATGGATGTGCTGTGGCAATACTTAAAGCAGAAAAGGAGGGAAGGTTATGCCGATTAGAGTTCGATTCAGTGGTGCGGGAGAAATGTGTGTGGTGCAAAGAGCTGGCAAAGGTGTGGAGCTGGATGCCCTGCATCTGTGCCATAGACTCATTATAATTTAATGTTACTTTGTGTTACTGGGTCATTGTGTTACTTGGGTCATCTAGATTTCAACATATCTCAAATATTGCGCCCTACCCCAGGTTATTTTATATGTGATCATTATTAGGCAAGCAGACATTTCTAATTATTTCTTTGAGGCAGGGTGATCGATGATGTTCAAATTACAATATGCATGCATTTTATGAAGATTTATCAATAGTCTTACTGCTTGGTGTCCCTGCGCTGCACCAGGTCAAAGGGCACCTTGGCCTGCTCGCTGACCTCTGTCAAATCTACTTTGTATCTGACCACTAGGAGGTGAAGAATAAACAAAGGCTAACTTATCAGTCAGCTCCTCTGCAACCAGATGGAAAAATTGCCTGTCCTCCGTCGGGCACCTTTCTCAGCGCTGACGGCTAAAATGTGGGTTCGCTGTGTTCATTACATTGGCGAAGGTCTACTCAACTGTTCAGGTGGTAATGCTCATGAACAGCAGAAAACCCTTCGGAGAGTTGGCATGTTCCACTGAATTGCCTATAAGGGCCAAATTATATGAAGGAATATATGTGACTGGAACTGCTCAGCTTTACCTCCTCATTGTACCTCATATCATAGAATTTACAGTGCAGAAGGGTGCCATTCGGCCCATCGAGTCTGCACCGGCTCTCGGAAAGAGCACCCTACCCAAGGTCCACACCTCCACACTATCCCCATAACCCAGTAACCCCATCAACACTAAGGGCAATTTTGGACACTAAGGGCAATTTAGCATGGCCAATCCACCTAACCTGAACATCTTTGGACTTGGGAGGAAACCGGAGCACCCGGAGGAAACCCACGCGCACACGGGGAGAATGTGCAGACTCTGCACCGACAGTGACCCAAGCCGGGAATCGAACCTGGGACCATGGAGCTGTGAAGCAATTGTGCTATCCACAATGCTACCGTGCTGCCCTTACTTCAGAAATGCTGCTTAGAGACAGTCCGACATTTTATGAAGTCCTTCTAATGTATAATTGTGAGCATTCCTTTCCTCTGGCATTGTTAATAGAACCAATATTGCTGACGAAAACATACCATCCCCTCCCCCGCCCCCACCCCATCCCATCCCATACCATCCCCTCTCCCCAGCATACTCCTGGCAAACGTCCAAGCGATTGAAAACAAGCTGGATGAACTTAACGCCAGACTTATCTCTCAGAGAGAAGCAAGAGACTGCTGTGTGCTCTGTTTCACAGAGACATGGCTCACCCCCGCCTCACCGGACTGTGCCATACAACCTGAAGGCTTCTCTATTCACCGGGCGGACCGCACGGCATCTTCAGGCAAAGCGAAGGGTGGAGGGGTTTGCCTCCTCATCAACTCCTCCTGGTGCTTGGATGTGGTGACTCTGGCGACCTACTGCTCCCCAGACCTGGAATACCTGACCGTAAAGTGCCGCCCATACTATCTTCCACATGAGTTCACTTCAGCCATTATCACAGCGGTCTACATCCCACCCCAGGCAGAAGTGAGGAAGGCGCTGGATGAACTGTACACAGTCATAAACAACTATGAAACAGAACACCCGGAGGCCCTGTTCATTGTGGCCGGAGACTTCAACAAAGCCAACCTCAAGAGTGTACTGCCAAAATTCCACCAGCACATCTCCTGTCCCACCAGGGGCGACAACACTCTTGAGCACTGCTCCTCAAAAATCAAGGGCGCCTACCGTTCCATCCCCCGACCGCATTTTGGGAAATCAGACCATAAGACTGTGCTCCTTCTCCCGGCTTACAAGCAGAAACTCAAGCGGGAGAATCCAACTAAGAAGGTTGTGCAGTGCTGGTCCGAGGAGACAGAAGAGATCTTACATGACTGCTTAGAGACAGTGGATTGGTCCATATTTAAGAACTCAGCGACTAACTTAAATGAGTATGCCACCACCGTCACAGACTTCATCAGCAAATGTGTGGACGACTGCGTGCCAAAGAAAGCAGTACGTACGTTCCCCAACCGGAAACCATGGCTCAACCGCGAGATTGACTCCCTACTGAAGGACAGATCTGAGGTGTTCAAGGCAGACGACCCTGTCCTATACAAGAAATCCAGGTACGACCTCCGCAAAGCCATCCGAGATGCCAAGAGAGAATATCAAACTAAGCTAGAGTCACAGACAGACTCTCGGCGGTTGTGGCAAGAACTAAACAACATAACGGGCTACAAAGCGAAGCCGAGCAGTATCTCTGGCAGCAGCGCACCCCTCCCGATGAACTTAATGCATTCTATGCTCGGTTTGAGCAGGTAACCAACAATCCACTGTCGAGTGCCCCAGCAGCGCATAATTCACCCATACACACCATCACAGTTTCCGAAGTCAGATCGGCATTCCTGAAAGTGAACCCACGGAAGGCGATGGGCCCGGACGGGATCCCTGGTCATGCACTCAGAGCCTGCGCATACCAGCTGGCAGAGGTATTCACAGACATCTTTAACCTATCCCTACTCCACTCCGAGGTCCCCACCTGCTTCAAGAAGACCACCATCATACCGGTACCAAAGAAGAACCAGGCAACGTGCCTCAATGACTACCGCCCGGTGGCCCTGACATCGGTTGTAATGAAGTGCTTCGAGAGGCTGATCATGAAACGCATCACCTCCATACTCCCGGAACGCCTTGACCCACTTCAATTCGCATACCGTCGCAACCGGTCCACATCAGACGCCATTTCCCTGGCCCTACACTCATCCCGAGAGCATCTCGAAAACAAGGACTCCTACATCAGACTCCTATTCATTGACTACAGCTCCGCCTTCAACACCATAATCCCAGCCAAGCTCATATCAAAGCTCCAAAACCTAGGACTTGGCTCTCCACTCTGCAACTGATCCTTGACTTTCTGACCAACAGACCACAATCAGTAAGAATGAACACCAACACCTCCTCCACAATAGTCCTCAATACCGGTGCCCCACAAGGCTGCGTACTTAGCCCCCTACTCTACTCCCTGTACACGCACGACTGCGTGGCAAAACTTGGTTCTAACTCCACCTACAAGTTTGCTGACGATACAACCATAGTGGGCCGGATCTCGAATAACGACGAGTTTTAATACAGGAGGGAGATAGAGAACCTAGTGGAGTGGTGTAATGACAACAATCTCTCCCTCAATGCCAGCAAAACTAAAGAGTTGGTCATCGACTTCAGGAAGCAAAGTACTGTACACACCCCTGTCAGCATCAACGGGGCCGAGGTGGAGATGGTTAGCAGTTTCAAATTCCTAGGGGTGCACATCACCAAAAATCTGTCCTGGTCCACTCACGTCGACGCTATCACCAAGAAAGCACAACAGCGCCTATACTTCCTCAGGAAACTAAGGAAATGCAGCATGTCCACATTAACCCTTACCAACTTTTACAGATGCACTATAGAAAGCATCCTATCGGTCTGCATCACAGCCTGGTATGGCAACTGCTCGGCCCAGGACCGCAAGGAACTTCAGAGAGTCGTGAATACCGCCCAGTCCATCACACGAACCTGCCTCCCATCCATGGACTCCATCTACACCTCCCGCTGCCGGGGGAAAGCGGGCAGCATAATCAAGGATCCCTCCCACCCGGCTTACTCACTTTTCCAACTTCTTCCATCGGGCAGGAGATACAGAAGTCTGAGAACACGCACGAACAGACTCAAAAACAGCTTCTTCCCCACAGTCACCAGACTCCTAAATGACGCTCTTATTGACTGACCTCATTAACACTACACCCTGTATGCTTCATCCGATGCCGGTGCTTATGTAGTTACATTGTATATCTTGTGTTACCCTATTATGTATTCTCATGTATTTTCTAGTATTTTCTTGAATTTTGTTTAATTCCCTTTTCTTCCCATGTACTTAATGATCTGTTGAGCTGCTTGCAGAAAAATACTTTTCACTGTACCTCGGTACACGTGACAATAAACAAATCCAATCCAATCCAATCTCCTTCCATTCATTTTTTTTTTAAATTTAGAGTACCCAATTCATTTTTTCCAATTAAGGGGCAATTTAGCGTGGCCAATCCACCTACCCTGCACGGCGCCGAGGTCCCAGGTTCGATCCCATCTCTGGGTCACTGTCCGTGTGGAGTTTGCACATTCTCCCCGTGTTTGCGTGGGTTTCGCCCCCACAACCAAAAAGATGTGCAGGTTAGGTGGATTGGCCATGCTAAATTGCCCCTTAATGGGAAAAAAAAGGAATTGGGTACTCTAAATTTATTTTTGAAAAACTATTATAAGTGTGGAGTCTCGGGCAGCACGGTGGCCAAGTGGTTAGCACAACCGCCTCACGGCGCTGAGGTCCCAGGTTCGATCCCGGCTCTGGGTCACTGTCCGTGTGGAGTTTGCATGTTCTCCCCGTGTCTGCGTGGGTTTCGCCCCCACAATCCAAAAATGTGTAGAGTAGGTGGATTGGCCACGCTAAATTGCCCCTTAATTGGAAAAAATAATTGGGTAATCTAAATTTTATTAAAAAAAAAGTGTGGAGTCTCATTACTTCAACTTTTGAAAATGTCATGGAGATTTTTTTAAATTTAAATTGTGCTTTCTGTGTTTCCTTTCTCTCTCATTTCGGTCTCTATGTTAATCTAACCTTTATCTCCTTCTCATTACTTCTCTTTCTGTTCCTCATTTGACGCTGGACTCAGCTTCCCGCGTTCACACTCCTTCCCAGTCTCTCTGCTGTTTTATTTTCCCCGGCCGCCAATCTGCTTGGTTAAGGATTTACGCTGTTGGTTGCCCTGTTGACTCAGATGGCGGGGCAGCATTGCTCTCAGTTCACCATCGTCAACTCTCACTTCCAGCAAATTCGAGTTGACGAGTACAGGGCTCGCTCGATCTAAAAGTAGTTGCCGATAGACACGTTTCTGCAGCAAAAAAAGTCCCAATATCACTTTGACATGTTTTTACCATTTTGTTGAGTTGATTTTAGAATGTTTTCATACTCAACTTTCCTGTGTGGGATAATCGTGTCACATTTTTCCCAACAATTGAAGCATTCTGTTGCTGGAGCTAATCCAGTACTGGGAGCAATGATTGCTGTTTTATATTGTCCACATCGTATCAAACATCACTTAAATTAAATAAAACAATTTGGCTCACATGCCAATTAAAGCAATTATTAGGAGACACATCTCATTTGAGTGTGGCAGATTGTTATCATCCTGTCTTTTTTTGGAGTACTCACTAAATATGTGTATCAAAGTCAAACTGGAAGTTGGTTTCAGCTTTAGCATCTTCCAATGTCTCGTATTGAGATATCCTCACACATTTGGCACTTTTTGGCCGAAATACCAAACAACTTTGAGACACGCAAGCATATGAACTTGTTGCCCTTCCTCCGAAGCGATATGTAGCACGTTCAAACTATTTTAGGCGGGGGACAGTTTTGCAAACTCAAACTTTAGCAATCCTGCAAAGTATTTGGAAAGGGGTGCAAGTGGTGCAAGGTCAGACATTCACAGGCTGATGCTCCTGCTGTTGGCCGGGTCCCAAATCCTGAGGTTGCTGTTAATAGTTGGTTGATTACCTTGTTAAAGGTGCACAGGTAATTGGCAGCATTTGATTAAGGACAAAGAACACATAAAAGCCCCACGAGGAACTGTCATTCTTTTGTTTAATTTATTGATTATTATTTTATTTAAAGACCACAAAGAGAGTCAGTTCCATTCAAGCTTTGTCTTTTTGTTACAGTGTCCCTTTAAGGGGCAGTTAACTGTTTATTCATTAATTTGTTAATGAGTGACGGAGGCACCAACCCTGCCAGGGGCGTAACTCTCGAGGATTGACCTGGAATTCAAGTTTAATCTTATTTTTTTCCCCAATTTGTTATTTATTTATTTGTTTCCGGGATGTGGGCGTCGCTGGTTAGGCCAGCATTTATTGCCCGTCCCTAGTTTCCCTTCAGAAGGTGGTAGTCAGTTGCCTTCTTGAACCGCTGCAGTTTTTGAGGTGTAGGTACACCCACTGTGCTGTTAGGTTGGCAGTTCCAGGATGTTGCCCCAGTGACAGTGAAGGAACGGCTGATATATTTCCAAGGCAGGATACTGAGTGACTTGGAGGGGAACCTCCAGGTGGTGGGGTTCCCAGGTATCTGCTGCTCTTGTCCTTCTAGATGGCAGTGGCTGCGGGTTTGGAAGGTGCTATCTAAGGAACCAATTAAATATCAGGAAAACTGCGGCCGCGGTCTTTACAAAATCGATATCCCTCAACCTGGAAGATCTTTATTTTAGTCCTTCACCAAAATTTGGAAAATCTGGTACAGATACAATTGTTCAATGGCTTTGGGATCAGTAAAGGGAAATGAGCCATGGTTTATAATAATAGAAATAATCTTTGTTAGTGTCACAAGTAGGCTGACATTAACATTGCAATGAAGTTACTGTGAAAATCCCCTAGTTGCCACATTCCGGTGCCTGTTCGGGTACACAGAGCTAGAATTCAGTATGTCCAATTCGCCTAACAAGCGCGTCCTTCGGGACATGTGGGAGGAAACCGGAGCACCCGGAGTAAACCCACGCAGACACGGGGAGAACGTGCAGACTCCATACGGATAGTGGCCCAAGCGGGAATCGAACCTGGGTCCCTGGCGCTATGAAGCAACAGTGCAAACCACTGTGCTACCTTGCCGTCCATTTTGCTCCCAAATACTGCAAAGTGACCGTTGCCTTTTAAAAATTTATTCTACATGGGATGTGCGCATCCCATCCTGAATTAAACTAAGCTGAACTTGCTGGGCCAGTTGAGAGTCAACCAGGTTGCGGACGGTCTGGAGTCACATGTAGGCCAGCTAGTAAAATGACAGATTTCCCAAAAGGACATTAGTGAACCAGGTGAGTTAACATTGCTGAGAGCAGCTTTTAAATCCACGTTTATTAATTAAGTAAATTTAATTCTACCAGCTGCCATGGTGGGAGTTGATCCCGCATCCCCAGCCCATTGGCCTGGGTCTACGGATCACGAGTCTAGTGACGTTGCCACGACACCACCCTCACCCCCCCCCCCCCCCCCTGCTTCCGTTGCATTCTGGGAGAAAAGGTGCTGGATTCTCCACTGGCGGGATTCTCTGTTGCGCCGGCAGCGTACCCGCGCCCGGGTTATTTCCCAATGGCATGGGGCTACCCGCCAAGGGTAACCCCATCGGCCGGCTGGAGGGACGGAGAAACACGCTGCCGGCGGGTGGGGGGGGAGGGGAGGGGGGGGGGGCAGAAAATGGGTACGGCAGGACGGTGAATCCAAACTAAGGTCTTTGATGTGATTTGGGGCACCCCAGTGAGGAATCTTAACAATGGCCACTGCCAAAGGTGCATTCATGAGTAATTGCCAGGTAACCAATGTAGTAATCAGGCAGCCACTGCCCATAGAGCTGTTGACCAACAAAGGAGGGATAGTCTTCAGGCCAGGTGGGCAAGGCAGAAGAGGGAGAAAACATTCTTCCCCAGAGGTGGCACGTCAGCATCTTGAGAAATTGATGAATTATATGAAGAGATGCATGAGAGATGTGTAATGTTTTTCAGATCAACTTCTGGGAGATGATGGGGACAATATTCAGAGAGTGCTGTGAAGTCCTTTAATCTTTGGACAATAATTTTCAGACCTTTCCCTTTGAATTTGGCCTGTTTTAGTTTGTAGGAGGAGTTATCAGGAAGAGAAACAAAGTAATTTGCATTGTTAGCCAAGAGGTTATTTCCTGCTGTTAATTATGGGAATTAACATGATTCCCATCTGATGTCTCATTGGAAAGTTGAATTTGCTGCTGTTGGAGCTGAGACTGGATGTTTGAAACACCATTCTGTTTTCCCTTAAAAAGGCAGGGTGGAGGGTAACAGTCTGACAGACAAAGTAACTGTTATCCCATTAAAAGCTGCTGTTCTCTCTCACCGGATCCCTGCAGTGCAGAAGGAGGCCATTTGGCCCATCAGGTCTGTGCCGACTCTCTGAAAGTGTACTCCACCCACCCCCGTGCCCTATCCCAATTGCCCCTTAACCTAACCGTCACACCTTTGGACCGTCAGAGGAAACCGGAGGAAACCCACATGCAGACTCCACACAGTCACCCAAGGCTGGAACTGAATCCGGGTCCCTGACGCCGGAAGGCAGCAGTGCTAACCACTATGCCACCGTGCCACCCCCAAAATGTAGGAAATGCAGCAGTCAATTTGCCCACAGCAAACTCTCACAAACAGTGATGCATTGTGGGATATAACTATTGGCCAGGACACCGAGGAGGATCCCCTGCTCTTACCTCTAAGTCAGAAAGGTAGTGAGCTGTGGATTCCTCATTAGTATAGTGGTTAGTGTCCACACACGGGACCAGGGCCAATTCTCTGACACGGAGAAGCATAATTCTTTGTGGAGCAGGCTCGAAGGCCTCCTACCTTTCTGTGATTCAAGTCTCACTCCAGCACCCGAGGACAAAGGTGAAGGCTGGTACCTGGGTGTGGTGCTGAGGGGGGTGTGCACTGTTGGGGGGGGAGGTGCCACATCTCGTGGATGAGACTTTATATTCCGACCCTGCTGTCTGCCTTGCATGTAAAAGATCCCATGGCACTAATTCGGAGGAGAGCAGGGGCTCCTCCTCAGTGTCCTGGCCAGTAGTTACATCCCACAATGCATCGCTGTTTGTGAGAGTTTGCTGCGTGCAAATTGACTGCTGCATTTCCCACACCGTCACAGTGACTGGATTTCAGAAGCACTTCACTGGTTCCAAAGCATTTTGGTTCATCATTCAACTCCACAGTTGAAAGGCACTGGGCGCGATTCTCCGCAAAGGCGGAGAGTCGTGCAGGCTGCCACGAAACCGCCCGTGTTTCACGGCAGCCTCCGCGCCCCCTCCCGGGACCCGATTATGCTCCCCGGTCGGGGCTAGCATCGTGGCCCCGTGAACTCTGGCATCGCGGGCTTAACGAATTTCGCTAAGTCCGCGCGCCAAAGATAGCGACGGTTGACGCATATGATGATGTCAGCCGCGCATGCGTGGATTGGACGACTCCAACCCGCGCATGCGCGGATGACGTCATCCGCACATATGCGTCAGACCCGTGCATGCGCGGTCCGTAATGCCCCTCAGCCGCCCCGCGGACTTATCCTGCGGGGCGGCGGAGGGAGAAAGAGTGCGCGGGAATCGGACCCGCTGCCCGCGATCGGTGCCCACCGATCGCGGGCCCATGCCACCCTTGGCACGGCCGTGCCAATCGGTGGCATGGTTGTGCAGAACAGCACTTTGCGGCCGTTTTCACGAACTGGTATAGCAGGTGTATTAAAAATCGTGAAAACGGCCGTAAAGGCCTTGGAAATCGGCCCATCAGCCAGGGGAGAATCGCTGCTCGCCGTAAAAAAACGGTGAGCAGCGATTCGTGTCGGGGTCGGGCGTGGGGGGGGGGGGGGGAGAATAGCGGGAGGGCGTCGGACCAGCGTCGCCGTAAAAATTTGCGCCGCCTGCTATTCTCCGCCCCGTCGTGAGTGCGGAGAATCGCGCCCACTGTTTTCTTCAATATAAATTTAGAGTAGCCAAATCATTTGTTTTCCAATTAAGGGACAATTGAGCATGGCCAATCCGCCTAACCTACACACCTTTTGGGTTGTGGGGGCGAAACCCACGCAAACACGGGGAGAATGTGCTAACTCCACACGGACAGTGACCCAGAGCCGGAATTAAAACTGGGACCTCGGCGCCTTGAGGCCGTAGCGCTAACCCACTGCACCACCCTGCTGCCCTGTTAACCTGTGACCAAATGTTGTCCAGGAGAAACAAAAATATTCATAATTTGTTTTAGCTTTATGCACATTTTGCAAAAAATCAATCACATTTAAATAAATGTTAACCTGTTTTTATTTTGCAAGCAGACAAACCCTCGATGTTTCATCCCACAGGGGTGTCTCTGGTAAAATATTTTATTATCATTCATACTTTGCAATATGCTGTTAACATTGCGCTTCGTGACTCAATATTGCCACTTGGTTTCAAAATCCTTGCACAAACTCAGATATTAGTATTAAGTTATTGTCAAAACAATCTGAATTCCTATTTGCTCTAACAGAGTATAGTTCCATCCTGTAGATTTATGCTGTAATAAGATGTCATACTCTGTTTTTGTTCAAGATTGCACCACGCTGATGTTCTTAGGCAGGAAGAAAATAGCCTTTTATTTAAGTACCCTTCTGCGGGGATCCGTCGTCACAATGGTGGCTTTGAGTGTGATATGATCATCACCTTCGCTTCCAAGATGTGACAGATAAGAGGAGAGGGGGTGGTCTTAAAATCGTTCAGTAAGGATTTGGATAGCTGCAGTCTCTGAAGAACAAAGCTCGCCAAAGAAATTCTAATTATGACTTGAGGAAAATTTAAGGAGATCAAAGATTTGTTGAGCAAAACTGTGGATGGCCATGGGTGACTTCAGATTACGTCTTGTGCATATCAGCACAGCATCGTACAGTCTTTACACTACTGCTGGTGCAGTCCGATTCCTTAACCATGCCTGCACAAGCCTCTACGTAAATGTTTGCTGGGAGCTGCCCATGGGTTTGTTGTGGTGGAGTGTATTCCCACTCCAATATTTACACTTGAGTGAGGCGAGTAAATGCAGGATTTGTGGCGATGGCTGGTCAGTCTAAACATCTCTACGACGTAAGCTGGCTTGGTATTGTCCAGGTGTAGGGGGCCGAAGGTGATATTTTCCCCACAGGTTTCAGGGTCCTGCAGTCAGCTTCAAAAGGGGGCCAGAAGCCTGCACTGTCTGGGAGTAGTCACTCGCCTTTGAATTTTCCCGAATGGACCAATAGGTGGCCTCAGGGGCGGCCCCGCTGTGAAATAAAGGGCAGCAGGTGGGCTCCTGAAGTTGGCTGCCCAATAGAAGGTTCTCCAGGTTGAAAGCAGCAGTAGGATGACATGGCAGGGAAACAAGGGAGGGGGGAGGCTTCAAAATATAAGTGCCCACTCTCCAACTTTTTCAAAGTTGAACCACCACTATACATATTTGCATGTGCATGTGCATGTGTGTGTGCATGTGTGTGCCTGAATGCATGCATGTGAATGTATGCGTGTCTGTGTGCGTGTACGTATCCACATGTGTGTGTGTATGCATGCGCCTGTGTGCATGTGCATATGTGTGTACGTGCATGCATGTGCATGCACATGTGCCAGTATCTGCATGTGGAAAGTGTGTGGGGCAGTGGTGGAATCAACCCTTCAGGGCAGTTTGCAGCTGTTACTATCCCAAGTCAGACAGGGAGGGGTTTAAATCGAACTGAAATGCTGGAACCCTGATCCCCTGACAGCTATGCTGTCACCCACTGCCTTCAGGGACCTGGAGACTGGCTCAAAAATCCCAGTTGACTTCCAACAATGTTCCTCGAGGGGTTTTTAATTTTATAAATTGTCTGTCAGGGGCTTACAGGAAGGGACCTGACAAACCCCCAATTCCCATCCCCGAAAAGTGGCGCAGCAGCAGGGTAGAGCCAGGGAACCTGCACACAGGCCGAGGGCAGGAAATTCCACCCCCAACGATCTGTTTTCCTGCCGCCTCCTGGGTAGGGGTTAACGATCAAGCCCTGAATTTGAGGACATTAGTGTTACACAAACAGGGAAGGACATTTTTCAGATGTTTTCCATCAACCAATTGCAGCAATTAAAAGGGTAGCATGGTGGTTAGCATAAATGCTTCACAGCTCCAGGGTCCCAGGTTCGATTCCCGGCTGGGTCACTGTCTGTGTGGAGTCTGCACGTCCTCCCCCTGTGTGCGTGGGTTTCCTCCGGGTGCTCCGGTTTCCTCCCACAGTCCAAAGATGTGCGGGTTAGGTGGATTGGCCATGCTAACTTGCCCGTAGTGTCCTAATAAAAGTAAGGTTAAGGGGGGGGTTGTTGGGTTACGGGTATAGGGTGGATACGTGGGTTTGAGTAGGGTGATCATGGCTCGGCACAACATTGAGGGCCGAAGGGCCTGTTCTGTGCTGTACTGTTCTATGTTCTATGTTCTATGCAACTCTTTGTAACTCTGTGTAACTCTGTGTAACTCTATGCAACTCTATATAACTCTGTGTAACTCTATGTAACTTTGTGTAACTCTTGTAACTCTATGCAACTCTATATAACTCTGTAACTCTATGTAACTCTGTGTAACTCTATGCAACTCTATGTAACTCTGTGTAGCTCTATGCAACTCTATATAACTCTATGCATCTGTGTAACTCTTGTGGTGGTATGAATAGGAGCACTGCCATTGGTGCAGAGCACTGGTTTCCCATTGGCTCTGGCTGGTCATGTGCCTCTCGGCTGATTGGCTGGGACTAGTCATGTGACTCCTCACCAATTGGTCAAGAGGCAAGTAGATCCCGCCTCCGAGGCGGGGCATAAGTACCCAGAGTTCCCGGCGGTCGTTTTTCACTGTAGTCGACCACCGGGCTAACATCTAGCTGATTAAAGCCTAAGTTCTCGTGTCTCGCGTCCAATTAATGGTACATCAATTCTATGTAACTTTGTGTAACTCTATGCAACTCTGTGTAATTCTATGGGCGGGATTCTCCGACCCCCCCCGCCGGGTGGGAGAATTGCCGGGGGTCGGCGTGAATCCTGCCCCCGCCATCCTCCCAATTCTCCCACCCCCCCAAAAACCGGCCCAGCGTCAGTCATGCCACCCACCTTAGAGAATGGCGGGGTCCGGCACGACTCAATGGACACCGGGGTCGCCCGAAATCTCTGACCCACAATGGGCCGATGTCCCGCCCATCTGTAGCCAGGCCCGCCTGGCATAGATCAGAGTAGGTCCCTAACCGGCGGGACCTGACAGCGCGGGCAGGCTCTGGGGTTCCTAGGGGGGTCGTGGGGGCTCTGGCCCTGGGAGGTGCCCCCACGGTGGCCTGGCCCGCGGTTGGGGCCCACCGATCTGCAGGCGGGCCTGTGCCGTGGGGGCACTCTATTTCTCCGCATCGGCCGCTGTGGTCCTCCGCGATGGCTGATGCGGAAACGAACCCTCCCGTGCATGCGCCGACTCGCGCCGGCCAGCGGAGGCCTTTCGGCACCAGTTGGCATGGCGCCAAGCCCCTATCCCGCCAGCCGGCGGGGCGCCAACTACTCCGGGGCGGGCCTAGCCCCTGAAGGTGCGGAGGATTCCGCACCTTTGAGGCGGCCCGACGCCAGAGTGGTTCACGCTACTCTGTCCTGCCGGGACCCCCCACCCCTCCGGGTATGGAGAATCCCGCCCTATGTCACTCTGTGTAACTCTATGCAGCTGTGTGTAACTCTATGTAACTCTGTGTAGCTCTGCATAATTCTTTGTAACTCTGAGAATTATGAAGTGCACCAAATGGCAGAGTCAGCTATGATAGGTGGAAATGAGGTGTCTTTCAGTGCAAAGCAAACAGGGAGTTTGAATGAAGATGACACTCACGGAACCCTTCCAAACCCCTTTGAACCACCCTCATCTCTCTGTCTCCCCGTTATAAATGCAGTGGTGTGGAGGGTTAACGACCTGGATGTTTGGGGTGCTACTTCCCGACGAATTCTGACCAAGCTGGGAAAACGAAAACATCCAATGCTGTCATTTGCCTTTGCTGGGGCTTTGGAACAGTGGGCAGCTCTCTCACCACAAAGTCAGAAGGTTGTGAGTTCAAGTCTCACTCCAGAGGCTTCAGCACAAAACCTTTGGCTGACCCACCAGTGCAGTCCTAAGGGAGTTCCAGACTGTCAGAAGTACTGACATTCAGGGCAAAAGAGCAGTGTGTTCTCCAAAGTTTATTCCCTCAACCAACACCGGCTAAAACAGATAATCTAGTTGTTACCACATTGCAACCTGTACGAGCATCCTGTGTGCTAATTGGTTGCCACGTTGCCTACATGAACCAGTAACCACAATTCAACCAAGTATTTCATTGGGCGTAAAGCACATTGAGATGCCCTGAGGTTGTAGAAGGTGCTATATAACTGAAAGACTTGCCTTCTTTTTCAGGAGTGGGACTAGATTCTGCCTTGCAGGCCTAGTCACAATCCACAGTCTCCAGGTTCCTGCCTTTTATCTGTGAGTTCAATTGCATCCCCAGCAGAGTTCATATAACCCATAGAATCCCAACAGTGCAGAAGGAGGCCATTCAGCCCATCGAGTCTGCACCTGAAAGAGCATCCTACCTATGCCCATTCTCCCACTCTATTCCCATAACTCCCATCTAACTTGCACATCTTTGCATACTACGGGGCAATTTATCATGGCCAATCCACCTAACCTGCACATATTTGGACTGTGAGAGGAAATCGGAGAACCCGGAGGAAACCCACGCAGACATGGGGAAGGCGTGCAAACTCCACACAGGCAGTCACCCGAAGCCGGAATTCAACCCGAGTCCTTGGTGATGTGAGGCAGCAGTGCTAACCACTGTGCCACCGCGTCACCCGTTTCAGCGAGATTCTAGCACAATCTGCAAAGTCGTCCAAATTGCAAATCTAGTTATTAGTCGTTGGTTCAGCTTTGGTTATGGGACGGGTTCAGGGTTCTGGGGAAAGACAAGAGGTGGAAGAATCCATGTGCCAACTTCATTCTGATGATAACAAGTGATGTCTTTACCAAGCAGTTTGCATCATTGAAATACATGTTTGTAAAGAGGTGAGAGGGTGGAGATCGGCATCTAAGCATGAGCATCCATCGAAGCATCCAGCCCGATGCGTGCAAGACAAGAGGAGGTGGCATTGCCATTCAATTTCCAGTCCTTAACAAACTTCTTTCTGAGTTTATTGCTGTACCCAGTGGCTCCTACGTCTGTTTATGTATGTAATCAGCCTCTGGAGAATTTACTTGTGCTAAAGGACTGTGAGTCTGGCGCCTATTGTTCTGAAGTGGATTTGATCTTCTTCAGTGTTTACATGCAACCTTCTCCCTGAAGCAGACAAAGTATCCGACTGACTATATCAGTTACAGTCCAGCAAATGCCGCATCACAAACTGGGGGGGGGGGGGGGGGGGGGGGGGGGGGCGGAGCAAGGACTGCAGCTGGCCTGTTTAATCAATAAGAGTTGAATCCTTCAGATCTCCCGATAGGTTCAAATGGGCAGGATGAGGGAGCTCACACCTGCCTGAACAGCACTGCTTCCACACGGAGGGGGATGGGGGGTGGAGTGGTTATTGTCAACCCTCGGGGATTGCCCTGCAGTCTGAATTACACATTAGTTTTCTGAACATTCTCTGTAAACCAGACGCTATTCAGAGCATTGCATTCTGGGTGGCACAGTGAGTTTGTATTGACTTTGGAAGAGGCGCAGTGCAGAATACTGTCAAACTGATATCTTGGCTAAAAAAGGTTCAGCTATGACGACAAATTGTACGGACAAAATTTGTATTCCCTTGTATGTAGATTGGGTCTCCGTTCACCACCTTAGATGGTCCCTTTCTCCACCATCAGCACATGGTGACAGCAATGTGCACCGTTGACAAGAGGCACTAGAGCATCTCACCAAGGCTCCTTCCATGATATCTTCCGATCCCCCGACCTCGACCAGCTCGAAGGGCAAGAGCATGGGTCGTTGGATAGACTTATAGGCTGGGATTCTCCGACCCCCCTGCCGGGTCGGAGAATTCCCAGGGGAGGCGCGAATCCCGCCCCGCCGCCCCGACGCTGGCTGCCGTATTCTCCAGCGCCTTTTTTCGGGCGGTGGTGGGATTCCCGCCACGCCGGTCAGGGGGCCGTTGACAGTGGCTCCCCTGGTGATTCTCCGGACCCTGATGGGCTGAGCGGCCATCCATTTTTGCCCAGTCCCGCCGGCGTGAATTACTCACCTCATGCACAGCGGGACCTGGCAGGTGAGTATGCGGGGGGGGTGTGGGCACGGGGGGGATTGACACCGGAGTGGGACCCCACGATGGCCAGGCCCACAATCGGGGCCCACCGATCCGCGAGCGGCCTTGTCCGTGGGGACACTTCTTCCTTCCGCGCCGGGACCCTGAAGAGAACCCCCCCCCCCCCCCCACGCAAGCATGAAAATACGGCAGCCGGCCAGCGCATGCGCGAGATCATGCTGGCCTTTCTGCGCATGCGCAAACTTGCGCCGTCCCTTCGGCGCCAGCTGGAGCGGCGCCAACCCCTCCAGCGTCAACCTAGCCCTCTTGAAAGGTGAGAATTCCTCACCATGGGGGGCCATTGACGCCGGAGGCATTGGCCAGTTTTCCCGCCGACGTGGGGACTTAGTCCCCAGAAGGGAGAATCCCGGCCATTGTCTTCAAATTCCAGGAAGGTCTTGGGAATATCATCATCACCTGCAATCTCCCCTCCAAGCCACTCAGCATCCTGACTTGGAAATATATCACAGCTTCTTCACTGTCGCTGGGTCAAAGTCCTGGAACTCCCTCCCTAACAGCACTGGGGGTGCTCCTACACCACACGGACTGCAGCAATTTGAGAAGGAAGCTCACCACCACCTTCTCAAGGGCAATTAGGGATGGACAACAAATGCTATCAATGTTCACATCCCATGAAAGAAGAAAGCAACAAGAGATTTTGAGGTGATCTAATTAAGAGGATTAGAGGTGTTGATACTGTGAGTATAAGAGTAAATATTTCCTCTGGTGGGGGAGTCCTGCACGAGGGAGATAACCTTACAATGAGAATTTGAACAGGGCTGATGACAGAAAGCACATCCTCACACAAAAGGTTGTAGAAATCTGGGGATGGATTCTCCGTCCCGTCGTGCCAGATTTTTGGTTCAGCCCGCCGGCGGGGTGCACCATTTCACCGGCCGGTCAATGGGGTTTCCCATTGTGGGGCAGCCCCGCGCTGTTGGGAAACCCCCTGGGCTGCCGACAAAACAGAGCATCCCAACGGTGGAGAATTCAGCCCTTGAAATTTCTTCCGCAAAAAGCGTTTGAACCTTCTGAAAATTTCAAAGCTGAGATTGCTAGCTTTTTGCGAAGCGAGTATGTGACAGAACCAAAGTGGTTGAATATAGGTGGATGGAGTTAAGAAACAGTACAGATTAGCAATGATATAACTGAATGGTAGAACAGCTCAAGGGGCTGACTGGTCTCCTCCATCCCAATGTTCCAAACCATGGAGAAAAATCGGAAGGACATTAAAAAATGTATGGGTTCTTTTTCATTTCCTTGAATTTTCCTTCCCGGGTTGGCATTGCGGAGACGGGAATCAGCGATCCCAACCCAGGAGTAAGTGCCCCGGAATCTGGGATTTTCTTTCTGGGGTGGCGGGGTTCTCCGGGAATCAGTCCGGTCGAACCCGGAACAAGTTCGGATGGTGTCCGAATGCTGAGGCTGGACAGGCGTGTGATGATCTGCACAAGCAATCGTGTATATAATCGTCTGACCAGCAGGTGGCAGTGCAAATCAACCATGTGACTCTGTACCTCATGGAGTTTGGAGTTAGTCGTGTTGGTGGATAGATGCTTACAGTAGCTCGAGGAACATTTATTAGTAGTTTGTAATATATTTCTTATAGTTATCTTTACCACGCATTTATTTTACAATGACCCACCCATGCCAACCCATGCCTACCCGCCCCCATGGCTTCTCATACCCTCCTTGCTCACCTACACATCTCCACCCACCCCCATGGCCCTTTGTGACATGGATGCCAACTTAGTGCAAACCCATACACCCAATGCAACATTCTTTGCTCTTACACCTACCATGCCAACTTACTCATTATCTACCCTGTGGCTGACCTTTGAACTCATGCTGAAATTAAATAAAATAATGCTCTAAGTGCCTACTGTGGACATTGGAGTTGATTCTCTGCCTCCCGCCATCTATAACAGGTTACCAGTGCGGCGGAGAATCGAGCATCGGGTTAAAAACAGAATTGGTGCCAGGCGCTGATCCCATTCCGATGTTCCAGTTCCACGCCTGCGGTGGCAACGAGTTACATGCCCCGCGCTGGCAGGAGGATATGAGTGACACATTTAAACACATTTGCATCTGATTAACGGGCTGGAAGCTCAAATGAAGCTTTGGCCCTCTCGGCCGGGATTCAAGGGGACATGGATTGGTGCAAATATTTCTCAGCTCGGCCCTCATACTGTGAAACCCGCGGTAGGCCAATGGGTAAGTATGTAATGTAGGTGCCACCAAAGTCCATCAGAGGGCTCCCCTCCCTCCCACAGTGCAAATCCTGCCCACCCCAGCCTCCCCCCCATCAGACCCTTCCATCAGACCCTCCATCAGAAACCCCATCAGACACCCCATCAGACCCTTCATCAGAGACCTGCCCATCAGACCCACCCTCAGAACCCTCCATCAGAAATCCCATCAGACCCCCTATCAGAAACTCCATCAGATACCCCCATCAGACCTCCCCATCAGACCCTTCATCAGAGACCTGCCCATCAAACCCCCCATCAGACCCCTCCATCAGAAATCCCATCAGACCCCCTATCAGAAACTCCATCAGATACCCCCATCAGACCTCCCCATCAGACCCTTCATCAGTGACCCCACCCTCCACTGATTCCCCCCATCAGATTCCCCCATCTGCGATCCCCATATCATTGACATCCCATATCAGAGACCATCCCCCAAATTAAAGACCCCCATATCGGAGACCCTCCCATCAGTCACCCCTGCCTGCAAGCTTAAGAGCAGTCCAGGTAGAAACAGGGAAAAATCACAGCTTTTCCACTTACCTGTCTCTTATACCTGCTGCCTCAGACAGAGGTGTTGAAAGCAGAAGCTGTTATGTCATGGAAAGGCCAAAACACAGCGCGATGCTTTAAACCCCTTCAGATCCCTTGATGTGCGAGGCTTCTATTCGCTTTCAAAGAGAAATAGCTTTTAGTAGGCTGAAATTGACAGGGTAATAGCTTCCAAGCAGCCAGGTGGGTGGCACAGTGGTTAGCACTGTTGCTTCATAGTGCCAGGGTCCCAGGTTCGATTCCCGGCTTGGGTCACTGTCTGTGCGGAATCTGCACGCTCTCCCCATGTCTGCATGAGTTTCCTTCGGGTGCTCTGGTTTCCTCCCACAAGTCCTGAAAGACTGCTGTTTGGTGAATTGAATTCTCCCACAGTGTAACCGAACAGGCGGCGAAATGTGGTGACTAGGGGCTTTTCACACTGCAGTGTTAATGTAAGCCTACTTGTGACAATAAAGATTATTATTATTATTAGGTGTCTGGATTGTTTATTGTAATTTCCCTTCATGCTTGAATGCCGTTTGAGGCCACCCACTCAAACGGCAACCCAATAGCAGATTCCAAATGGAACTCCGCGTGTTCCCCGCCGTGTATAAATTGGCATGGCAGGGGAGAGTGAATCGCTCCTGGGTGCCGCCGCTATTGCTAGCGCAGACCAGGAGCAATTCTATTATCACAGGATATTCTCCCAAAAGGAAAATCCTGCCCTTTGATTTTTTTCAAAAACCTCTAATTCATAAAACCTATTCACTTCATTTACATTACTTCAGCTACAAAATCCCTTATAAGATTAAACATTTCATTCAAGTGCTTGATCCTTTATATAAACAAGCATTGAAATTCATAGTGCCACATCGAGTCTATAATCATGAGATTCTCAATTCAATTATGAAACGGCAAGCACCCCACTGTGATAATGGAAGGGTGTGAAGTCAGTCATGCAGCACAAATACAGTAATGATATATAATGATGTCTCAGGTTTATGTCAATAGACAGAGATAAATAGCAACCAATGTGTTTTTAACAATTTAAAGGACAGAAGTTTTTAATTCCTCGACAGTTTGTCAGTTGCTTTAGACACTTTTGAAAGTTCCTCTTGACAGTTCCCTTGACATTTTTAATGAGCTTATGCACTTTTTACCCACATTCATCTCCACTTTTGACGATGCCAAAGGGCACATGAGCTCTCCCAGGGTCCCGGGTTCGATTCCGGCCTCTGGTGACTGTCTGTGCGGAGTTTCCTCCGGGTGCCCCGGTTTCCTCCCACAGCCCAAAGATTTGCAGGTTAGGCGGATTGGTCATGCTAAATTGCCCCTAAGTGTCCAAAAGCTGAGGTCGGGTTACTGGGTTACGGGGATAGGGTGGAGGCGTGGGCTTAAGTAGGCTGCTCTTTCCAAGGGCCGATGCAGACTTGATGGGCTGAATGAACTTCTTCTGCACTGTACATTCTATGGTTCAGGCAGCCTGAAAGCAGAGCTAGCTGGATTTCAGTTTATAAAGTAGGAATGCCTTTAGTTCTGAAGTGGTGCATCACATAAGGTGGCATCTCAGTGATATTACACATCGATGACAAATCAGCTAGAAAAGTGGCTCTTCAGTTAAAGGGTAGTGCATTATTTTGTTTTTACTGAATTAATGTGTTAAAGTGACATTCATTAGGAGGACTAATGCGACGTTGGGGGACTCTGCTCAAGTGGTGCACTGCAGAGATCATCAGGGAAAGTTTCCATTTCACAGTCACCGTGCATTATGGTGAATATTCAATGGGTTTAAAAAAGCACAAAATAATAGCAATGGATGTCTAAGAGTAAATGGAGGTCAATAGTCTGATTGAAAGGTTCAGACAGTGAAGATCTGTTTATAACTAGACTCCCAAGAGTAGATAACAGGCTTGGAGTCACTCTTGTTTATATTATATAGTCCAAATTATTCAGTGTTCCATCAGTTCTTGATATCAGGAACAGGTTGCCATGTAATTGCTGATTATGTGTGCACTCCAAAGCATTGATATCGCTAAAGAATTAATGATTGCGATGCGTTAACTGTGCGCATTGATAACTGATTTCCCATTGAATACTGGAAATCCCGCTGCTAGCTGTCGTGTTTCATGATTATGTTTGTTGCTTTTTCTTTCCACAATAAAACATTTGAAAAAGAGTAATTTTCAAGAGTTGTGGAAGGGTTAAATTGAATAGACCCGGAAACCTAAAGCAGGAATTTCAATTCATGATTAACCCACAAGTGTTCAGTGCCACGCAGACACTGAACATCGCACTGAGTGCTTCTGTGAATGTTTGCTGGGTATAACCAGCGCTAACCACACTGTCCATTGGCAGTACATGTCAGCAGGGCGCCCAATATTGTAACGCCCAAGCACCACTTAAATCTGACCTGCACTGCTCAAAACTAACATGCTCCTCTTAAAAGGAAAGTGTTTTCTAGGTAGAAGGGCTGCTGACAGCCACGTCGAAAACAGTGAGGAATGACATAACATGGAAAAGAATGGCTTCAGATTCTACATTGGAGGCTTCCGTGGATGAAATAGAAATCAGGAATGGTGTACTATAATATAATATATAATCTTAATTCGTGTCACAAGTAGGTTAATATTAACACTGCAATGAAGTTACTGTGAAAATCCCCTAGTTGCCACACTCTGGCGCATGTTCGGGTACACGGAGGGAGAATTCAGAATGTCCAATTCACCATACAAACACGTCTTTCGGGACTTGTGGGAGGAAACTGGAGCACCCGGAGGAAACCCACGCAGACACGGGCAGAACGTGGAGTCTCCGCACAGACAGTGACCCAAGCCTGGAATCGAACCTGGGATCCTGGCGTTGTGAAGAAACCATGCTAACCATACACACAGTCAGACAGCAGGCCTTCCAGATATAGGCTCAAAAGACAGTGGGAGCAGTTAGCTGTGGAGGCCAATTCCAGGAGACATGCCCTGAGGATCTGACTGCACTGCCACAAGAGGTTCAATGACCTCACACGAGCGGTCAAGTTTCACGAACATATCTTCAAATGCGGCAATTCTCCAACTGAGCGAGTAGCTTCACAGACTGCTCAATGCACAACATCTCCCATCAACCACCTCCCAACAATCTCTATCAATTGCAACTCATACTTAACAGTCGTATGATTCACCTCATGCTCACACTGTGAGCCTCACACCCCTATCTCACAGCAACCATGACAGAGAAGGAGGTTGCACGATATTCACCGACACGCGTATTTTGCTCTTGCCAGATGAGATTCAGACTGCCTACCTTTTAATGAATTTCGCAATGTGTCGAAGCAGACACTTGGATGGGCAGTGACAACGGGGCGGTCTGTTGGTGATTGGGGAATTGGTGCTGACATTACTGGTATCACACTCGTAAGAGTTCTTCATGAATAGCCCGGCACAAAGAGGTGATAGAGGTTATCTTCTCCATTCTCCTCTTCACCTTCCTTCCCTTCTCTTCACCCTCCTCTTCCTCATGCTCCAACTCCTCAGTTGCTCACCGTACAGCTGGTAAAATTAGCTGCCCCCGTGCGATGATAAAATTGTGCCGCAGACCACCACAAACCTCAACACACACTTGGCAGGGCTGTTTCTGTAAAGACCATGCTGAGAAATTGTTCTTTCAGCACGGAAATAGTCTGTTCTATTGCAGTATATGTGGTGGCGTGGCATTCATTGTGAGCATGCCTCAGCGTGCACCCTTACGCAGCAATTGTTCCGACCTTTCTCCAAAGGCATATCATCCTGATTTGGAGATGCTTCACCATTCAGTCGGACACAGACGAGGGACCCAGCTTCAGCCTCCGCAGAACCTCTCCCCCACCCGCATGGCATAAGTCGGGAGTGTAATGGTGTATTCTCTATTTGATAGAGTGCAACTCCAACAAAAACCCTCGAGGAGCGTGACACCATTCAGGCCAAAATGGGGTCTGCTTGACTCACACTCCTTAAGCATTCCCTCTCCCCACCGCTAACACACCGTGGCTGCATCATCTACAGGATGCAGTGCAGCAACTTGCCAAGGCTCCTTCAGCAGCACCTCCCACATCTTCGCCTGTTAGTTGGACAGGGGCCGCAGGTGGTGGAGAACACCACCACCTCCAGAACCCCAAAACATGGCAACCAGTCATTGGATTCCCAGTATCCAATTGGAAATTGGTCACGCACCATCCTGCCATTCCTTCGTTGTCGCTGGATCAACATCTTGGAATTCCCTGCTTTGACAGCACTGCGGGAACACCTTCACCACTTGGGACAGCAATGGTTTGAGATGGTAGTTCGCTACCACCTTCTCGAGAGGCAGCAAGTGGTATGCAATAATCACTGGCCTTGTCGTCGGCAATGCCACCATCTGATGAATTATTTTTTTTAAAATCCTTTATCCATACTTGGTCAACAGCCTAGAGTTTCCTGACCAATATGGGGGTGGGTGCAGCCCCGGCACCAGAAATGCTGCGGTTCAAGGACCAGGCCCCCAAACGGCTTCTTAAGGCAACTAGGAATGGCCAATAAATGCTAGCCTTGCTGACATCACCCACACTCTGGTAACAAATAAAACAAAGTGCAACAAAATCGCTCTTTGAGACCAGGGCCGGGATTCTCCAAAAACTTGGCTAAGTGTTGACGCCGGCGTAAACAGCGGAGTGTTTCACGTCGGCATCAACGTGCCCAGTTGCACACAGGGGGCCCGCACAGCCCCGGAGTGCTCCGCGCTGCTCCAGCCGCCGATACGCGGCACTGCACTGCCAGCCGCGGGTCCACGCATGTGCGTGGTGGCCAGCTGCGGTGCTGGGTCCGCGCAACATGGCGGAGCCACACAATGGGCCGGCGCGGAAGAAGGTAGGCCCCCTTCAGATCGCGCGCACCCGCCGATCGGTGGCCCCCAATCGTGGGCCTGCCCGTCGTGGAGCCCCCCCCCCCCCCCCTCCCCGGACTGATACACCAACCCATACCAGGACGGCCACCGCAGCAGCGACGTCAAGGTCCCGCTGGGTGGAACCATGCGTGGACCATGTCGGCGGGAACTCTGCCGGTCGTGCGCGGAGAATCACCGCGGGGGCCTCTTTCAACGGCCCCCGATCGATCCCGCGTCGACCGCACATACACGACTGGCACCGGTTTTCTGGTCGCCGGAGGATTGTGTCCCGGCTTCAGACCCGATTGCGGGTCTGAGGCCCTATTCTCCACCCCCGTGCCGAGCGCGATTTCGGCGCAGCGGCTCAGAGAATCCCGGCCCCGGTTTATATAACCATGCCTTTTCCACTGCGCGTACAATACCTGGATGTAAAACAGTCATGCTATGTTGGCAGCACATGTTTAAAAGAGATGCTGTTTGATAAACACATTTTCTTCACGCATTGCGGTTCACTCGTTTGATTAAGTGGGCTTCAATTATTTGAGCGTGGAAACAATCAAGTGTGTTCGAAATCAAGATGAAAATTACCGTCAGCACAATGTTTGAAATGGAAGCTGATTTGGGTTTGATGCACAAAGTATGACATCTGTCCCACAGCTCGAGCAGGCCCCAGATGGCGTCAGCAGCTTTGGTGGGTGCTGCAATTTGCAAAGCTAATATTGTTCCAGATTTGTTTTTACATCTGCAGTTTTGTCAAACGCTGTGAACCCTGATTACTTTTTGCCCCACGTGTTAAGAGTTCCATTAACTTCGGCCTGGAGGGCCCCTGTCTTGTGGGCACGGCAGTGAGAGGAGAAAAAAATCAGGTGACGGCAAGGGGCAGACTGAGACTTAAAAACAACGTGCAATTATGTCGTACCTTTGAATTTGTGAGGGAAAAAAAACACCCCCGGAACCTTGCAGTAGCAATTTTCAAACTAAATTTCACACTGAAGCACATAGGGTGATATCAGGGCCGATGGCAGGTTTTAAGGAAGAGGTGAAGAAAGGCAAAGATGCTTCAAGAGGGAATTCCAGGTTCCTAATGGGTTGAAGAGACGGCAGTAGAGGACTCTCCATCTCTGAGTTCAAAGGCTGGGAACTTGGGTCCTGCCCGAGAGACTGGTGTGCAAAATTTAAGCTTGTGCCTCAGTGAGGGAGTGCAGCTCTGTTTGAGGTGCCATCTTTCAAATCCTTGCAGGCGCTATTTCCAAGCAGAGCAAGGGGAGTTCTGTCCTGGCCAATATTTAGCCCTCAACCTCCGATTTATTGTCCTCCCTCCCAGAGACCGATATAAATGGGGATGGAAGCCATCAGACGCACGACAGATTGTGATGTGCCAATTGTCAAACCACATCAAGCGCAAAAGGAGGCTATTTGGCCCATCGAGTCCTTGATAGATTTATCAGGACTCGCGGGGGGAGGGGGGGGGGGGGGGGAAGAGGGAGATCCTGCCTGTCCCCCTACCGCACACATCCCAATGGCTGCCAGCCAATCAGAGGTCAGAAGCTGCAAGTTGGAGGCGGAGCGAGGGGTGGCCTCTGCTAGCGATGCACCCAGCGAGTGGTCTAGGATTACCAAGGGATCCAAGCCATGGGGGGGGGGGGGGGGGGGGGGGGGGGTTGACGCGGTGGGTATTGTGAAAAAAGTGGGTGGGGGGGGAGGGTGGCCGACAGCAAGGGCGAGGTAGAGTGGCTCTTAGCGGAAGTCAGCCTCCCCTTCCCAATCCTAGTCCCTCGATCAGGCGTGGGAGCGTTGGTTTGCAGATCAGACTTCCCTGTGAAGATAGCAAAAAAATAATTTTGGCCGAGTGTGAGAGGTTATCAGATTGTACGAACGTATGTACATACAAACAAGGAGCAGGAGTGGGCCATTCAGCCCCTCAAACCTGCTCCAACGCTTACTAAGATCAAGGCTGATCTGACAGGAATCTCCAATCTGCATCCCCCACCACCCCGATAGCCTATCACCCTCTTGTTTGCACGAACAAAGATTTAGATGGCAGTTTTGCTAGTGAATATACCATTGTCTCTTCGCACCCACACTGCATTTTAATTTGGTGCTGCTATTAACATAATTTACAATAAACAAAATAAATGGCAGGGGTTTCTGTGAAAACATAAAGAGTGCTTCCAGGAATACACTGCAGCTTTCATTTAAATAAATACAAGAAGCTTTTTTGACGAGGTTAGCATATGTTGCCGGGTAATAATGAGAATTTGATTTTTGATTGTTTGAAAATAAGACAAGTGTCGAAGCAGCGGGCAGCTTGGTAACTCAAGCTGTTGCGCAATTAACGTCAAACCAAAGGGTGATGTGGCACGGGCTTGACTGTCACTCCAGCTCGCTCACCTGCGTCGGCGATTGCGTGTGGAATGAGGGCTTCAATCCTGGGCAGGCAGGCCAGGGAGGGGGAAAGTGACACTGTCAAACAGACTTATGCCCCCCTCTGGCTGGTTTTCTTCCGGCAGTCACCGGGTGCAGCAGCACTGAAGAAATCTGTGCTCAAAGTGGCCCCTTGCCGTATCAGCTGACATAGCCACATAATGTTGATGTTGGGAATCCTGTACGGAGAGAAAAGAAACAGAATGCTCGGTCTGTGTGACTGATAAAGCTCCACATGTGCCCACTCGCTTCTCACCCTACCCACTTGCACTAAAATTGCTTGGGGCACAATTCCATTGAAAGATGCATTGAGATCTATTCTCTCCACTACCATCAGTAAGAGATGTCATTGTGCAAGTGTCCATCCTTCCCTGGCGGTGCAGTGCGATACTGTTTTTACACTATTACTAGGTTCCCTCGGGTGCAGGGTGTTACTGATTTCATCTCTGTTGCCAAAAATGCCCCAAATCAACATGCGGACACCTTTGTCAACTGGAAGCCCTTCCACTCCATTGATGTCCAGGTGGCTTGTGGCCGCAACAAGGTCTTCCTTCATGTGCGTGCAAGGTTCTTTGGTAGCTGCCACTACTCCCTCATACTAGATTCCCCAACGCCCTTGGCTATTTTAGCGACCATCCCAGATCCGTGGCTGTTTCGTGGGGAGCAAGGGCCGACCCTTAAGGACTTGGATAATGGGACCCGCAATGTGAGGCAGATTGTTCGACAAAGGCTGCCATGTTGACGCCAGGCGTACTATCGAGCGGACCAGTGGCATTTTAACAATGGGTTTCAGGTGGCTCACTCACTCAGGTGCAGCTGTGCAAAAATGGGGCAGCAAATGTAATTGAGTGTTGGAGTGGTGTGCTGCAATCTGCACAATATAGCGCAGCGAAGCGGCGTACAAATCGATGGAGGCGACGCCATGGATAAACGCCAATCTCTGAGGAGGGGGAAGGTGAGGAGGAGGAGCAGTAAGTCCCTGTCTGTTGGGAAGATGCTGAAAGGGCCGAGGATGAAGAGACCACTAATGGCAGAACCGCTGGGAGGCATGGCCATGTAAGCAGGGCTGACTGCGTGCAGGACGGCGATCCTCACAAAGCTCTCCATACCACAATGCCCAACAGCCAGTCCCTGGTGACCATAAGACATGGGAGCAGAATTCGGCCACTCAGCCTATCGAGTCTCCTCCGCCCTTCAATCATAACTGATACTTTTCTCATCCCCATTCTCCTGCCTTCTCCCCATAACCTCTGATCTCCGTATAATCAAGAACCTATCTATCTCTGCCTTAAAGACACTTAGTGATTTGGCCTCCACAGCCTTCTGCAGCAAAGTGTTCCACACATTCACCACCCTCTGGCTGAAGAAATTCCCCCTCACCTCTGTTTTAAAGGATCATCCCTTTAGTCTGAGATGGTGTCCTCTGGTTCTAGTTTTTCCTAGAAGTGCAAACATCCTCTCCACGTCCACTCTATCCAGGCCTAGCAGTATCCTGTAAGTTTCAATACGATCCCCCCTCATCCATCTAAATTCCAACGAGTACAGACCCAGAGTCCTCAACCGTTCCTCATACGACAAGCTCTACATTCCAGGGAACAGGTGATATTCTCCCACCTGAAGAATCTTCTACATTGACTCCACAATTACTCAAGGATCTGCATAATCGCCACAAGGGACAGAATGAACATCAATGATTTGCACTCTGCAGTCACGTTCATACGATTTAAACCCTCACCATCTTAACCATGGGCCTTGTTATGTTGCAAAATCTGCCCCTCCACCCCCCAATGTAAACACCAATGGTTGTAAATGAGGGGCCCAAGTCGCCAAATCTTTCATAACCAGACCATGTCCACAATGCTGAGAGTGACATGGCATCAGAATTCGAACCCACGTTGTTGATAGGATTGTGTGTTGTGGAATAGATGCAGGTGAGGCATCTCGCACACGAGGAGTTCATATCTGTGCAGCAGACCATTAAATTAACTTGTGCACCGTCCGTTCTAGTCGATGTGTGTGACGTGGACCACCGCATGCAACATGAGGGTGCTGAGGAGCTCTTGTTACTTCCCCCCGCACCCCTTCCTCAGTAACCTGCACAGCCCTGGATTGGCCTTCAGGTGGGGTAGACGGGGTAGATGGGGGGGGGGTTTGCTGATGGGGCAAGACTGCCACCCTGCCGACTGTATCATAATAATAATCATAACCGCTGCCTCACAGCGCCAGGGAGCCGGGTTCAGTTCTGGCCTTGGCTAACTATCTGTGTAGAGTTTGCATGTTCTCCCCGTGTCTGTGTGGGTTTCCTCCGGGTGCTCCGCTTTCCTCCCACTGTCCAAACATGTGTAGGTTAGGTGGATTGGTCATGAAATGAAAATCACTTATTGTCACGAGTAGGCTTCAATGAAGTTACTGTGAAAAGCCCCTAGTCGCCACATTCCAGCGCCTGTTCGGGGAGGCTGGTACGGGAATTGAACCGTGCTGCTGGCCTGCCTTGGTCTGCTTTAAAAGCCAGCGGTTTAGCCCAGTGTGCTAAACCAGCCCCTGATAAATTGCCCCTTAGTCTCCAAAGGTGAGGTGGGGTTACGAAGGTAGGGTGGCGGATTGAGCCTGTGCACGGTCGACTTTCAGAGGGTTGGTACAGACTTGATGGGCCAAATGGAATCCTTCTGCACTGTAGGATTCCATGGTCAAAATAATAAAATGTTACCCAAAAAGTAGTGAAATTGGCATCAAATTGTATGGCACAGGGAATTTATTGAAAGAAATTGGAGAGCTAAACACCCTTCGTATTTCAAAGGATCATTTGACATGAAAATTCAATGCAAACCTTTACCATTGGAGTGAGGTGATTGAATAGATTCGCACTCTGGTCTTAATGAACATTTACTGACATTAGCATGTGAAAAGACTTGGATCTTTCAGTCAATCTTCAAAACCTTGTCAAACCAGTTTTGCAACAACTTTTACAGCTCCTTCCCTCTCCCTGGTCAACATGACATTATTTCAATTTACTCTTGTACTTCCTTTCTTTAGAATTCCAGCCTTACATTCACAGATTTAAAGAAAAAATCAGCCTTGAATTCATGCTGTGCTATTGTTTAAAAGAGTTGTCGGAAAATGTTGTCGTCTGCTATTTCCACAGGCATTAACCCATTGATTTTTATCGGGGGAATTATTTTGAATGAATTTACACCCCTATTAAAATAATGAACAAAGGAAGTTCAGAACAATACTTTCTGATAATATTCACGGAGCAGTTTTAAGGTGCTAATTGTTCACTGCCAACATTAAAGGGATCGAGAACGAGGAGGCACGGATTTATAAAAGAAGTGTGCGCGAGAAATAACTTTTTCACACAGCGAGCGGTTCGAGTGTGGAATGTGCTTCCTGGCAGTGTAGAGGAGGCAGGTTCAATCGAGGCCTTCACAAGGGTAGACATTGGGCGTTTACTTAAATGGAAACAATGGGCGGGATTCTCCCCTACCCGGCGGGGCGGGGGGTCCCGGCGGGATGGAGTGGCGTGAACCACTCCAGCGTCGGGCCGCCCCAAAGGTGCGGAGGTCTCTACACCTTTAGGGGCCAAGCCCTCACCTTGAGGGGCTAGGCCCGGGCTGGAGTGGTTCCCGTCCCGCCGGCTGGCGTGGAAGGCCTTTGGTGCCACGCCAGCCGGGGCCGAAAGGACTTCGCTGGTCGGCATAAGTCTGCGCATGCGCCGGAGCGTCAGCGGCTGCTGACATCATCCCCGCGCATGCGCAGGGGAGGGGGTCTCTGTGAGTGCCCCACAATACAGACCCGCTCGCCGATCAGTGGGCCCCGATCGCGGGCCAGGCCACCGTGGGGCCCCCCCCCCCCTCCCGGGACCAGATTGCCCCGTGCCCCCCCCCCCCCCAGGACCCCGGAGCCCGCCCGCGCCGCCTGGTTCCGCCAGTAAGGTAGGTGGGTTGATTCCCGCCGGCGGGACCGGCATGACAGCGGCGGGACTGCGGCCCATCGCGGACTGGAGAATCGCCGGGGGCGGGCCCGCCGATAGGCGCGGCGCGATTCCCGCCCCTGCCGAATCTCTGGTGCCGGAGATTTCAGGACACGGCAGGGGCAGGATTGACCCCACCCAATGTGGGGAAATGGGGAATAGCACAAAGCTATGATGCTTATTTGGACAGCCGGTTAGACACGATGGGTCAAATCGTACCAAGAAAATGGCAAGGGGTCAGTCCCGGAGAGAAAAACAGAGTGAATCCCGCTGATGGAGTCGGTGGGATTTCTCATGGAATTTTGAGCCTCTTGGAAGAAAGGAGTGGGCGTAGTTAACGGCGTCACTCTGGCAAGGTGGGGACTCTTAGAGCCGGGAACCGGCTTCAAATGTGATGCCATCTTTAAAGACCAGTCCTGCCGCCGAATGGCACCCAGATCACTACTCGGGAGCTCTCGCCCCCTACAGTCATCGCTGGGCGATAGCTCCCCTCCCCCGACAGTCATCAGCACCAGATCCGCCCCCCCCCACCACTCCAACCTACCCCCTCCGATCACACATATACCCCCCCCCATGGGGCTCCCACTAGAGCACTAGAGTCCTACGCTGGCGCTGCCAGGTTAGAAGTGACAACCTGTGCCAGGGAAATGCTGGGCACCGACCAGGCATGTCTCCCCCCCACCCCCTCCCCCCCCCCCCCCCCCCCCAGTATGGAACCGTACTTACTTCTACCCCCCCCCCGCCCCCCTCCCCGGAGGAATCCCTTCGACTGCCTCACGCCTGGCCAGGCTTGGCGTAAATGATGCTGGTCTGATGTCACGCCGGCACTGAGTTAAGATTCCATGAGGGGGAGAAGCCCTGGAGGTGGTGTCGCTGATGACAAGCTGATGTATTGCAAGAGGTTCCCGGGTCCGTGCTCCGCGATTCGCACTACTCCACCGGCGAGTGGTGGGGGGGGGGGGGGTGATTAAAATTCCAAAAGCCAATCACGCCGGAGAGAATCGCGCTTTTCGCTTCTCTCTGGGTTTCGAGCCTGCGCCGACTTTCTCAGGACGGAGAGAGAGGAAGCTCAACATCATCCCCTTTGAGTTGAATGGCCTCCTTCTGCACTGTAACAATTCTGTGGTCTCAGTTGGTGAGAACTTGCTACGGGTGAAATTCGGTTGTCAAATCTGGCTACATGGCAGCTCTTCAAAATAGTTCAAGGCAGGGGTTCACCTCGTTCATTCTCAGACAAGGGGCAACAGACTCAGCTTGACGCCTCGCCACCGACGCTCACATCATTCATGTGAATAGCTCCTTTTAAAGAATTCACTCTGGGACATTTCTGAAAGTGTAAGGGTGCTGTATAGATATATTTTCAGCCTTTTCAGTTTTACATTCTTTGCCTTTGGTCATGATCATTCTTTTTTCGGTTAAAAAAGACCTTTTTCTGCAGGGTTTACCTTCTGGGTATTTGGGATAAGTTAATGCCAGGACATGCAGGGTTAACGCTGCCTGGGGGTGTGCAGCACTATGAAAGGGGGCTCTGCTGTGCCCCTGGGAGGCTCCACTGGTCAGTTTCTTTCTGCAGCTGGTATGAATGTTGTCGCGATGGAAGCCGTCTTACCAGGGAAGGAGCAAGCTTCGTTTCTCACCGAGCCAACACCACCCCCAACACTCCCCACCCAGATATCCGTGTCCAACTGCTGGGAATCCAGCCAAGGGCATATCCTTTTTACAACTCAGGATGTTCCTTGGTCAGTGACAAAAGTCCTTTGCATGATCCCCCCCAGGATTCTGCTTTCAGATCGAGCCTGGCTCTGCCCATCCATTTATTCTTCGGGGTGAAAAACAATTTGTTCTGTTGCCTGTGCCTTCAGGACTGGGTAGGGTTAAATGGGAAGCAGTGTGCAGAAGGGTGACGGGGGGGGGGGGGGGGGGGGAGCACATTCTGCATGATGCGAGCAACAACACAAAAAAAAATGTGATTATTTTCTAAACTGCCACAAAAGTTCACCTCTGAGACTGCGAGCTCTCCGGGTGCTGATAAAAAAAAAAGTGTCGGCGTAATAAAATTTTAGCCACCCTCTCCTTTTCTTATTGGCGGAGGCAAATTATAAGCAATTTTAAACAATTTCAATATGTTTAATGGTCCAAAGTTAAGCTGAACTGTTCCATTCACTGAGTAAAGTGCCAGATCTGTAAACGGGGAGTGCTGAGCTACCCCAAGAGTCCACTCATTTTAAATTTTGGTTGGAAGCGGGATGCACGTGTTTATTACAATTTCAAACAAAATGCTAATGTCATTAAACAAATGAGGTTTAGGCAAATTAACTGCATTTTAATATTCCAAAGACTATGACACAGGACATTGTGTAACAAAACATAGGCCAGAAGTATCAGTTGCAAGCGTGCCTTTCATTGCCGTGAATCTCAGGAGAATATTTGTAATTAGTATCATTTGCCTAATACTTCAGGTTAATTAGAATATTTAATTGAATAGCTGTAATCTTCAGAGATGACTATATTATGATCAAATTAGTACCATGGTTACGCAGACTGATCACTGCTGCAAAGTGCCTTTAACTTCTGCTGCGATGTTGCTTCTCGAGTGTATTCCACACGCAGGCAGACACACAAAAAAGCTGTTTTTTCAACACTTTTAGAATCTCAATGAACCATTTCAACTCCGCCATCAACATTTAATTATTTTGTGTGGGGGGGGAGAAAAAATATATAAAGTCTCCGCCATAGCTCCCATATGGCGACTTGGCAAACACACTTGCTCAGCTTGCAAGTACGTAGCAAGATTTCAAGCGAGCCCTGAAAGCCGAGGCTTGTTGCCAAAATTCCTCCACCCCCCCCCCCCATACCCCAACCAACCCCTCATGCCCCTATCACCCCCCCCCCCCCCCCCACCACCACCACCACCACCCCCTCTCCCAGCTCCCTTCTCAATGTTTACAAATACAGGCCGTATGAAGCCTCACAGGAGAGGTTACCAGGAAACCATTCAGATGCTATTAGGCACAGATGAGTTGATTTTTACAATGCCACAATGACTTTAAATCTCAGATGGGAGAGGTAGGAAATGTCTACTCTGAGTTCCGTAACTTTGTGACAAAACAAAACTTGCGATTCGGGAAGGGTAGGTGCGGAGGTGATGGAGGGAATCGGGGGGGCCAGGGCAGGCGAAGGTGAGGAGTGGGGGAGGGGGGGGGGGGGTGCTGGTTGATTACTGAGACACAGAGGGTAAATGAAACCATTACTGGTCGCAGCACTTTCGTTCAAACCAGTGCCAGGCACGCCACTGAGTAGGATAAAAAGAACTGGCAACAAAGATGCCACCCCGAAGGTTCTCCTCCATGTTGGACTGCGCCCAACCATAAACATCTTGGAAACGGGTTTGACCAAAGGGACAGAACTCTTGTTCAAGTTATCGGGCAATCTCCTAACCCCCTGACATCCTCATTAGCTGCCCCCCTGCGTTGCGTGACATGTTGGCAAAAGCTGCCTTGTTATGCCAGTGGGATTCAAACACAACAACTGAGCAAGTGCCACCGCTGGGCATGATGAGCGGCATTGCATTCACTGTGACCCGTGATGAGGAATGGTCTCAACAGCTTTGAATAAATATTGAGTGTTTAGTGTAAAAGTTGGACTGGCCGAGACGAATACAGCTGTTTGCTCTAGACCAGAGATTAAAGCACTCCTACTTTTGGATGCACCGGTTGGTGAGGGTCCAGCCTGAATGGTGAAGCTGGACCTTGATCCTCATTTCAACTATGATCACTGGTAATGTAGCAGCAATGTTATTTGACTAGGATATCCAGAAGATATGAGTTCAAGCCCCACATTGACAGCTGGAGAACTTTAATTAAATAAATCTGGAATAAAACTACCAGACTGCCAAAAACTACCCAACTGGCTCACAAAGCTCTTTTGGAAAATAAATCTGCCGTTATTACTTGGTCTGGCCTTTCTGTAAATTTAGACTCGCAACAATGTCATCGATCATTTAACTGCCCTCAGGAATGGCGTGGTAAGCCACACAGTGGTTCGGAATGGCAACATGTTCTGGTTGTTGCCCATACCCTGTGCACAAATAAAATGAACGAGTAAAGAAAATGGCCCTGTGACGACGAACAGCCTGAGCACGATTGACAAAATGATAAATATTTAGCAGACATTTTGCATTTCTCCCCATGTGCTGTAGTGTGGTGGTCCCTTTAAGGGTCGATACTTCATAGGCCACGTGACAGGTGTTGAGCTCATGGGGAATGAGCGCGCGAATGTTAGCCTGTTGGGTTTTGTGATGCGGATCTGGCTATTGGGGTTTGGTCGGAGTTGGCCTGGGAGTCGAGGAGACTATACCTGTGTAGTAGTTGTGCTGTCCAGTGTATATACTTCTCCTTAGATCAATAAATCACTGTTGTGATTGACGACTTCCTCGTGGCTTGCCACACAGTACAACACTGGCGATGAGAATAAATTGAGCCATTCTCCCATCGAGATTTGGAAGGGGGGGGGGAGTGGTCTTTCAGAGTCCTGAAAACATAAAAGATCATCAGCAGTTGAACAACGCTGCCACTATTCGGGAAAATCGATCCGTTTGATCCGGATGTTGAAAGTTGGGCCAAAATATCAAAAGGCTTTGATATTTTTTCGCTGCCAATGAAACCACGGCAGAAGAGAAACAAAAAATAATAATAATAAGTAATATTACTTAGAGTTTGCAAGTTGAACATCAATTGGTGAATTAGTGAGGGAACATTACAAACCCCAACCCTCCATTAGTAGGCAGCGTCATAATATCCATACGACTATGAGACGTCCTGAAGAAATGGTGGTCGCTTTTGTAGCCAAGCTTCAACAAATGTTGGAACATTGTGAATTTGGTACTTCTCTCAGTGACATGCTGCGTGACCAGCACTCAGAAATTCAGAGAAGGTTGCTGGCAGAAATCAAGATGTCCTTGGACAAAGCAGTTGACATGGCTCAAGTGACTGAAGGTGCTGAACAGAGCGCTTTCGGATTACAAAGGGTGCAGAGAGAGGCGAACCAGTTATGGCGGGAAGCGCCAGCCGCTCAAGGTTCCCAAAGTGAGGAAGCAGTGGAGAAAAGACAAAAAGTTCCTGGCAATTACAAGGGTTGGAGGCTTGGCAGTACATCGGCCACCTTAGCTACCTACACTGGGGAGGCACTGAAGATATTGGGGATGGCATCCATACCAATATCATCCCAACAGCAGACAGCTCAGTGACCGGTAATCATCGTGGAGGGAAAGAACCAAATCTCATTGGGTGAGATAGGCTGAAGAAAATCAAATTGAATTGGCGAGAAATATTCAGCATCGCCGACGATGTTTTCCAGGAGCTCCTACGGAAATACCATGGGGTCTTCCAGAGAGTTAGGATGCATCAAAGGAGTGAAAGCAAAGATCTGTGTAGAGCCAGATGCAACACCAAAATATTTCACATCAGAGCAGCACCTTATGCTCCACACCAAAAGGTGAAGATGGAGTTGAAGTGTCTAGAGGACCTGGGGACAATCGCTCCAGTACTGTTTTCAGAGTGGGCAGCACCCATCGTCCCAATGTTGAAGCCAGACTACACAGTCCGAATCTGCGGTGATGATAAGATGACGGTGAATAGGGCGGTTAAAGTAGATAAATATTCTATTCCAGGTAGAAGGTTTATGTTAGGAAGCCATCTGATAAACTTACCTTCTGAACTTTGCTTTGAGAGAAATTAAGGGGGGAGGAATGTTGTAACGTGGCCCCTTTAAGGTGTGACTCATTGCAGGCCATGTGACAAGCCCTGAGCCCCATGGGGTTGGGGCACACGAACGTTAGCCTATCAGGGGTTTAGGCACAAATCTGGCTGTGGAGATTTGGTCTGAATTAGCCTGGGATTCATGGGAACAAAACTGTACAGTTCCTCTTAGTTTAATAAACCACCGTTGTGAATATACACTGCCTCGTTGCTTGCCTCACAAGAAAATACCATGGAAATATGAAATAACAAACTTGTTCCCCATTGTGCCAGTGTGTGATGATAAATTTGATTGGTTGGCCATCATTTGATGGCATCTCAGGGTACTGAGGAAGAATGCAAGCACAGATGGGCAGCACGGTAGCATGGTGGTTAGCATAAATGCTTCACAGCTCCAGGGTCCCAGGTTCGATTCCCGGCAGGGTCACTGTCTGTGCGGAGTCTGCACGTCCTCCCCGTGTGTGCGTGGGTTTCCTCCGGGTGCTCCGGTTTCCTCCCACAGTCCAAAGATGTGCGGGTTAGGTGGATTGGCCATGCTAAATTGCCCGTAGTGTCCTAAAAAGTAAGGTTAAGGGGGGGTTGTTGGGTTACGGGTATAGGGTGGATACGTGGGTTTTAGTAGGGTGATCATTGCTCGGCACAACATCGAGGGCCGAAGGGCCTGTTCTGTGCTGTACTGTTCTGTGTTCTATATGTAGATCTTCATGACCAACATTTCTTGACTAAGATGACAAAGGGAAGAATGTCTTCCATTAGACATTAGGACCCAGACATTTGCACACAGCCATTTTGGAATGTGCATGTTGGCACTGGAAGGACAGAGTGTGCTGTCGTACCTGATTAGTGGGGCCTGTTAGCAACACGTGTTACTGCAGGACGAATTTAATAAATGGCAAGCCAGCCATCCCAGACCATTTTCATGACAGGATCCTGAAACAAGCATAACACGCATGTTTAAGGTGGCTGCTTATTTTGTCATCGGCTGTGGCTGCTGGTCCAATGGGACGAGAGATGTGCGACCAGCCTGGAATTGGAGCAAGCACACTCTCCGCCATATTGGGTCCTTTGGTAAATGTTTTACACCTGGAACCTTGGTGCAACTGGAATTATGGAATTGCCAAATGGTTACACCACAGAAATGAGGAAGGATGCGCTGGCCTTGGACAGGGTCCAGAGGAGGTTCACGAGAATAATCCCTGGAATGAAGAGCTTGTCGTATGAGGAACGGTTGAGGACTCTGGGTCTGTACTCGTTGGAGTTAAGAAGGATGAGGGGGGAATTTTATTGAAACTTACAGGATACTGCGAGGCCTGGATAGAGTGGACGTGGAGAGGATGTTTCCACTTGTAGAAGAAACTAGAACCAGAGGACACAGTCTCAGACTAAAGGGACGATCCTTTAAAACAGAGATGAGGGGGAATTTCTTCAGCCAGAGAGTGGTGAATCTGTGGAACTCTTTGCCGCAGAAGGCTGTGGAGGCCAAATCACAGAGTGTCTTTAAGACAGAGATAGATAGGTTTTTAATTAATAAGGGGATCAGGGGTTATGGGGAGAAGGCAGGAGAATGGGGATGAGAAAATATCAGCCATAACTGAATGGTGGAGCAGACTCGATGGGCTGAGTGGCCTAATTCTGCTCCTATGTCTTATGGTCTTATGGTCTAATTTAGCCAATTGAGTCCCTGCAGCCTATCTGCTGGAGAAATTGGCCTACCACTCCTCCTCCTTGCCCCAGAATTATGGGGTCAGAATAGTTCCTGACTCTGATGCCCATCTCAACCATAAAAACCTTGGCCTGTGTTATTATTTCTAAAGCGTAGGACCCCTTATCCAATTCCCTTTTGAAAGCCATGATTGAATCTGCCACCACCCACACTCACAGGCCGTGCGTTCCAGATAATAACCATTGACTGTGGAAAACAAATTTGCCTCATGTCATCTTGGATTCTTTTGCCAATCATCTCAAACCTGCATCTTCTGGTACTCAATCCCTCCACCGGTTTCTTCCCATCATTTATGCCCAGACTCTTCGCGATTTTGAACACTTCTATCAAATTTTCTTTCAACCTTCTCTTCTAGAAGGAAAATGATCCCAACTTCAGCACTTCTGTACTCCCGGAAAGTGGGAATTCTCGTAAATGTGTCCCCAAAGCCTTCATATCCTTTCTGAGGTGCGGCATCCAGAATTCAACGCAATTCTCAAATTGAGGTGGCGCCAACCAATGTTTCGCAAAGGTTCAACATACCTGCCTTGCTTTTGTACTCTGTGGGCCGGATTCTCATGGTACTGATTGGAACAGAAATGGAGATAGGATTGGGATAAAAAGGTGAATGGACCCTGGATCGGAAGTCTCACCTCCATTGCTGGAACCAGCTATTTTCACTAGCATGGAAAGAATGGTGTCCCACCACCCCGACCAAAACCCCGGCTACCTATTGTTGCTGGTACCCGTTTAAAAATGGCCAATTTATAGATTCCATGTGATTATCAGTTATTTATCTATTTATTTTTGTTCATGGAACATGGGTGTCGCTGGGTGGGCCGGCATTTATTGCCCATCCCTGAGGGCATTTAAGAGTCAACCACATTGCTGCGGGTCTGGAGTCACATGTAGGCCAGACTGGGTAAGGATGACAGATTTCCTTACCTAAAATGGGCATTTGAACCAGATGGGTTATTATAACAATCGACAATGGTTTCATGGTCAACTTTAGACATTTAATTGCAGATTTTTATTGAATTCAAATTTCACCATCTGCCCTGGCGGGATTTGAACCCAGGTCCCCAGAGCATGACTCTGGCTGTCTGGATTACTAGTCCAGCGACAACACCACTACGCCACTGCTACTATCATGGAGGCGACCATCATTGGGAAGGCCTCATGATATGCACCTGCTGACTGGGGGGAGGGGGGGTGTCGGGGAGGGAAGGAAGCAGGGGGAGGTAGTATGGTGTTGAAGAGAGGGGTCTACATTGCATTCTTCATTGTTTTGAGTCACTCGTGTTCTCATCAATGGAGACGGGCTTCGATATTGGGCTGCAATAGCACACGGCCAGTCTCTGGGCCCCTCTCAGTCTCTGGTCTGCTTCTGGAGGCGATGGGCTGGTCTCCAGCTCATTTCCACCCGATGACACAAATGCCATCCGGTAAAATGATCTCTGGATTACTAGTCCAGTGACAATATTGCTTTGCCACTGTGAGGGGGAGGTGGTGGTGTTGTGGTATTGTAAAACAGAGACCCCACATTATGGGTGGCACAGCGGCACAGTGGCCAGCACTGCTACCTCACGGTGCCAGAGACCCAGGTTCCATTCCAGCCTTGGGTGGCTGTCTGTGCGGAGTTTGCACTTTCTCCCCGTGTCTGAGCGTGTTTCCTCCTGCTGCTCTGGTTCCCTCCCACAGCCCAAAGGTGTGCAGATTAGATGGATTGGCCATGATAAATTGCCCCTTAATGTCCAAAGATTAGGTAGGGTTATAGGAATAGGGCAGTGGATTGTGTCTAGATAGGGTGCTCTTTCGGAGTGTTGGTGCATCCTCAATGGGCCGAACGGCCTCCTTCTGCACTGAAGAGATTCTAATGCTCTTGACACCCAGGTTCGAATCCTGCCATGGCAGATGGTGAAACTTGAATTTAAAAAAAAGATTTGAGGCGGGATTCTCCCGAATTGCGCGATGGTCCGATGCCGGCGTAAAAAACGGCGGGAACCACTCCGGCATCGGGCCGAATGGAAATTGCGGAATTCTCAGCACTGCGCATGCGCAGACCGGCCGGCGTATTCTGGCGCATGCGCAGCGGGGTGTATTCTCCGCACCGGCCATGGCGGAGCCCTACAGGGCAAGGCGCAGAAGGATGATGTGCACCCACGGCATAGGCCCGCCCGCTGATCGGTGGACCCCAATCGCGGGCCAGGCCACCGTGGGTCCCCCCCCCCGGGGTCCGATTCCCCCCGTGCCCCCACCCCGAGGATCGCACCAGCCAATTTACCTGCCAGGTCCCGCCATGTGGGACCATGTCTAACCCACGCCGGCGGGACGGGCCAGAAACCGACGGCTGCTTGGGCCATCGGGGCTGGGAGAATTGCCGGGGGGGGCCGCTGCTAACGGCCCCCAAGCGCCGCAGAGTAATCCCCGCCCCGGCCCGAAAACCGTCGCTGGAGAATATGGCAGCCGGTGGCGGAGCCGCGGCGTGAGATTCACGCTGCCTCCCGGGGATTCTTCCACCTGGCGGGGGGTCGGAAAATCCCGCCTCTGGTATTAAGAGTCTACTGATGACCATGGTACCATTGTCATAAAAAGTCTAGTTCACTAATGTCCTTTAGGGAAGGAAATCTGCCGTCCTTACCTGGTGTGGCCTACATGTGACTCCAGACCCACAGTAATGTGGTTGACTCTTAACTGCCCTCTGAAATGGCCGAGCAAGTCACTCAGTCCAAGGGTAATTAGGCATGGGCAATAAATGCCAGCACAGCCAGTAATGCCCACATCCCTTGTAAGAACAATTGAAAAAAAGATCATGGGCGGGATACGCCCGCACTTGGTGCGATGGCGCAACGCCGGCACCAAGAACGGCGCAAACCACTCCGGCGTTGGGCCACCAGGAAGTTGCGGAATCCTCCACACTTCTGGGGGCGAGGCCGGCGCCAGAAGGGTTGGCACAGCGCCAGGCTGCGTTGAAGGGCTGCCATGGTCCCGCGCATGCGCAGAACCGCCGCCATGTTCTGGCCCATGCGCAGAACCACCGGCGTGTTCTGGCGCATGTGCAGAACCACCGGCGTGTTCCTGCGCTCGCATAGGGTATTTCTTCTCAGCGCCCGCCTTGGCGGAGCCCTACAGAGGCCGGCGCAAAGGGAAAGGGTGCCCCCACGGCACAGGCCCGCCCGCAGATTGGTGGACCCCGATCACGGGCCAGGCCGCCGTGGGGCCTCCCCCCGGGGCCGGATCCCCCGCGCCCCCCCGAGGACTCTGCTAGACGGCCGACAAGCCAGGTCTCACCGTGATGGACCATGTCCATTTCACGCCGGCGGGACTGGCCGGAAACGGGCAGCCACTCGGCCCTTCTGGGCCCGGAGCATTGCCAGGGGTTGGCAGCGCCCCAGCCCTGCCCGAAAACCGTAGCGGAAGAACTCAGCAGCCGGCGTTGGAGCAGCGGGGCGGGATTCACATCGCACCCCCCCCCCCCCCGGCGATTCTCCGACCCGACGGGGGTGGCGGAGAATCCCGCCCTATGTACTTCCCTGATAGCGAGATGTCTCCGGCTGTTAAGCATTACTTTTAAGACCAACTTTTGGTTCTGTCACAATGACCTCGCAACAATGAGGAATAGATGAAGAATTCATAGGATCACTGAGCAAATTCTTCAGCTGTTTAGCAATCCCGTTGAATGATAAATGAAGTGACGCATAAACAGCGATATATTAATCATGTTTTATGCACATTTAGAGACTTCCATTTGAGAATTCCTTGTACTGTTTGTCCTTCACCTCTGAAAGTTTGTGCCACTTTCAAATGTTAAGTCGTTTTGTGATATATGATAATTAGTGTGCTGATAGCTCTCACCTCAAATGAGCTCAGGTCCTCAGAGTACAATGGAATCAGATTTAGACAGGTAAATTATATGATGCATTACCCAACAGATGGCAAAGAGTGAGATAAAATTATATATGCGATATAACTCAATGCATTTATGTTAATATTAACTGTTTACGTCAAAACAAAAGACTCCCTTTCAGAAATTATTTCCACACAGTGAACAACCCATGAATCCAGGAAGAATAGGATTTCTTGGACTGCATTTTGCGATGACAAATCCCAATTAGATGTTGGCCTTGCAGTCAGTGAAGTGAAGTTCCCAGTAGATTCTCACCTGAAATCAGTCCAAACCAATGTGAACCTTTGAGGATTGTCAAACACAACTTATTTCTGGGCTGAATCCATTTTCTGCAATCTTCTGCGGAAATTTTAGAAAAATATCGCGCTGGTATTCGACTTGTTTGATGTGTGTTTTGCCATGCTCCCGATTGAATTAATTAGCATGGCAAGTTTCCACTAATTGTGCATTTACACACCTTCAAGAACCTCTGGGTTTTGCATATACTCAAGGATAAAAACGATGCCTTTGAAATAGGATCACACAGAAAGTACAGCACAAAAACAGGCCGTTCAACCCAACCAGTCCACGCCAGTGTTTATGCTCTGCTCAAGTCTCCTCCTCTAGTTTTCTCACCCAACTCTATCAGCATATCCTTCTATTGCTTTAGATTTAGATTTATTGTCACATGTACCAAGGTAGAATGAAAAGTATTGTTCTGCGTATAGTCCAGGCAGATTGTTCCATTCATGAAAAACGTAGGACATACGATAAATACACAATGTAAATACATAGACATCGGGTGGAGCATATGGAGCGTACTGCTACAACAGTAGAGAAGATGTGTGCAGAGTTCAGCTCAGTCCATAATAGGGTCATTTAGGGGTCTAATAACAGTGGGGAAGAAGCTGTTCTTGAAACTGTTAGTGCGTGTTCTCAGACTTTTGTATCTTCTGCCCGATGGAAGAGGTTGAAAGAGGGAATAACCCTTTTTCCCAGATCAGCCTTCCCTTACTATTGTCTCACCACACTCTAGTTTAAGACTTTTCTTCTGAATTCCGCATCTGATTCCATTGTGATTATTTTTTATTGACGTCTTCAGAGTTTTGCTTCTCCGCAAGTAGAGAGTTTGCCTTCTGTCTGCTCTATCAAAAACTTTCGGAATTTTAAAGACCTTTGCATCCAAATGTATCTTATAACATGGCGACCAGGATTATACACACTCCAGTTGTGATGTAACCAAGGTTCGATCGAGGTGTAGTGTAACCTCCTTACTTTTAAAAATTTCCACAACAGAAATAAATCTCAGTGATTAGATTGGTTTTAAAGGCTTTAAAGTATTAAAACATTATTAATTTACTAAGAAACCGACTTGTATACACCAACGGTACTAGTAAATGGTTCAGCCATTTTGTTAAAGATATTTTCAGTGTTTTTTGATGAGGTTATGCATAAGTAATGGACTGGACCCTCTTATTAATAATAATATGTTTTTATTGTCACAAGTAGGCTTACATTAACACTGCTCTGAAGTTGCTGTGAAAATCCCCTAGTCGCCACATTCCGGCATCGGTTCGGGTACACTGAGGGAGAATTCAGAATGTCCAAATTAACTAACAGCACGTCTTTTGGGACTTGTGGGAGGAAACCGGAACACCCGGAGGAAACCCACGCAGGCATGGGGAGAACGTGCAAACTCCGCACAGACAGTGACCCAAGCCGGGAATCGAACCTGGCACTGTTAAGCAACAGTGTTGACCACTGTGCTACCGTACTTCTTCAGCTGTATTAATAACACTGCCCTACATTGTTGCTCTTAAACACGTGGAGAAGTATTTATTAATGCAAGGGGGAGTGGAATGAAAAATGCTGCTGATTGCACTGGTTCATGGATGATTTTACATTCAGCAATATGCAAATGCATTTGAGCAGAAGCTTGAACCTTAAAATCAAGTGGAAAAATCCCAATTTAGTGTGCAACGTGGAACCAGATTCACGATTGCACCCGAAGCTGAATCTCTACCCTACAGCCTGTTAATGTTTTTGTCAGAGACACTCATTTGGAATGGTCACTTCATTGCTGATTTTCTTCTTATCGCTCTTACTCACTCTCAAACTTAATTGTTTCTTACTTATGGGTTTCTAATCAGAGTACGATAATCATGTATTAACAAGTTGAGATCATAACCACTGCGCCCATTTTCTTGGACAGCAGTTGCTAGTGAGAACATAAGAAATAGAAGCAGGAGTCTGCCATTCGGCCCCTCGAGCCTGCTCCGCCATTTACTCTCCATTTGCCTGGATGAGTGCGGCTCCAACAACAGTCAAGAATCTCACACCATCCAAGACAAAGCAGCCCATTAACTGCTTGGCATCCCATCTACCACTTTAAATATTTATTCCTTCCAGCACTGATGCAGTAGATGCAGTGTGTACTGTGTGGTCACCGGGGTAGATTTGCCTTCCCGCCAGACCCTTTTTCCGGCGCCGCACCTCCCCGCCGGCAGTGTGATTCTCCGTTCCCACAGCCGGCCAATGGAGTTTCTCATTGTGGCCACCCAACGCCGTCGGGAAACCCGCGGGCGTGGGTGCGCTGTCGGCGGACCGGAGAATTCCGCAGAATCTCTTTTGAAGCTGCAACCTACAGCACCTCGGTGGACAAGGGCAGCAGATGCATGGGAACACCACCATTTGCAAGTTCCCTTCCAAGTCACACACCATCCTGACTTGGAGCAAAATGCCATTTGTTCACTGTTGCTGAGTCAAACCCCTTTCCTAACAGCGCCGCACGTGATGGATGGCAGCCATTCAAGATGGTGACTCACCACCACCTTCTCAAAGGGCAATTAGGGATGGACAATAAGTGACACCCACATCCCTTGAAAGAGTAAAAGAAGAAGCATGGCTGAAATGGCATAATTGCTGTCTCTCCAGAGTTTCCATCAATCTTCTGGTGAAGTTAAGGCAGGAAATCAGGAGACGCCAATCAGAATGTTCCAGCTGACTATCTCTGTGGTCAAACTCATACTTTTCCAGAGAAATTTCATTCTTAGATTTGGAGCTGTTCTCACTGCGGAGTCCAAAGCCAAGACCTAAAAGACGTACAACCTTATAATGTTCATCTCTTATAGGGGCTGGTTTAGCTCAGTGGTCTAAACAACTGGTTTGTAATGCAGAACAAGGCCAGCAGTGCAAGGTTTAGATTCCTGTACCGGCCTCCCCGAACAGGCGCTGGAATATGGTGACTAGGGGCTTTTCACAGTAACTTCATTGAAGCCTACTTGTGGCAATAAGCTATTATTATTATTATTCAATACTTACAGAATTATCTACAAAACAGAAATTTGCATTTATATAGCACCTTTCATGCAGCAAAACGACACAAGGTCCCTCCCAGGAGCGTTGCCAAACAAACTTTGGTACCAAGCCACATTGGCCACATAAGGAAAGGTGACCAGAAGCTTGGTCAAAGAGGGATGTCTTAAGGAGCGTCTTGAAGAAAGAAAGAGAGGAATGGAGATGCAGAGAGTTTTAGAGAGTGAATTTCAGAGCATGGGGCCCAGGCATTTGGAAGTCATTGGCCCGCCAATGGTGAAAAGATGAAAAATCGCGAATGCCCAACAGCCCAGAATTGGAGGGGCGCAAAGTTATCAGAGCACTACAGGTTTGGAGAAGGTTACAGCGATAGGGTCGGGAGGAGGATGACGTGGAGGGATTTGAAAACTAACGTTTTAAAATTGAGGGATATCCTCTATGAGAAAAGAAATCCATCTGGAATTGATGTCTAGGGTATTGCAGTGTAAGTATTCAACCTCAGAACAGGACCTGACTTTGTATTTACGCTGCAATTTTAATTGGGTCCAGTGTGAGGTGAAGCAGCCGATGTTTAGATCTGTGATGTAGATGCAACCAAAGAGGGCTGTCATTACACAGCATCATCAAGGGACCACTTACTGTGGATTAGCAATTCTTTGTTGGATTTGTCCTGACAAGCAATATTTCCACTTTTTCTTTTGCTTCCTCATTTTTGATATAGCCAAATGATGATTGTGAGCAGAATGTTCTCAAGGCACCACTTCTACACCAGTTAACACATGGCCTGAAACACAAGCTTTCAAATAAGGCAGCAGTTCATCAGATTGTCAAACATAGTCACACCAAGTTTCCCTTTATCCCCAATCATGCCCTCCCTCACCGCCCAACCTGAACAATACTCCTCAACCAATCCCCCTTGGAATGATCTGTTCCCTGTAAGAACACTATTCACGACGCCCAATGCTGCTCTTGCTAATGTGTTTGCTTTTTTTGGCTCCTTGTTCCGCACTGTAAGCAATCACTGTTCATCGATGTACCATTTGTCAATGTTCTCTGTTGATTATTCTTTTGCCTACTATGTACGTACTGTGTACGTTCCCTCGGCCGCAGAAAAATACTTTTCACTGTACTACGGTACAATAAATCAAATCAAATCAACTGTCTTTCAGTTGCCAGGCAACACCTTGTTTGGATGACTTCTCAAGACCTCAATATATCTGCAATGATGCCCTCATGAAAAATCATAGTTATCATGATCTTCCAACTGTTCCGACCTTGCGACAGATGAGAGAAATTTCTGAGCAACACCCCAAATTACAAATATATCAGTAGAACCATCTCTCAATGTAGGATTGAAGGAACATCTCCCTGGAAAGCAGTGACCTACTTGCCCTGTCGCCTTTTTCCTTTCTTTTCAATCTTAACAGATGGTGATTTTTCAGAATGTGCAGTTATTTGAGAATGTCCACGAGCTCACGGCTGATCACTTTAGCCTTAATTACCACGCTCACTTCTCAAAGGTACAACCCAACGTGTCACATGCAATAGTTTTTTCAGAGAGTTTCCAAACAGTGTGGAACATTTTAGACCTCAATATGCCTAATTGGTACTGTAACAAATATCCTTGGTTGTCTGTACTAACATGCTGACATTTCAATCCATCATAGAGTGATCAGCGTCGCGAAAAGATACATTCGCTTAGTCATTTGAAGCTTTGCTAATAATTAAAGTCAAGCAATTAGTGGCCGTAAGGCACACCTCGCTGCTTAGTGTTCAGAAAAGACGAGGACATAACTTGATCTGACTGAATAGTTGCAAGCTCCTGGGTACGGTCTTCCTGGAAGACATGATTCTCTTTCTGTAGTGCCCCAGCTGGACAATGTCATCTTACTTGGGAATGAACTTTCTGGATCTTCTGGACAGGAGAAGTTCTGGCACATCCTTAATTTCCTCCCGGGAAGGATAACGTTCATTTCTGTCAATCTGACTGCAGATTTTCTTCACAATGGAAATGAGGGAATTGCCAGCTGAGGAAAGCTGGGGATGTCATTGACATTCTGGGTAGATGAGGGGATAAAAATATAAATAAGATAGGAGATGGGAGGTATAATATCTTGTCTAAAGTCAGTGATATTGTTGACCCGACAATATTATGGTAGCATATTCGGAATATTGGGATCATTGGAACAGGAGGAGGCCATTCGGCCCCTCAAGCCTTCTCTGCCATTCATTGAGATCATTTCTGATTTGCAATCTAACTCTGTGTACCTGCCTATAAATGCCCCGCCCCTTAATGCCATTAATCTCAGATTTTAAATTCACCATTGATCTAGCATACCATTTGCGGACGAGAGTTTCAAACTTCTACAATGTCTTGTGTGAGGAAGTGTTTCTGAATTTCACTCCTGACAGGTATGGACCTAATTTTTAGACCATGCCTCGAGTTCCTAGACTACCCCACCGGTGGAAATAGTCTTTCTCTTTGAACCCTATCCGCTCCCCTTTACATCTTGAAAACTTTAAAAACTACCACGGTTTACAATTCGGCAGCTTCGAACAAGAAATCTGCGGAGAAATCTCAGTATCACGATGATGTCACATGCCACGGAAGCAAGGTTTAACCGATTACTCTCGAATGCCGGCATAAAGGCGAGGGGATTGGGATTACTGTCCTGAAATCACTACCAGCTGTGTTATTGTTGGGTTGAATACACTGCTGAATACTTCTCGTTTGGATTGTGCGTTGTTTGCTCTTTTTTTACCATTGCCCGATCAAGACGCTGAGCAATTTTGGCAGGTGAGCTAATATGACATCAGTGGGAAGACGATTAAACCAACTCAAGTGTTGTCGCATCATGCAATGTGTATTACAATGATTGGATGGTAGATTTTGAATCCATGAATTAGCTCGGTGTATATTGTAAGTTCTTGTATGAAGATCATACCATTGGTCCCAAACAAAAATGTCTTGTTGCAAATACACAGTGGACTTCCACTTATAGCTGGCATGCTTGATTTTACGGAACGCACCGACTTCAATGCCTTACCACAGATGGCATCATTATAGGAGCAGCTGTTCTAAGCTGTTACTGTAATAGCGCTGTCTTCCCACCTCTCCAATGAAAGACACAATTGGGTGTCATTTCCCTGTGTACAAAGTTAGAGAAAAAGCCGTTATCCAATTATCATTATAAGCTAATGATGGCTTGAGATTGCACTTATATAGAACGGTGATTACACGTCCAAAGTATTTCATTGGTTACAACGCGCTTTGGGACATCCTATGGTTGTGAAAGGGGCAAGAGAAAGGCACAGCTTTCTACTACTTTTCACTCAAGATTGACGGAGAGAGGGAAAGCCTCCCCAAGATCTTCAAGAAACTTTCTACAATTATAACAACAGCTTCTGGCCACCGTGTACTTCTGAGAAACCACAATCATGTGTTCACAGTTTTAGCCATTTTTCGTTCAACTTCAGAATTTAGTTCCTTATAACAGACACTGTGGGATAAGTATAACTATTTATTTCATGTGACCTCTGTCAGCTAAGCACGGACACATTGACAGATATGGAGGACCTCCTCATTCTGTATCGTGAATAGAAAATAGGGAAATTAAACTAAGGAATAAAATTGAACTGAACAAAGAAAGGCAACTTCAAGTGTAACTAGACCACAGTGAAGCCATCACAATATACCACCTTGTTTGCATTTATTCTGGGCACAGTTTAAGACAGTCTGTTCATTCATTTATATAATCTGCCTGCTTTGGTCGGGGAACACATCCCATGCAAATTTAATAATAATAATAATAGCTTATTGTCACAAGTTGGCTTCAATTAAGTTACTGCGAAAAGCCCCTAGTCGCCACATTCCAGCACCTATTCGGGGAGGCTGGTATGGGAATTGAACCTGCTCTGCTGGCATTATTCTGTATTACAAGCCAGCGTTGTAGCCCACTGTGCTAAACCAGCCCCTGGTTTTATACATTGTACTTAGTGGGATACTAAAGGCATTGGAGGTCAAATTTGACTTACAGCTGTTTGTTTTGCAGCTGTGAAGTGGACCTCCAGATTTTCACATTGCAATTGGTTATCCACGTGTAGGAACTGCACAGGCAAACCTTGGCTCAGATCACGATGTGTATCTGAAAGAGTGCTAGTTGGTCTGAATGTGAAATTCAAACAGCAATGGGCAGAGCTTGCCCAGGTCTGGGTATCGAACCAGCCACCTTTCAATGGAGCGTGGGACACCGGGCCAAATAAAAAGCCCAATAAGATGCCAGTTTTAATTTTTATTGGCCCTGCACAAACAAGACCACTGCTTCTTACTGGGCCCATGAAAATAAATGGCAGCCCGCTGCCGACATGCTCCCAGACACCACGCCTGGGATTCCCTCCACTACCCAGCACCCCCCTCCAGCCAGACCTGACCTGTAGCCTGACTATATGTTCCAGAAACATTCAAACCCTCCGTCACCGACGAACAGTGGCAGCCGTGTGTACCATCTACAAGATGCACTGCAGTAACTCACCAAGGTTCCTTAGGCAGCACCTTCCAAACCCACAAACATTGCCATCTAGAAGGACAAGGGCAGCAGATACCTGGGAACCCCACCACCTGGAGGTTCCCCTCCCAGACACTCACCACCCTGACTTGGAAATACATTGCCGTTTCGTCACTGTCACTGGGACAAGATCCTGGAACTCCCTCCCTAACAGCACAGTGGGTGGACCTACACCTCAAGGATGGCAGCGGTTCAAGAAATCAGTTCACCACCACCTTCTGTAGGGCAACTAGGGAAGGGCAATAAATGCTGGCCTAACCAGCGACACCCACATCCCAGAAATTAATTTTTTTAAATGTGACAGCCTGTCGATTTATGGCCCTCTCCGACTGATGAGATAGAGGCTTTGAATTGAGGCTCGGGTACAATGACAGGCTCAGGCCACAGACTGGCACAGACCTGCGCGCAGAACAGCCACTCTGCCAACACCAACCCCGTTTGGCCACAAGTCAGGTTTACTTCACATCGTTTCTGTGAAGCATCTCTTGACATTTTATCCTGAATCAAAATGGACACATAAACACCAGTGGTCAATGTTTGGAAGTCAATCGTTTGGAGGGGAGTCATGTGACGTGAGCACGGGAGCAGTTGCGTTTTCGCGAACTCCGATTCTGCTCGTCTTTCAATCCTGATGCACGTTTCTTACTTGTATTTTTTCTCAGGCTGCATGGCTTGTGCTGTCTCAGCAAGTTTCTGATTGGTCTTTTTCGTGAGATGGAGCTGAAAAGAAATGCTTAGATCCCCATTTTCTTGGGGTGGGGCCGGTCGGAGGGAGCTGGGGTGGGGTCCAGCTGGGATTGGCACGGTTGCTGCTGAGCGGGCTCTCACCTTGGCGGTGCGTGCTTGGGATGATGGCCCCCATCCAAGATGTTGATGTTGTCTTGACAACGAATTTCGGCTCTGCAGGTCATCAAAGCTAATTTTGAGGGATTGCGGGGTCCATTTCAAAGAGCGCACATGAGAGGGTTCTTGCATTCGAAAGAACACTGCACCTGGTCGGGGGATGGCTTTGTGTCATCGAAATCCTCCTGCCTGGTTGTGTGTGGGGTATCCGGACAGGTTCAAGGGATGGGGGCCGGGCAGGATGTCCCTCGGTTCCGGTCCTTGGCAGGAGATGAGAGCTGAATTCCCGATCGAGTTTGAGAATTGGGTGCCATGCTTTGGCAATCTTTATTTGGACGCTAGGTGCAACAGGTTTGATGGAGCACAATGTAGGCCAGAGGTCGATAGGGCCCATCGATCACTGGTCCTATATCATCCTGTTCTTGATCCTGAGAGGTTGGTGGTGGCTGACTGGGTTGAGTCACCCTCTACTGGCTGGGGCTGAGGCTGTGGACCGCCTGGGCGCCGTTGAGACTGCACGGTGGAAGTGATGGTTTCTCGTGCTTCGATCAATGGAATCCTAGAGAGATCCCGGTGAGTGCTTTATCCTTTGCATCCTCGTGCGGCATGGAAGATGTCTTTATCCTGCAATCTGCCCTGTGGATCTCCGGGAATCCCGATTGTGACGCCCTGTTGATCATGTTGTCGATTTTTAAAATTGTTGTCTTTGTTTCTGGAGGGGAGTGTGAAATGAGAGCATGATGGCCTCGGCCATTGATTACCCTGATCCTGTTACACTGTGTTCGGAAGATCATTTTGAATCAATAATGGGAAATAATGCACAGTTTTACTCCGTCTGGTAATTCTGCCTTACAATCCTTGAGGTTGGGGGAGGGGAGTCATTTTTGTTACCCCCCCTGTCTCGTTTATGAAGGAGATGAGTGGAGCTGGGATGGGGTGAAGGGAGGGTGGATATGGCTGGGAGGATTAGGTCAGACCTCACTGAGATTGAGGATAGTCCCTCCAGTTCAAGCCATTCTGTTTCAGTGTTTTTGGGGATTTGTACATTTTTAAAATCAAGATTCTGTGTCTTCATCCTTCTTTGGCCGAGGCAGAGTTATCATCCTGGGGAGGATTGGGTTCCTACTGTCTGATTCTTGAAGCTAAAATTTCCCTCCTTCTGTTTGGGTCTCCTTTCGTGTTCCTGCCCTGAGCTCCTGGTGGCGGTTGGGCGGTAGAGTTGGGAGGTTGCTCCTTTCTGCGACAGTGGTCGTTTCGGGCTCGGCTGGGTGTCCCCTCAATGGGAGTTTTCTTCTCTTCTTTTTCTCACCACTTCATTCAGGTGAGCATGGCGTTGGTCTTCGTGCCCTGTTCTGACCCAGTGGGTGGGGGTCTCTGTGTCTGTGCCGGGGAAGAGGGAGTCGGTTCCTAACTATTGGGTGTCTTGGCAATTCCTTTTCTTCTCCGGTGGAAGGCTTGGTCTCTTGGTCGGGGCTGGAATGACCATCCTCTTGTGCTGCGTTGCTCTGGATGGGGCTGGAAAGGTCCAGGTGCAGCTGGGATGCTGTTTTTATTTCTTAGGACGCACTGGAGGTCTTGGTGGACATTCAGAGGTCATGAAAGACGCTACAGAAATGCAAGTTAATTATTTATCTACTCACGGGGTGAGGGGGGGGGTGGGTCTGAGTTGCCGTGGCAGCAAATGGTTTTACATTCAGATGCTCTGGTTGATTCTGCAATCCAGCTTTTGCTCTGCAGCAGTGCTGGTAACAGATGAGGAACATACCAGCCAGACTCACCTGAGGAAGGAGCAGTGCTCCGAAAGCTCGTGATTCTGTTGGGACTTTAACCTGGCGCTGTAAGACTTCTTACTGTGCCCACCCCAGTCCAACGCCGGCATCTCCACATCATGTTCGAAGGAAAACAACCCTACTCCATCCAATCTCTCCTCATAGCTGCAATTTTCCAGCCCTGGAAACATCCATGTAAACCTCAAGCTGCTGCAGTCTGCCTGGTGAAGGTTCTCAATAAGTGCGGTTAGTTAGGAAGTTCCAGTATTTTGACCCAATTAGAGTGAAGGAATGGTCCCCATGCACCTGCAGTTTTTGTCCTTCCAGGTGGTAGAGGTCGGGGGTTTGAAAGGTGCTGTCAAAGGAGCCTTTTGTCAAGTTGCCGCGGCGCATCTTGTAGATGGCACGCACTGCGACCATGATCATAGAGTCCCTACAATGAAGAAGGAGGCCACCCGGCCCATCGGGTCTGCACTGACCTCTGAAAGGGGGCAGCACGGTAGCACAAGCGATTAGCACTGTGGCTTCACAGCACCAGGGTCCCAGGTTCGATTCCCTGCTGGGTCACTGTCTGTGCGGAATCTGCACGTTCTCCCCATGTCTGCGTGGGTTTCCTCCGGGTGCTCCGGTTTCCTCCCACAGTCCAAATGGTAGGTGGATTGGCCATGCTAAATTACCCTGAGGTTAGGTGGGATTATGGGGACAGAGTGGAGGCGTGGGCTTTAGTGGGGTGCTCCTTCCAAGGGCCAGTGCAGACTCGATGGGCTGAATGGCCTCCTGTAAATTCTGGGATGGTTCTATGAAAGGGTAATCAGGCCAACTGGTATATACCAACACTCTTGCTCCATACGTGCCTCCTTCGACCGCACTTCATCTTCCCCTTTCTGCCTATCTTTCCATTCCTTTCTCCCTCATGAACATATCTAGATTCTCCTTAAATGTATCCAAGCTCTTTTCCTTCATCCCGCCGTGCAATAGTGAGTTCCACATTCTAACCATTTCCTTTTTTTTTTGCACATTAAAATGTTCATACATTTTATAAAATGTTCATAAAATGTCCATACAGCGCAGGTTAGGTGGATTGGCCATGATAAATTGCCCTTAGTGACCAAAGAAGGTTAAGAGGGGTTATTGGGTTACGGGCATAGGGTTTAAGTGGGTCGGTGCTGACTTGATAGGCCGAATGGCCTCCTTCTGCCCCTATCCTTGTATCCCCACCTTGGGAAAATGTAGTATACCCAATCCACCTAACCTGCACACCTTTGGACTGTGAGAGGAAGCCGGAGCACCCGGAGGAAACCCACGGAGACACGGGGAGAACATACAAACTCCACACAGACAATGACCCAAGCCGGGAATCGAACCTGGGACTCTGCTGCTGTGAAGCAACAGTGCTAACCACCGTGCCGCCCCACATGAAGCGCCAGTGGTTGAGGGAATGAATATTTAGCGAGTAGTCAATGAGATGTTCCAACCCCTTCTTCTGAGGCAGTCTTGGACTCTGGCGTGATAGAAAAAAGCATGAAGTTCTTTGGGATTTTCCTCCCTAAAATTGATGAGCCACGACAGATGAGCAGATGACCCAAGTTAATTATTATTGAATTTGTTATTACTGCCTGGTTGTCACCCAGCACACACTGAGTAAAATTATGGCTGCGGAATCTCATTAAACAGCGGCATCAATTAAAACAGAGAGGATGTTTAAAAAAGTGAAATCTCTAAGTTTATTACTCAAACAATAATTGATCTTTTTTTTATATTGTTTGCAGTCTGACTCTTCTGCACTTTGTCTCCAAAATATACCTTGTCTTAATTAATATCTTGTCTTGATGTTTATTTGTGGCAGGCATAAATTATTAATTAAAAAAGTCAGAAAATATATCTTGCTTATTGGAAGAAAACGTTTACCCGTTAGTGCTATCCTAGTAAAAAGAATCACAATCATAACAAATATGATGAGTGATTATGATATCATTCACTTGGTGCGGTAACACAGCACAGTAGCACAGTGGTTAGCACAGTCGCTTCACACCTCCAGGGACCCAGGTTCGATTCCCGGCTTGGGTCACTGTCTGTGCAGAGTCTGCATGTTCTCCCCGTGTCTGCGTGGGTTTCCTCCTGGTGCTCCGGCTTCCTCCCACAGTCTAAAGATCTGCAGGTTAGGTGGATTGACCATGCTAAATTGCCCTTTGTGTCCAAAAAGCTTAAGTGGGGTTACGGGGATAGTATGGAGGCCTGGGCTTGAGTAGGGTGCTCTTTCCAAGGGTCGGTGCTGACTCAATGGGCCGAATGGCCTCCTTCTGCACTGTAAGTTCGATGATTAGACCATTTTGTGGTGCAGTGGGTATTCTGCCTGTGTCAGAAACTCCAGTTTTGATTCCCACCCCAGGGTTCTGGCGAACAGCCAGACTGGACTCGAAACATTAACTCTGCCTCTCGCTCCATAGATGCTGCTGGATCTCCTGTGGTTTTCCAGCATTTCATAGAAAATCATAGAATTTACAGTGCAAAAGGAGACCATTCGTCCCATTGAGTCTGCCCCGGCTCTTGGGAAGAGCACCCCACCCAAGCCCACACCTCCATCCTATCTCCATAACCCAGTAACCCCACCCAACACTAAGGGCAATTTTGGACACTAAGGGCAATTTAGCATGGCCAATCCACCTAACCCGCACATCTTTGGACTGTGGGAGGAAACCGGAGCACCCGTAGGAAACCCGCGCAGACACGGGGAGAAGATGCAGACTCCGCACAGACAGTGACCCAAGCCGGGAATCGAACCTGGGACCCTGGAACTGTGAAGCAATTGTGCTAACCATTATGCTACTGTGCTGCCCAATGTCTTGTCTTGATGTTTATTTGTGGCATACATAAATAATATTTGTGCTCAGAGGTAAAGTGCAGTGATATATTAATTTTAAAAGTCAGAAAATATATCTTGCTTATTGTAAGAAAACGTTTACCCGTTAGTGCTATCCTAGTAAAATAAAATCACAATCATAGCAAATATGTCCACTCCAGGACATGATGACCAGGGAAGGTGCATTCATAACGGGGCCAAAGAGGTCGAGTATCGACTTGTAACTCTTTCCGTTACACGCCATTGGCGGGCTGAAAGAATGGCAGAGATGTCTGGTCAGCAAAATAATGGGGAGAACATTGGAACTTCTACCATCACTATCCATATCTCCGGATTACAGCATGCATGTCGCCACAGAAACTCTCAGGGGAGCTGGTTGGCTGGATCAGATTGGTGCCAACTGCATGGGGTTCAATCCCCATTGCGGCTCGGTTGGATTCGGGAGCTGCTTCCTTGGTGGAGATGGCAGCGCAGGCCTGCCTGTGGGCAGAGAACTCAAGAAGAAGAAGAATCATTTCTGCTTATCACCGTGAGAAAAGTATCAGTGATGGCACTAAATCCACCTTTTGTAATGTTAACACTGTATTGAACAGACATAAGCCAAAAATGCTCTTTGAGCAAAATGTAAGAAGGCGAGGTGGTTGAGAAATCACTTAAATTCAAGAGTAAAATATACCTGTGTCAAACATTGGTCAATGAAGGACACCCCCACTCAAAAGAGAAGGATTACAGATTTTAAACATTTTTAAGACATCAATTTTCTTTGCTTTTTGTATCTAAGTGAGTTATGAGGCTCCTAACTATGTGTTGTATAATAACAACAATGGGGAGCATTCCAATGTGCTCATTGTAACCAGAGAGTCGCTGGGAATGGGTCAAAGAGCCGTTTTATATCTACAAGGTCCAAAGTAAATCTGATTGTTTAAATTTATAAATCAGGGGCTATATTAACATAAACATGACTGCTTTTGTACTTGCCCGCTCCTTCTTGTTACACAAGATGTACTTGAAGGAATTTCAATGTGTGAAGTGTGACATTATAGTATGCAGTTGCATTAGAAGTGTGAGTCATTTGAGACCGCAGGGGATAGCTGTCCTATCCTTTTTGCTTGTTGCTCCAGGTCCGGAGAAGGGGACATGCTCAGGCTTATGTGCCATGGCCAATGGCGGGACCATTTTTCAGAAGAGCGAGAAGCTTGAGGGACAACAGCCGCTCACAGGCGGAGGAGGATCCTTCGGGAAGAGGACTTGTGTTTCCTTTCAGCGCACATGAGGAAGGCAATGGGAAAACTCCTTATGCATCCTTTTCCCCAGTCACGTTGCTCAGTAAAATTGAAAACAGGAGGACCTTACAGGCAATTGAAGAGGAAACTACAAGATTATGAGGCCTGGAAAAATGGGCAGAAGACTGCCTGAGGCAGCACAGTAGTTTGCATTATTCTCCATGGAAGAGCGATAACAGAGCAGAATCCACATCAGCCAAATAAGTTACAATTTACAAACCATCCAGAATATGAATATATTTGTCTCCGATTGATGGCAGAAAAATTTGCGACAGTTTCTAAAAATTTCAGTGGCTGCAATTTAGATCATGAGCAGGTAGAGCAGCATGATGGTGCAGTGGTTTGCACTGTTCCCTCACTGTGGTGAGAACCCAGGTTCAATCCCAGCCCCGGGTCGCTGTCTGTGTGGAGTTTGCACATTCTCCCTGTGTCTGTATGGGTTTCACCCCCACAACCCAAAGATGTGCAGGGTAGGTGGATTGACCACGTTAAATGGCCCCTTAATTGGAAAAAAAAGGATAAAAAAACATGAGCAGGTAATAGAGAGAATTCAAATCGACAAATCAGCTGATATACAAAGTGCAAAGTAGCCAATTGAAATGGACATGAAAAGAACAAAACTTTTAAACCAGGCAGAAGTTATGAGTAAAGTACACATTTGTTGTAAAAACCGCATACCTACCCATGTATTTATCCAATTATCAATGAACTACATTGGCACCCAGTCCAACAATGCCTGTATTTTAAAATTCTTGTTTTCAAATGCCTTATCCCCTTTAAAGCTCTGTATATTTGTCCAGCTCCAGATCTCAGTTTTCCATAAAGTTTGGCCTTTTAAAGGTTTCCAACGTGCCTCACTCTGCCTGATTCACTCACTAAACCTCTCCAACTCAGCACATCTCTGTCCCTCTATGTGGGTTCCCCAGTGGCGGGACAGCAGAGCCACAAAATATGCCGTAGATATAGGAGGGAACATAAGATCCCGCCGATAGCTAGCCACCACCGCCACCGGAAAACACGTCGGGGACAGGGGAAGGCTAATTGAAGTATAGTGCTTCTATTTACTGTTGGAAAAACATTTGCAGCCAATGATGCCCAAACATCCATTAGCCTATTGAAACAGCTGCATCCCAGAGAAAACATTCCATGATTGAATGCTCTTGCTTTGAGATCTATTATATCAATTGCACAATGTTTACGTACATAAGATAAAGAACTGTTAAGTGCTTGCAGTTTCTGTGATTGATACAGTTAAGGTTTGGATGATCAATACTTTTATAGGGCTGTAGGGAAAACAGTTACTTTTTAAAAGAAAGTAGAAAGTTATGAATGAAATACCTTTTTAAAGCTTTTTCACACTTCCTCTTTTTACTATGGGGTTAAGTTGTTCTGTGCAGAGCGCAAGTTGGGTGAATAGTAATGGAAGTGCCATAGATTGACAGGAGGTATAGGGGATAGGGATGGGGTGCACGAGGTGGCATGAATTAACTTGGATGTACAATGCGGAGTATGTGGGGTTGAGGGCATTTGAGGGCTGAAGGGTTGTTCTTTGATTTGCTGTTATTATTAAACTGGGATGAAGTCCCGACTGGTAGATAGGGACGACACCGTACTGGACGCAACAAGGAGGAAATGGGAGGACGACCTGGGGATGGAGATCGGGTGGGGACTCTGGAGCGAAGCACTGCATAGGGTCAACTCCACCTCCACGTGCGCAAGGCTCAGCCTGACGCAACTAAAAGTGGTACATAGAGCCCACTTAACAAGAACCCGTATGAGTAGGTTCTTCCCGGAGGTGGAAGACAGATGTGAACGGTGCCAAAGAGGCCCGGCCAACCACGCCCACATGTTCTGGTCCTGCCCCAGACTCGTGGAGTACTGGACAGCCTTCTTCGAGGTAATGTCCAAAGTGGTGGGAGTGAGGGTGGAGCCATGCCCGATAGTGGCGGTCTTCGGGGTTTCAGAACAGCCAGATCTATTCCTGGGGAGGAGGGCGGATGCCCTTGCCTTTGCCTCCCTGATCGCCCGCCGTAGAATCCTGTTTGGCTGGCGGTCAGCAGCACCGCCCAGAGCTGCGGACTGGCTGTCCGACCTCTCGGAATCTCTCCAAATGGAGAAAATCAAATTTGCCATCCGAGGGTCGGACGACGGCTTCCACAGAACGTGGGAGCCATTCATGCGACTGTTCCGGGACCTATTTGTGGCCAATGTACAAGAGGAAGAATAGTCGGGGGAAGGTAGCGGGAGGGGGGGGGGGGGGGGGCTACAGGTTCGTTACGGGGGTTCGATGGCTAGCTAAGGCCCAAAACCAAGCTAAATAAACATGTTGAGGGGGGGAGGGGGGGGGGGGGGCGCAGTTACTACTACGAAGATGCTTACCTGTAAATATGTGTGTTAATTTTTGCGTGTTTGTTTTTGTTTGTTTTTTTTTTCTCTCTCCTAACAATTTGTAATTTGTTCAATATAAAATACGAAAACTGAATAAAAACATTTATAAAAAAAAAAAACTGGGATGAAGTCCCAGAAACATCGGGGGGGGGGGGGGGGGGGGGGTCTTTTAAAAAGTCCAATTCCTTCTCTCGGAGCGAAAATCCCACGTTTGCCAGCACCTTCCCCCGAGGGGGGCGCACTGAGCGGGGATGTTTCCCGGCTCCGGCCACCCGCCTCAAGGATGAAACCCCCGCCCATTAACTCTGTGTCTCTCTCCACAGATGCGGCCAGATCTACTGAGCACTTCAGCATTTCCTACTTTTATTTCAAATCTCCTGCACCCGCAGGATTTTTATTTTGCTTCCATACACAGATTGACTCAATGACCAAATTTCTTCAGCAATTGTGGGGGGTTGTGGGGGGTTGGGGGCTGTTGGGACTCTTACTTTAAAAAAAGTGGGCAGCACGGTAGCATGGTGGTTAGCATAAATGCTTCACAGCTCCAGGGTCCCAGGTTCGATTCCCGGCTTGGGTCACTGTCTGTGCGGAGTCTGCACGTCCTCCCCGTGTGTGCGTGGGTTTCCTCCGGGTGCTCCGGTTTCCTCCCACAGTCCAAAGATGTGCGGGTTAGGTGGATTGGCCATGATAAATTGCCCGTAGTGTCCTAATAGTAAGGTTAAGGGGGGGAGTTGTTGGGTTACGGGTATAGGGTGGATATGTGGGTTTGAGTAGGGTGATCATGGCTCGGCACAACATCGAGGGCCGAAGGGCCTGTTCTGTGCTGTACTGTTCTATGTTCTATGTTCTAATTCTGCCAATCATGATTCAATAAGATTAGGTGAGGTACAGTTTTATTAAGGTCTTTGTATTACTAGCTTGCATACCAATATGAACACTGTTAGTGTCTTGATTTATCACCCTTACTAGAAGCTCTGGCATGGTGGTGTAGGAATGTTGAAAGGCCAGCATCTGTCTTGTCTGGCTTGCGTGACCAATTTAGTGTTTTTGGAAGTAATCTAGGTTGTTTTGGCATAGTCCCTGAACAGGATAGTTGAGCCATCACAGTAAATGAACCTCTCTGTTTGCTCAAGTGTGTGGAGCGTGGTCCCCTAGTGCGACGTTCTCAACGATTGCTGCTGGTACAACCTCTCTTAAAAGACCTCCGCAACTCCAGCAGTGGCCTCAAGAGTACATTGAAAATGAAAGTTGAGTACCAAATCATAGAATTTTACAGCACAAAAGATGGCCATTTGGCACATAATGCATGTGACAGCTTTTTGAAAAAGCTACTCAATTAACCCCACTCACTTCACTTTCCCCATAGTCCTGCAAACGTTTCCTTCTCATGCACTGTATTTCCTTTCAAAAATTATGATTGAATTTGCTTCCACTGCCCTTTCAGGCAGTGCATTCCAGATCATAACTCCTCATATAAAAGTAATCCTTTTTATTTCTCCCATGGCACTATTTGCCAATTATATTAAATCTGATTAACAAACTCCCTCCCCGTAGAAACCCCAACCCAAAAACCTGGACATAATTTTTGTGTTCAGTGTGCTCAAAAGCTATCTCTGGCCATTTGACATCAAACAATCTAATTTAGAATGAATTTGAGCGCAGATCAGCAGCATTTTGCCATCTATCACAGCAAAGGATGTTCGAGGCATTGGTTGCGCTCAAAACTATCCAGCAGTCAAAGCTACCCTGTATGTTTAGAGCTATCCAGTGCACTCAGAGCTACCCACTGTGCTCAAAGCTATCCAGTGTTTTCAAAGCTATCCAGTGCACTCAAAGCTACCCACTGTGCTCAAAGCTATCCAGTGTTTTCAAAGCTATCCAGTGCACTCAAAGCTATCTGGTGCACTTAAAGCTATTCCATACACTCAAATCTCTCCAGTGTGCTCAAAGCTATCCAATGTGCTCAAAGCTATCCAGTGCACTCAAGATTATATAGTGCGCACAAAGCCATCCAGTGCTCTCAAAGATATACAGCACAAAGCTATTCAGTACACTCAAAACTATCCAATGCACTCAAAGCTATTCTATGCACTCAAAGCTATCCAGTGAGCTCAAAGCTATCCAGTGTGCTCAAAGCTATCCAGTGAGCTCAAAGCTATCCAGTGTGCTCAAAGCTATCCAGTGTGCTCAAAGCTATCCAGTGCACTGCAAGCCACCCAATGTACTCACAGCTAACCAGTGCAATCAAAGCTTTCCGGTGAGATCATTGCTGGTTTAGCACAGTGGGAAAAACAGCTGGCTTGTAATGCAGAACAAGTCAGCAGCGCGGGTTCAATTCCCGTACCAACCTCCCCGAACAGGCGCTGGAATGTGGCAACTAGGGGCTTTTCACAGTAACTTCATTGAAGCCTACTCATGACAATAAGCGACTATTATTATCCACTCTGCTCAAAACTATCCAGTGCACTCAACGCTATCCTCTACATTCAAATCAATCCATTGCACTTAAAGCTATCCGCTATGCTCAAAGCTATCCCATGTGCTCAAAGCCTCCCTCCAATCTCCAATCTCCAATCTATTCCTCCACTTTTCCTTACAATCTCCAAACCCTTGCACCCACCTATATCCAAACTCTGCACTCCACCCCCACTCAGTCTCCAAACTCCACCACCCTCCCCATGCTCTCCGGTCTCCTAACTCTTCCCCCCAACCTTCCAGTTTACAAGCTCTAACGTCCCTCCCACCCAGTTTCCAAACTCTTACCTCCACCCCAATCTCTGACGGGATACCAGATGATCATTCTTATTGCTCAAAGGTAACTGTTGTGTACGGTCTGTCTTGATCATTGTACAAGCCTCTGTAACTGCATTAATCTTTGCTCTAGTGCACCAATACTGTCAATGTCCTTTCTGACACTGGCCTTGCAGAAGTGCTGAAAGGCTGGACATTTCCTCGGTACATGCAGAATGCCACACCTTCCACACATCTCGCTAGATTTGGGTGTTCTAGTGAGTGGGTCAACAACTGGGGTTGTACAGAGGACCTGTAAGTTTTGTCAACCTGCGAGGATTGGTTTAAATCCTTCCTTGAGTATTTCTTCGATGATATATGTCTTGGGCTTGCCGAACAGATCTTTCTGGAATTGCTCCGTGGGAGCAGAGGTGATCACCAACTCAAGAATTCTGGGCGGGATTCTCCCAGCCCTGGGCCGGGCTGGAGAATCCCCGCGACCGGGCCACGCAGCCCCGACGCCGGCAGGCGATTCTACGCAGAGCAGAGAATCGGTACCATTGGCGCTGGTGTGGTTGGCACGGTGCCGGCCGCGGGCTGCTCCACGCGGCCAGCCCGCCGATTCTCGGACCGGGATGGGCCGAGCGGCCGTCGTGGAAATGCTGAGTCCCGCCAGCGCCGTCCACACCTGCTCTCAGCCGGCGGGGGCACAGCGTGGAAGGGTCGGGTGGCGGCCTGTGGTGGGATGGGGGGCTCCGACCCCGGGGGGCTACCGATGCGGCCAGCCCCTGTAGTCCTGCGCCACGTTGTGTCGGGGCCAGCGCGTTGAAGGAAGCCAATGTGCATGCGCGCGTTGGTGCTGGTGCCACTGCGGATGTGCACATTGGTGCTGGCGCCACTGCGCATGTGCGGATCCCGCGGCGCCCAGTTCGCGCCGGGATCGGCAGCTGGAGCGGCGTGAACGGCTCTAGCGTCGTGCTGGCCCCCTGTAGGGGCTGGAGTGTGGCGACTAGGGGCTTTTCACAGTAAGTTCATTGCAGTGTTAATGTAAGCCTACTTGTGACAATAATAAAGATTATTATTATTGAACCACTGCAGCCCTTGGGGTGTAGGTACATCCACTGTGCTGTTAGGGAGGGAGTTTCAGAATGTTGCCCCAGTGATACTGAAGGAACGGCGATATATTTTCAAGTCAGGGTGGTGAGTGACGTGGAGGGGAACCTCCAGGTGGTGGGGCTCCCAGGTATCTGCTGCTCTTGTCCTTCCAGATGGTAGTGGCCGTGGGTTTGGAAGGTGCTGCCAAAGGAACCTTGGTGAGTTACTGCAGTGCATCTTGTAGATGGTACACACGGCTGCCACTGTTCATCGGAAATTGCTTTCTCTCTACAAGTCCACGGTCACGTTCATAAACAAACAATCGCCCAGCCTCTCGAGTAGAATTCAAGATCTCGACCCTAGTAATGATGTTCTGTAGCGATCTGAGATTCTCCTGCGCTTTGTGTTCTGTTGCAGTTCTGCTAGGATAATGCCTCCTCCTCCACTGGACACACAACTTTGCGAAGAGCTGGCCCAACTTTGCTACGCACGGGAGTCAAATTTGTTTGACAATCGCGATTGGAATTTGAACTCCCCCACGGTCTGGAGCAGCAGCATAGCACTTTGCCTCTTAGGATATCTGAACAGTTCGCAGTTTGATTTACAGCCAGTGACATTTGCAACTCCGCTGGCCTCCCATTGTGGCCCAGATTCAATAGTAATATCTGATGCACAGGTTTTAAAAGTGTAAGCACCGAATCTGTGTGGCTCCTGTCTCATAACTGCAGCCTTCAATTAAATAACTAAAATTGAAGTTTAAGTTCCCCAGATGTTGCCTTCGTAAATGCAGATTATCTCAGAATCACTCTCCTTACATTGTCTGGCGTTCTTCCCTTGAGAGCTCCCTCGCAATGTTCCAATTTTCCATTGTTAGATAACACAGGTTTCTAACCACAAGTCTGAGTTGCCAACTTGCTGCTCCTAACATGCAGGTAACTGCGTTGCAATAGCCTATCAATATCCTATTCCTACTGTACACTTGTTTTACAAGAAGCCCGGTTTTGTCTGACATAATACGAAACAACATTTGTCATTCATTATCAGGGGTGATATATTTGTTCGCCTGCAGAGAAACATCTGCTCTGCTTTAATCTCCAGTGCACAGGCCATATTCATGGGATACAGCTGGCATAAAATCAAAGTACTAGATGGGCTGTCCAGTATGACATGAAGGCTAACTGGCAGTCAGCCATGAGCTACTCCCGTTATCTAAATCTTCTGCACTAATATCCCTCTGAAATATTTCACCTAAATCGCGCATTTCAGTTTCCACTTTTTTGACCGAGCTGAGGTAATCTTTGGAAAAGCGGGTTCGGTATATCTGTGGCAAATATTTAATAAGGACAGTAGATTATCAAATCTATTGTAGCCAAGCCTGCCCAATCACCCTTAAATAATGGATGAGAACTGGATGTGACTCAATTTGTTCTGTAGAAAACCCACCTGACCTCTGTCTCTCATTTCATCACCACCCGAGTGTCATTATTTGCTTCTATTCATCTCAGTTGCCATCACTCAATAAAATCATCAAATGATAAAGAGAATAACCTTGGCCAACGATGGTGGGGGTGGGGGTGGGGAGGGGAAGAGAGGGAGAAAAATCCTCTGGGCTCACGTAGGTGGAGTTGTCGTGCTAAGTTTATCAGGAAGGACAACTTTGATATTTCTGAAGTAAATGACACACACACGCGCGCACACACACACACACCTCCCAAACTGAATATTTCAGATCACAGAGGGGACTGGATGCTCACTCACAAAATTCATAGAATTTACAGTGCAGAAGGAGGCCATTCAGCCCATCGAGTCTGCACGGGCCTTTATAAAGGGCACCCTACTCAAGCCCACGCCTCCACCCTATCCCCATAACCCCCACTTAACCTTTTTGGACACTAAGAGCAATTTAGCATGGCCAATCCACCTAACCTGCACATCTTTGGACTATGGGAGGAAACCGGAGCACCCGAAGGAAACCCATGCAGACACGGGGAGAATGTGCAGACGCCGCACAGACAGTGACCCAAGCCGGGAATCGAACCCAGGACCCGGGGAAGCAGCCGTGCCAACCACTGTGCTACCGTGCTGCCCTCGTGCTTGCCTCACTCAATCTGAATGTTCTGAGATAAATATTAATGTTTTGCAATTAACTCAGTGTCCATAATGGCACGAAAAATGTATTTGCGACTTCGGTTTGATTAATGTTATCTGCTGGCCAATCACTGAGAAGAGCTAATGGCGGTAATGTGGGATGATTATGTTTTCTCTGCTTGGAGATTATTGGCAGAGGAATGAAAAATTGCGGTGGGTAAGTTTAAAACAGGTTCTGGGGAGAATATTGTTACATAGCAATCATCAATAGTTGGAATGGGTTTCCATGACCTGGTTGAGACCAGGGTGTGCGTTTACACCATGAAGGTAGAATCAGGAACCAGGTTTAGTTTAATGAAAGCAACCATCTCTGATTAAAGTTAGGATTTCCGACAGATGGAGCACTAAATTGGGATGGAGATGGGTTCCGATCCACCCTTGTCGTCTTCCCGGAGGGTAGCAAGAGGTGCTGGGCCACCACATCGTGCAGTAGAGGCACTTCTGTGTTCAGCATCATCTCCCTCCACCTCCTCACTCACCTCCGACTGCTTCTCCTTCCCCGATGAGCTGTCATCTACCAGGGCCTCAGTGTCCTTAAGTTCCATGCCTTACCAGAAGGCCAGGTTACGGCAAGTTCAGTCGACCGCCACAATGAGCGAGACATCTGAAGGAGGGTACTGGAAGGCACCACCCAACCAGTCCATGCGTCAGAATCTATCTTCGGCAGCCCAATGGCATGCTCAAAGGCTTTCCTACTGAAGAGGCAGCATTGGTTATCCCACTATGCGCAGAGGTGGGACAGTAGCCAATTCTTCAAGGGAATTCTCTTGTTCCCTGGAACCCATCTTGCACTTTGAGGGTTAGAACAGAAGATATGCAGACTAAACTGTCAGAGAATGAACGCGTCATGGCAGCTACCAGGAAAGCGAGCGCACGGGTGAAGGAAGCTCATGTTGTGGTCGCAGACTGTTGCAATGTGAGGTACATGCACCTTTAAGGGAGCGGATCTTAAACTGCTGTCAATTAATCCCCAACTCAACAGAATGTGATGTATTAGCTCCATGACTTATATTCCGCCTCCAGCAGCAAATGGCAGCCATCAGATATGCTCCGAGTTAACATTATTTGTATATAGCCTTATTTTCAAAAAAAAGAAGCCACATTATTTTTTTACAAATCCCAGTTCTGTGATTGGTACAATTACGTCAAATAGAAGAACACAACACAAACCAACGAAACATTGAGGGAGTGGAAGCCCTCACCGGCCATTCGCTGGGAGCCTTGATGGCCACATGGGTACAATCGATGACACCCTGCACCTGGAGAGAATCCAGCAATGAAAGTGAGACCCAGGGCGGGATTCTCCGCTGCGCCACATTTCTGCCCCGACCGGCCAGCGGGATTCTCCGTTATGCCAGCCGGTCAATGGGGTTTCCCATTGTGGGGCAGACCCACGCCGTTGGGAAAACCCCGTGTGCCGGCATAACGGAGAATCCCGATCCCAATGTCCTCTGCCGCTGTAAAACTGCATCTGTCATGAAACAAATGCAACCGTCCAGCTCTGGCAAAGAGATATCAGTGGCCAGCGAGATGCAGTGTTGTGTGGTCATTCTGGAGATGTCACTAATTTCCACAGCTGATTCTGGGAAGGAGTTGAAATGAAATGAAAGGAAATGAAAATGAAATGAATGAAATGAAATGAAAAATGAAATGAAATGAAAATCGCTTTATTGTCACAAGTAGGCTTCAAATGAAATTACTGTGAAAAGCCCCTAGTTGCCACATTCCAGCGCCTGTTCGGGAAGGCTGGTACAGAGTTGGTTAAATGAATACGTTCAAGGGCATACTGACTTTGACATATTCTGGCAGGGCACAGTGACCATTGCTGCAATTTGCAAGGGCTTCAGCGAAAGGGCCACACACGTATAGGATCATCTGCTCAGAGTCACAATCTCCTGCGGTACCGGTTTTCAATCATCTTCCAGTGGCTCTGTCTTCAGTATGGATGGTTTAATCTCTGTTGCCTTCCTGCCTCTCTTCCCTCCCTCCTCCCTCCTATTGCCTGGTGCTCTGCCTGTCTGTGCCACTGGGCCAAAAGCCTGGCAGTTGTGCCCCCATTGCCAGCTGGAACCCTCCTTCTGGGCAGGTGGCTTCCCATTTGTCCGTAGCAGCCTTGTAACCTGCACCATTCAAAGCCCACATGGTGAGGCCTTAAGTGCCCACTCTCACTGCTAAGGGCCAAGTGCCAAGTCCTCCTTTGCCTCTTATGGGCCTGGGGTGATGCCCTGGGACAAGTATGACTGACTCCCGCCTCCGTTCAGATTGTTTCTTTCCAAAGGCACGGGTAATCTGTACACCTCTTAAAAAATTGAAACTGTAAACCTTGACAGGCTCTTAATGAGCTTCTGACGCTGTGATGCAAGCAAAATTCCTCCCCTTGCTTTGGCGATTATTGCCAGAGCAGGAATGGAGTCTTGAAATTGACACACCAACTGGGTGGTATTTTTAGGGATCTAATCCCACCCTTGCCTCCAGACATGACTCAGGGGCTCATCATTCTCAAATCAGCTCTTGAAGCAATGAATATAATAATTAATTCGATTGACAGAGTTAAACTTCTGAAGCGAACGCCAAACATGAGCAAAGATCTGTCAGACAGGAGCATCATGTGAACCAGTTGATGTCAAACAACGGGGAGAGGGAGGCGGAAATATGCCAGCAGAATCCCATTATTTCCTCAATGGAAACAGATGGAATCTCCACTAGGACTCAATACACGGAGTCCCAAACACACCGGGCGGGAATCTCTAAAAATGGGGTTATGTCAATACACCGGCGTGAAAACCGGTGCCAACGACCCCGGCGTCAACAGCCCCCGAAACTGAGGAACTCTCCCCTTTCTAGGGGGCTAGGTTGCCGCCGGAATTGTCCCCGCTGCTCCAGCTGGCGGGGAACGGCCCGCGCGAGTCCGCGCATGCGCGGAGCGATCGGCATATTTCCGCGCATGCGCAGGGGTTCCCCTCTCTGCGCCGGCCCCCGGGCAATATGGTGGGGCCCTACAGGGGCCCGGCGTGGAGTAAAGTAGGCCCCCACAGAACAAGTATGCCCGTCGATTGGCAGGCCCCGATCGCGGGCCAGACCACCGTGGGGGCCCCCGCCCACCTTCCAGGTCCCGCCGTGTGGGAAGTGAGTAATCCATGCCAGCGGGACTCATCGGAGAATCCCAGCCACCGGGTCCCAAACACACTGGGTCCCAAACACACTGGGTCCCAAACACACTGGGTCCCAAACACACTGGGTCCCAAACACACCCGGTCCCAAACACACTGGGTCGCAGACACACCGGGTCCCAGCCACAGCGGGTCCCAGACACACTGGGTCCCAGACAAACTGGGTCCCAGATACAGCTGGTCCCAGACCCAGTGGGCCCCAGACACAGTGGGTTCCAGACACACCGGGTCCCAGACACACCGGGTCCCAGCCACAGCAGGTCCCAGACACACGGGGTCTCAGACACACCGCGTCCCAGACATACCGCGTCCCAGACACACTGGGTCCCAAACACACCCGGTCCCAAACACACTGGGTCCCAGACACACCGGGTCCCAAACACACTGGGTCCCAAACACACCCGGTCCCAAACACACTGGGTCCCAAACACACCCGGTCCCAAACACACTGGGTCCCAGATACACCGGGTCCCAGCCACAGCGGGTCCCAGACACACCGGGTCCCAGACAAACTGGGTCCCAGATACAGCTGGTCCCAGACCCAGTGGGCCCCAGACACAGTGGGTTCCAGACACACCGGGTCCCAGACACACCGGGTCCCAGACACACCGGGTCCCAGACACACCGGGTCCCAGACACACCGGGTCCCAGACACACCGGGTTCCAGACACACCGGGTCCCAGACACACCGGGTCCCAGACACACTGGGTCCCAGACATATCGGGTCCCAAACACACCGGGTCCCAGCCACAGCAGGTCCCAGACACACGGGGTCTCAGACACACTGGGTCCCAGACATATCGGGTCCCAGACACACTGGGTCCCAGACACACCGGATCTCAGACACACCGGGTCCCAGACATATCGGGTCCCAGACATATCGGGTCCCAGACACACTGGGTCCCAGACACACCGGATCTCAGACACACCGGGTCCCAGACATATCGGGTCCCAGACACACTGGGTCCCAGACAAAGTGCGTTGGGTTTAGTGTTCCTATTGAGGGTCCTGTCCACCATTTGGAGAACAGCCTGGAGACAAGGATCATTTTGGTAGGGGTGGTCCAACAAAATAAAGTGCTTGTGAGGTACTCAACTCGCCAGATACAAGCATTGCCCGGCATTTAGAATGCCAGCCGTGGAAATCCCCCCCCACCCCCAGCCAAGAGCTGCTGACCAATCAGAGGTCAGCTCTCCACTGTCCATTAGCACCACTGGGAGCCTGGTTCCTGCCAGTAACGTATCCAAACCGGAGCTGGGGATGGATGAGGAACGTGGGCACAGGTGATTGAGGGTGGAGTGGGGGGGTCATTGGCAGAGGGTGTTGATGAGGCAGCATGAGGGGTTTTGCTGGGTGGCCTTCTGTAGAGCTGGGAAACCCATTTAAATTGGGGAGAATCCCTGAGCTCCCATTAAATCCCCATTAAAGAACCATTGCAACTGCCTTGAAAGCAAGAACAAAAGTGGACGATGCCCTGGTTGTGGCTGCCAAGCAGTTGGACACTGAGGGAGTGGAAGCTGGATTTCCGGTCACAAAACACCACCGTTCCCACGGCAATGTAGGGGGGGGGGGGGGGGGGTCATAATATCCACTCATGGATATAATGAGATGCAGATAGGCAGTGATTGACACACAGGATAACCAATGAACACACATAACACAGAACAACCAATCACCAGACAGGACACTACCACTATAAAGCACACGAGTCATTAAGACTCTGTCTCTTCTCACTGAATACAGCTACAGAAATAGTTAGAGTGCACAAGGCCATGAGCACCTTTTCCATGTGACAGAGAGCTAGTCTGGTCAAGCCAGTCTGAGGTTATCAGTTTAGATTAAGAGTGTCAACCCACAGCAGATTATGTACAGCAACAAGCAAGTTCAATAAAACAGTGTTGGACCATCTCCTGTGTCGGAAGCCTGATTCGAGTCTCACTGCATCCAGTTGCAGTCGATGTTAGACCAACTCAGATAACACACAGGGGGGAGCTCCTCCCTATCCCTCACCTCATTATACACCCACTAGCAGGGAACCCATCCGGCCCTGGGGCCTTACCCGCCTGCAATCCATCACCTCCCTCAGCCCAATCAGGTTCCACAACCCCTGCACATTGGGAACTCCAGCACGCCCAAGAACCGCCTCATGCAATCTTTGCCAGGTAGGAGCTCCGACTCATACAACTTCCTGTAAAAGGCCTCAAACACCCCATTCACCCCTTCTGGGTCCGACACCGCTTTGCCTCTTTCATCCCTCATTCTTCCTCGTCACTGCCTGCTTCCTCAGTTGGTGTGCCAACATCTTGCCTGGTTTTTCCTCATACTCGTACACTGCCCCTCTGGTCCTCCACAATTGCCCTACCACCTTCCCCGTGGACACCAACTCAAACTCCACCTGGAGTCTCTGCCTCTCCTTTAGTAACCCCTCCTCTGGCGCAACCGAATACCTCCGATACTCCCTCGAAATCTCATCCACAAGCCTCACCCTCTCCTCTCATTCACCCTCTCCCTATGCACCCAAATCAAGATAAATTCATCCGGGACTACCGCCTTAACTGCCTCCCACAGCGTGGAGGCCGTGATCTCCCCTGTGTTATCCCGCTCTACATAACCTCAAATAGATGGCTGCCCTTAAAATCGGAGAATCCAACCCTGTAAGTTTATGAAATATATATATATTTATATATACACATCATCATGACTAATTCCTAAATTTTAAAACTGGATTAAAAATATTTTAAGATGCCTGAAGCTTTGTCTGGCTGTGAATAATTAGAGCTAGCCTGGCGGTATCAAATTAGTTTCTATTTCTTTGTCTCTGAGGAGATGCCTAACTACCACAGTTGACTACTGAGGCCAAACTTAAAAGGATTTATGGAAAGGCCAATTCCATTCCATAAGCCAGGCCTGGCCAATGGAATCTACTAGTCTATAAAGCAAAGGACCCTGCTACCTTCTGTCAATGGTTAATGGTTGGAACATCAACAACCTCTGCAATCCAGACAAAGTATTACTCATCCTTTGTCAAAGCCAATGAGAATAGGTGGCAGTCATGTGGCATGATTACCTGAGATGGGCGAGCCAGTTATACTGCCTTGCTGTACTGCAAATCAGCTGCCAACTTCCATCTGCCAAGCAGCAGCAGAGAAAAGGGGCTCTTTCCAGGTTTGAATGCCTGACCCCATTACACTGTTTCTACTGAAACTTTTGAACTTCTACACCATCGCCTACAAGACTAATTCATCTCTACATGCCTAACTCATCATTGGAAGTCAACTCTACTGGAAAAGTGAATTATCCAGCATCGGTTTTCAAGCTGCCGACCTCTGTGAAAGAATACACAATTGGACTTTGACCCTGGACTCTGGAATCATGTGAACCAATGACTATTTTCTCTGCAGTCTTTTCCTGTAAGTATTTCTTCATCTATCCCCCTCACATATTGTATGAATGAAACGGAGTGTGTGCAAGTAAATGAACCCTCTGAGTTTACCCTATCTTGAGTTTGCTGCGAGGTTATTAAACAAATTTGGATCACACCACAACTGATGGGTTGGGACATGCCATTGCTTATAAAGGGAGGGGGGGGGGGAATTAAAAATTGATACACAGTTCTGTTTACCTCTGGGTGGTGAGAGAAGAAATGAGGGCAGTAAAAATTAAATTAAAACCCCCCCTGTCGGTAATACCAGAGAGATGTGATGTTGTGGAGCCACCAATAAATCCCGGTGGGCTGCGTTAACGTTCTTCATGTCGCTGGTTAATGAGTTTAATTAGCTATTGGTTGGGTTCCTCTCTACTGGCTAATGGGAGTCAGTTTTCCTCTTCATGGGGATGGATGTGCAACCTCCCCTGTGACCTAGCCCACACTAATAAATCCATCCCATTGAGTCCCATATACTGGAACCTGGCCAAACCAGATTTCAAAGGTTGGCAAAATAGAGTCCCTGCTCATACCTCTAAGGCCATGAACCTGAAAGAGGCCAGCACTCGCTCAGTCAAAGGTTTGCGTCTCCTACTTCTCAACCATGCCAATGCTTGGACTGACCAGGAAACATCACCAGCAGGGCAGATATGAGAGCTGTGAGGGTGTAGCCATTCCCTTCCCCACCCTAACTCACTCTAATAACACTCTGGAATTTTCCAGTCTTGAATCCTTCATATGTGCTCTGCTGGAAGGCAGGGCCTTGACTCATTGTCTGTCGATCCTTCAGACAGGGTGGGCGGGGGGCATGGGGTGGGGGCTAGGCAGTGCCTTCCTATATTGCAACCTGACTAACCCCGAGAAGCAAGTGCCTGTCCTCAGCAGGTGCCATGAGAAGAGCCAATAATAATTCATGAATTTTCTTTGACTTGTTGGCTTTTTTCATTATTTTAGGGCCAAACACATCACCTCCTCTTCCACATGCCAGCTGTTGGCATTAATGCTGGAACTTCAAAGGCAGCCCTGTTGTTGTTTTCACTGAGATTCCCATCTCTGTACCCGGCAAGTCTTCCCAGTTCATCGTGCTTAATGCATTGGTAGAAGCAATTGGAACATCTAAGTGAATTGATGCTGTGTCACCATGCAGGGTCACCATGCAGGGTCACCATGCAGGGTCACCATGCAGGGTCACCATGCAGGGTCACCATGCAGGGTCACCATGCAGGGTCACCATGCAGGGTCACCATGCAGGGTCACCATGCAGGGTCACCATGCAGGGTCACCATGCAGGGTCACCATGCAGGGTCACCATGCAGGGTCACCATGCAGGGTCACCATGCAGGGTCACCATGAAGGGTCACCATGCAGGGTCACCATGCAGGGTCACCATGAAGGGTCACCATGCAGGGTCACCATGCAGGGTCACCATGCAGGGTCACCATGCAGGGTCACCATGCAGGGTCACCATGCAGGGTCACCATGCAGGGTCACCATGCAGGGTCACCGTGCAGGGTCACCATGCAGGGTCACCATGAAGGGTCACCATGCAGGGTCACCATGCAGGGTCACCATGAAGGGTCACCATGAAGGGTCACCATGAAGGGTCACCATACAGGGTCACCATGCAGAGTCACCATGCAGGTGCATAGAATACCTATTGTCCAAAGGGTGCAGTTAGACATTAATTATTGGCCCCATCTGTTTAAATGTTTATTTTCAATTTATTTTGCATAGACTTTGGATAGCATTCACAAAGCCTCTCAGGTGACGTATTCTGGTATCGGTAAACCTCACCTAGAACCTCGGGCCCTGTAAAGATATCTTAAACAGAAGGAAAACAAATTCCATGAATTTGCATCTATTTAATAATTCAGCCGCCCGAACAGAGGCATGGCGGAAAAGCAAGGCTCCATCTAAGATACTGGTAGAACGGACAGGGCCGCAGCGTTAACAGCAGACCAGATGTATTCCCCGTCGCCAGTTTATTGAAGACACGTGGAGTCCACACTGAGTTGTAACAAATGAAACAAAGGTTTATTTCCAAGGTTTAAGGTACACTTCTCCCGATAATACCCAACCAGTTCTGAGGTGACCTAATGTATAATGTCAACTGAACTCCCCTGCCCCTTAACCGGGAAGCCCGTATTCTGCAAGAGACATAAGGAACTCAATCGTTCCCACCCTTTATGTCCCGTTCAGGTGCAGATTATGAGAGTAAGACAGGTAGATAAGGTAGTTAAAGTGGCACATGGGATGCTTTGCCTTATTGAGCCGAGACATCGAAAAAAAAATAGCAGGGGATTTATGTTGGAGCTGAATAAAACACGCATTCAGCCACAGCCAGAGTACTCCTCTGGTTGGTCGCCAGACTATAGGAAGGATGTGATTGCACTAGAGAGGGTGCAGAGGAGATTCACCAGGCTGTTGTCTGGGCTAGAGTGTTTCAGCTCTGAAGAGTGGCTGGTAAGGCTGGGGTTGTTCCCCTTCGAGCAGAGAAGGCTGAGGGTGGGGTCAGCGTCGGATGAGGAATTGAGACCCCCGCTAAGTTGCATTTCCCTATCGCACGTGTCACCCACCCCTTCATCCCCATACCACCCTCACACCCACCACCACAACCCCTACACCCCCTCCCCTACCATGACTTTTTGACTCCCATTTTCAGGACTGATTCATACTCAACTCTTTCCTGCACAAATGCCAATGGCCCTCTCTCGCCTCTTAGGCAGTAACATTAGGATCAAGGATGACCTGTGCCCACTCCGGTTCAATGGGTTCTGAGGTGTCAGGGCTTAATCTAATCAAAGACAAAGTCATTCCCAAAATTAAACAAGTTTTTTTTTGCCCCCCCCCCCCCCCCCGTCCATGCTGAGTTCTTCGTCATAGACTCCTACCAACTCTTTATCAATTTCACGTCGTTGGATTCCTCCTAATGTTACTCCATCATTTTCCCAAGCCCTTTTGGGTTGCGCCTTCTTCCCTGCCCCCACACCCCACATCCAACCCACACTAAAAGAAATACGAGGCAGTACCGTGTGTTACGGGTTGTTGCGTTGCTTCTGGAGTTAGTATATTAGTGGAGAAAAAAAATACTATAATATACTTCAAGGAATGCCAAAACGTTTCATTAAGTTCATAGGATGGTGGACGAGCAAAGACCAAGTTTCATCTCGTTTGTATTCTAGAAACAATGGAGTTACTGACAAACCATGACAATCGATGTAAGAGCAGACACCATGCCCAGAAAATCATCATTGGGGAAACGCTTTTTGGAACCACAGCCACCTCTTTCTCCCAAGTATGCCACCCCCAGTATGTCGAAGTAGGTGTAATGGTCAGCGTTGACAACAGACCTAATGTACTTTGGTAAATGCCTGATTCAGTTGTAAGTTACCTTTGAGCTTCTCTTCGAGGGAGCAGGGGGTAGTGGTGAGCCAGTTAAGCATTAACCAGCGCCGCGAACAGATGGATTTTGGAGATGTTTGCACAGGAAATGATTATTTGACTTGAAGTGATTAAATATGCAAAGTTACTGACAATTTAAGAGCTTTGATTGAACTGACTCTCCAAACCAGTGTTGCAAGTGGCTCAGTTCAGAGTTATTAAAGCCTGTGGTTGCAGATTGGAGGGAATGGTGCAATCATTATTCTTCCATCACAATTAAAGTGTCAAGTCTATTCAGTGCAGGGTATTGTATGTATGTGATTGTGAATGTAAATATTTTTCAGCCATGCTTTCCAGGCACAGATATAAATTATGGGCAGACTTTAATGTTGGCGATGGTTGAAATCCCCCGCCGTTTTTCTCTGGGAGGCCCAGAGCTATTCCATAGAAGTGAGGCACTTACAGCGTCAGGCCTCCTGTCATACAAATCCTCGATTGGGCTAAAAATCCTGCCTCCGTGAGCCGCTGACCAATCTGAAGCTGGCAGCTCTCCAGTACAGACAGCGCCACTAGGAGCGGTGGCTACGGCCGGTATTACGCTCAGGCCTTCAGGAGGGATCGATGCTGGACCCCTATGGAGCGGTGAGTGTGGGCAGGCTGGGGGTATCAGGCAGGATGGCACTAGTGGGGGGGTCAAAAACAAAGATGGAGGAGTGGCTTTTTGAGGGCCCCTCAACAAACCACCCACCCTGCCACCCCCCGCACCCCCACCCCACCACCCATACTGAGTTACTGTTGACCCCGGCACAGAATGCCTGAGAATGAGGACCTAGATCTTGCAATCTGGATATTTTCAATAGTTCTTGAAACCTTGAAAATTAACAGGTGAGGTTTTGATTCTGGTAATCAAAGAAAAACAAAAACAAAAATACTGCGGATGCTGGGCATCTGAAATAAGACAGAAAGTGCTGGATAAACTCAGCAGATCTGGCAGCATCTGTGGAGAGAGAAACAGAGTTAACGTCTCAGGTCAAATTTGACTTCTTTACAATTCTTTCTCTGTGCACAGGTGCTGCTGAATGGTGGATTTCCAGACATTGAATGAAAATAATGGCGATAAACTGGGAAAGAAAGAACCATGCGAAAAGGTCATTTTTTTGTGTCAGTAAATGTTCATCTTTGAAGTGGAGTCAAGCCCATCAAACCCCTTTATTCCACTTGGTGCTATTTGTTGGTTAGAGCAAGTTCAATGTAGCACAGTGGTTGGCACTGTTGCTTCACAGCGCCAGGGTCCCAGGTTTGATACCCGGCTTTGGTCACTCTGTCTGTGCGGAGTCTGCACACTCTCTCCGTGCCTGTGTGGGTTTCCTCCGGGCACTCCGGTTTCCTCCCACAAGTCCCGAAACACGTGCTTGTTGGGTGAATTGGACATTCTGAATTCTCCCTCAGTGTACCCAAGCAAGTGCCGGAATGTGGCGACTAGGGGCTTTTCACAGTAACTTCATTGCCGTGTTAATGTAAGCCTACTTGTGATAATAATAAAGATTATTATTATTATTAGCATCCACAGGGAAATCAGAAGACAAACTTGCATTTCTCTTTCGGAACCTCAAGACAACCGGAAGCGCTTTGCAGCCACTGGCTTCTTTTTTGAAGAGCTACAACGTTGGAAATCTCAGAGTGAGAAATACATCCACTTCATCAGGTTCGGTGAGCATCTTTTTACATCCGTAGCTTCATTTTTACACATGTCATTGCCAGTCTAACCTGGAATGGTCAGAGATTTGGTTTATTGCTCTATGAATTTACATACTGTCCGTCTTTTTTGTCAGCGCCTTCTGTAGCACTATTCAATTATTCGCTGTACTAGCGGATTGAACATCAAAAGTGATGGAGCTGGCAATGTGCGTGTCCCAGTTTATGCAACACATTCTGTGACCAGCTGATTTATTGCATGGAAGTTCAGGGGAAAAGCATAAGCCAGCACTGCACAGATGTTGACTACAGACTCCAATTATAAACTACTTCTTGCGATGCCATTACTTTCGAAAGCTGCCGAATCTCCGATATAACAAGCTAGGCTGTGATAAGAACAATTACTATTTTGCTCCCTCTGATGTGTGTCACAAAAATACTTAACTTTACAGATTCATACTCGGGCACCTTTGCTCGATTCCCATAGTCAGACAGTGCACCTGCTCTAAAATAGCAACATTTATTTCTCTCTCCTCACCTTTAAAGGATCTGTTCGATATGAGACGTGTGTTGGTCCGCTCAGAATTGTTCCTGCTGAAGTAGCTGCAATATGTTCCAATTGACATTTTCCTCAATGCAAAGTATGGAATCCTAGAAATTCCCGATGACCGAAGTGGTTCCGCGGGTGGATTCTGGAAAATCCCAGAAAATGTTTCTCACCCTTTTGAACAAAGCAAGGGAATGGGCCTGATGGGATTTCTCTTCGGAGAGCCAGCATTGGTTCAATGGCCAGAATGGCTTCCTTCTAGGTTGGCATGGATGAAGGCATATCGAGTGAGTGAGGGATGGGGGTGAGGACTGAAGGGAAGTTCTTTGTTTTTATTAATTGAATTAACCTGAGTGCTGGACCGCAGAGACAGGTAAATGGAAGCCAGGACCGCAGCCCGCACCCATTTTGGAGTTGCCCACCCCGACTCCTATTTGACCTCGGCCTCCTGCATCCCCTCCCGCCCAACCGAAAATTTGATCTGCGGGTGGCCATTTTTAAAGGTTAGGTTAGAGTCATGAAACCTGCTGACTCTGCACTCCCGACCGAGGGACAAAAATCTGGGCCTAAGAGTTATTTAATAATGGCGATGGATACATTTGGATGAAAAGCCCCGTTCTTGACCGTGGCCACATTCCAATAGATTTAGTCTACGCTACCTTAATTTGGCATCACCGAGTTCCCAGTTCGATCTCAGCACATCTGCATCGGCCAAGCAATAACTGAGAGGGAAACCATGCAGTCGTTAAACAACAAGCAGCAACTTGCATTTCTATAGCACCTTTCACACAGTAAAAACATCCCAAAGTGATTCAGTGGGTTGTTATAAAAAAATAAATTCTGACTGAGCCACACCGGCAGATATTAAGACGGGTGAGGGAAAAGTTTGGTCAAAGATTTGGGGGTCTAAGCAACGCCTTAAAGGAGGAGGAAAGGAAAAGGGCAGTGAAATTCCGGGACGGAATTCCAGAGGCGAGAGGCCAGGCGCTTAAATCATGAGCATCAATAGTGAAACAATTCAAATAGTGGTAGTGTAAGAGGGCAAAATTAAGGGCAGCACATTGGTTAGCACTGCTGCCTCACGGCGCCAAAGTACCAGGTTCGATCCCGGCTCTGGGTCACTGTCCGTGTGGAGTTTGCGCATTTTCCCCGTGTTTGCGTGGGTTTCGCACCAACAACGGGCAGCACGGTAGCATTGTGGATAGCACAATCGCTTCACAGCTCCAGGGTCCCAGGTTCGATTCCGGCTTGGGTCACTGTCTGTGTGGAGTCTGCACATCCTCCCCGTGTGTGCGTGGGTTTCCTCCGGGTGCTCCGGTTTCCTCCCACAGTCCAAAGATGTGCAGGTTAGGTGGATTGGCCATGATAAATTGCCCTTAGTGTCCAAAATTGCCCTTAGTGTTGGGTGGGGTTACTGGGTTATGGGGATAGGGTGGAGGTGTTAACCTTGGGTAGGGTGCTCTTTCCAGGAGCCGGTGCAGACTCAATGGGCTGAATAGCCTCCTTCTGTACTGTAAATTCTATGAAACCCAAAAGACGTGCCGGGTAGGTGGATTGGCTACGCTAAATTGCCCCTTAATTGGAAAAAATTACTCTAAATTTATTTTTTAAAAACGAGGGCAAAATTGGCGGGGTGGGTGACTCTCGGAGGGTCGTAGCACTGGAGGAGATTATAGAGATAAGCATTTGAACATTAGGATGAAACATTTAGTATTCTTATGACATGGACCCTCCCTGCTTAAATATCAGCAGCAGCCAACACTAGAACATTCGGCGGGGTTTGTTCAAAAAGGGTTTGCACTTGAGGGGTACATTTCTAAAAACAAAAATCATGCTACGGCAGGAAAAACTATTCCTATTGTCACTTCTCGAACCAACCAGGCATCAATCCTGAACCTGGGACAGCTTCTGTGGCGCAGGGAAAATGAAAAAATAAATAAATAAATTGAAAGGTTTCATCCTGATGTGTTTATATCTTGGAGGCAGCTGATCAAAAGGTTGCTTTCTTTTCTGAGTAAATATTCCAAAGTGGATGATCAGAATGAAAGATAACAGTGGCTATTTTTATCCGACTCCATTAGCATTACAGTGCAAACTCAGGAGGGTCCAGCATCATTACCATATGGTTAATGCCATGCTTTCACAATAGCTTTATTTATTACAGAAACCTTGCAGAGTATGTACACGATGGCGCCAGCAATGGAAATAAATTTCACGTCACGCATAATTGCCATGAATAGTAACCGGGTGGGAAATTTCATGAATGCGACAATATTAACTTTTTTGCGACTATTAATATGCTTTTAATCTAATGGTTCTGTGTACTGACTGTTTTATGTGTGTCCTGGTCTTTTGAAGCCTTGTGATTTGCAAACTAAAGCTGATGTTGGCAATAAACTGTGTTGCTGTACTTGCCTATCTGTTAATCAGGTTGGAGATGGCAGCTGTTCCACATAAAGAGGATTTTAAGACTGGTTGAATAAAGGGGAGTGCAAACAAAGCAAAGGCAGTTAATTTCTACTTGAAGATACAAGATGAAAATCTACAGTGATGATTCAAATCCCTTAATGGATCTGCTTAGCACTTATTTAATGGACATTTTATGATGCAAAATAAATCTATTGAAATATGCTTTTATGCTACTTTATTAAACTTTGAACTGAACAAACATTGCTCCAACAGTCAATACACCCAAATGCAAACACATTTTATTTCTGCTCACTTCAAGTGCATACTTCTGCTAAAATTGAATTTAAGTTGTTGCTCAATCCTATCTGATACTCTGTATTGTGTTTGCATGTAGGTTTGTGCTTATTGCATGTTTGTTTAGTGCGTGTTTGTACGTCTGTGCCTGTGTCATGGGACACATTTTGTCTGGCTGGGTGGTTGTGCGTATTTTTATTCTGTGTTTCTGTCTGTGCTTTTGCACCATGTTTATGTGGGCTGTTACCTTCGCCACTGATGGTGGTCAGAGGTAATGCTTTCACCCACATCAGTCTATTCGTCTGTAAACTATGTACCTCGAAAATTAATGGAGGGGTTTCAACAAAATTTGATACACAGAGAGGATGTGTCCCAAGGAAGAACCTATTAGTTTGTGGTAGATCGGATCTGGGAATTTTTTTAAGGATCCATCTGTTAACATTGCAAGATGGGAAATGACATTATTTTGTTTAGAATGTTGTGTGCTGTTTATTTGGAATGTTGCTGATTGTTTTAGAATGTTGTGGATTGTCTCGCCTGAAGTGGTGCAATTTGTCACAGCTGTCAAAACGTGAGCAGAGTGTTCAGAGCAGGTTGTTGGACATGGACACCTCGGTGACATGGACGCTCTTAATAAAAAGATTTATTTTTTCAGGTTTGCAGCTGCAGAACATCAACCAGGCCGGGAAAGCCTCAAGGAATGTTGAGTTAACACAGCATGGCGGAGGTGTGTGCTGTAGTGAGTGCTCTCTTGTTAGATATGTGCTTGTGCGTGTCTGTGTTTGTGCGCGGATGTACATTTTAAAAAAAATATAATTTTTATTGCAATTTTTTGAAAAATATATATCAACAAAACAATAATAACAATAACAATAATAGTAATAAACACCCCCCCCCCCCCCGGCACCCATAACAAAGCATATAACAAACCCCCCCAACCCCAATAAACAACAAAATAAATTAACAATAAGCAAATTAACTTAAACACTATCCCCCTAAACCCCCCCCCCCCCACTTTCCCCCGGGATGCTGCTGCTGCTGACCTAGTACCCTATCATTGAGCCAGAAAGTCGAGGAAAGGCTGCCACCTCCTAAAGAACCCTTGTACCGACCCCCTCAGGGCGAATTTGACCCTCTCCAGCTGAATGAATCCCGCCATGTCATTAATCCAGAACTCCACGCTCGGAGGTCTCGCATCTTTCCACTGCAGCAAGATCCTCCGCCGGGCTACTAGGGACGCAAAGGCCAAGACATCGGCCTCTTTCGCCTCCTGCACTCCCGGCTCCACCCCACCCCAAATATCGCGAGTCCCCAGCCTGGCTTGACCCTGGATCCCACCACCCTCGACACCGTCCTCGCCACCCCCTCCAGAACTCCTCCAGTGCCGGGCATGCCCAGAACATATGGGCGTGGTTCGCTGGATTCCCCAAACACCTGACGCACCTGTCTTCGCCCCCAAAGAACCTACTCATCCTAGATCCGGACATGTGGGCCCAGTGCAGCACCTTGAACTGGATAGGACTAAGCCTCGCACATAAAGAGGAGGAGTTGACCCTCTCCAGGGCGTCCGCCCATGTCCCCTCCTCAATCTGCTCCACCTCCCACTTAGCCTTCAGCTCCTCTACCGATGCCTCCCCCACCTCCTGCATTACCTGGTAGATGTCAGACACCTTCCCATCCCCGACCCACACCCCCAAAAGCACCCTATCCCTTACCCCCCACGGGGCAGCAAAGGGAACCCCTCCACCTGTCGCCTAGCAAACGCCTTGACCTGAAGGTACCTGAACATATTCCCCGGGGGGAGCTCAAACTTCTCCTCCAGTTCACCAAGGCTCGCGAACCTCCCGTCAATAAACAGGTCTCCCAACTTCCTAATGCCCGCCGGATGTACATTTTTACATGCTTGTATCTATATGTGTCTGATTTGCCTGGATGTGCATTGTACGTGGCTGTGTCCGTCTGCATTGTGCGTTGCGAGTTGTCTGTGTGCGAATATTTGCATGTTTTATATTGACTGTGTGTGTGTATGTGTGTGTGTGTGCGCGCGTGTGTGTTTATTTCTATGTTTGCCTCTGCCTTTGCATGTTTGTGTGTTTCAGAGCCTGTTTTCCTGTGTGCAGGGAGAGCAACAATTAAGTCTACACAACTTCTTCCAGTCTTTTAAAAGGCTTGTATAAATTGCACTTACACTCCTTTCCATTTGATATTGTCACAGCAGGTGAAAAGAGTTTGAATTAAAGACAGGCACAAAATGCCTCATAATGTTTAATGTTGCAAAATAATTTTATTGTACGTTTAAGGAATGGCTACACCTACCGAAAATGTTGAAAGTACTAATGTCGTTTTTTTCCTTAATGTGTAATTGTCATTCTTGCTCCATTGATGTTTATTATTGGCTCAAGTGCAGTAAAAACACTGCAAATGGGCACCAAGGGACTTCAGTGACTGAATGCCTGTGTAAAATTATGTTAATTCATAACATTTTTGAATATTTCCATACCTACATTTACATTTTGCTCTTTGGGTACTAATTAAACCCTTCATCTCTAAACATTAATGGCTAATTTAAAAAAAAGCAACAGAAGACTGTTTGGCATAAAGAACCTTTTTGGGATTGTAATTGATTTGAATTCTTTTATCTATGAATCTGGGGATTGTAAGCTGATGAGAAAAAGATCATAAACACCAGTAGGTTATTTGGATATATTTGAATGAGAATATCTCCGCTGTTTATCAGATTATATGCCGCGGAACGTGATTATGGGCGCGATTTAATAGAAAAAGAACAGAGTCCCTGTTTTGGGCGCGTTTAACGGGGCTTTTCCTGGTGCTTGCAGCATCAAGAACAAGCCCACTGTGAAAGAGGACTCTGCTTTTTTGGGCCTTGGGGAGAAACGTCCCACTGAGGTTGCACTTAGACTCATTTCCTGCACCAACAAGCTCTGCTCGCCAGTGTCAGAAGAGATCCCGTGCCCCAATCTCTCAGCACCCCCCTCCCCGAACCCCCCCCCCCACCCCAACACAACATCCCAACTTACCAATTAAAGTGATCCATGAGCCCCCATGCCACACCTCATAAACCCCTGGGCCCAATCCCTGGCATGGGCAATCTGGCAGCCAGGCATATTGGCAGTGCCAGCTGGGCACCCAGGCAGTGCCCAGATGATTAGAGGATTAGATAGGGTGGACAGTGAGAGTCTTTTCCCTTGGATGGTGATGTCTGGCACGAGGGGACATAGCTTTAAATTGAGGGGAGATAGATACAGGACAGATGTCAGAGGTAGGTTCTTTACTCAGAGAGTAGTGAGGGCGTGGAATGCCCTGCCTGCAACAGTAGTGGACTCGCCAACACTAAGGGCATTCAAGTGATCATTGGATAGACATATGGATGATAAGGGAATAGTGTAGATGGGCTTTAGAGGGGTTTCACAGGTCGGCGCAACATCGAGGGCCGAAGGGGCTGTACTGCGCTGTAATGTTCTATGTTCTTTGTACACTCTCTTGCTCAGCTTGGAAATAACAGCTGCAACTTTTGCAGTGTACGTGATGCTTTTAGCATCGAGTGACAGATTGCTGGTGTTGCCAATTTAATGGAATGGAATACTATCCCACCAGAGTCACCGATAATGTTGCTCTTTAGAGTCGCCAATATGATACTGAGGCTCTTTTTATGATATGATGTTATGTCCCAACAGCGTCGCTAATAATGTGGGTGTTCCTATTTCTCTTACTGAACCACAAGGCTTTCCCGTATATCGGTCAAATAACCACACAACCAGTTAGTCAGTTCATGTTCAAAGATGGTTTATTTACACACAAGGGTTACTTCGACATGCAAGCACAATATACTACGTGTTAAACTAGAAAATAGAAATAGAAATAAAAAATCGCTTATTGTCACGAGTTGGCTTCAATGAAGTTACTGTGAAAAGCCCCTAGTCGCCACATTCCGGCGCCTGTCCGGGGAGGCTGGTACGGGAATTGAACCGTGCTGCTGGCCCGCTTGGTCTGCTTTAAAAGCCAGCGATTTAGCTGAGTGAGCTAAACCAGCTAAACTACACCTATCAACTGCAATAACCAATACTTAACTTCAGGCAACCAGCACTGTGCAAGTGATCACGGGGCTGGTTTGAAGAAGTGGCTCTGTCTCTGCTGGGCTCATCCGTCAGGTAGCGATTGTTGGTCTTGAACTTGGCTGTCTGGTCATTATGCTACAGTCGGGCTGGCACAGGCCGGATTCAAAGGGGGCTGGCACAGGACGGGTCCAAAAAAGAATGAACACGTGGCTGTGTCCCCTTTTATCCCTCTGGGGTTTCGTGCTCTTTCGGGCGGTCCTTAACCTTGGACCCAATAGTTCGACAGGCTTCGATCACTGCCTTCGATTTTGGCCAATAAAGGGGCGGGTGCCTTGGTGGCTGGGCGGGTCCTTAGCGATCATTGACCTTGGCAGTTGGGCTCACTCAGTAAAGGGGGGTGGTGCCGATCAGTCTGGGGCTGTATCGGTTTCTTGAGTGCAGTCCTATTGTTCTGGGGTAATGGGCCATTAGAATGCAAACGAGCGGGTGTTTCGATCAGGTCTAGCTATCTGGGTTGCAAATACACACAAGCTCTGTATCTGCCTGAGTCCGGGGTTGGCCACAATTCCCACGGTCCTTTGCAGGTGGTCATCTCAGATGGCTACGCTGGTGATTGTGGTGCCTAGATATGTGAAGCTGTCAACAACCTCCAGCATTGCACTAACAATGTTGGCATGGTCGCACAGTGGTTAGCACAGTTGCGTCACAGCTCCTGGGTCTCAGGTTCGATTCGCAGGTTGGGTCACTGTCAGTGCGGAGTTTGCACATTCTCCCCGTGTCTGCGTGGGTTTCCTCCGGGTGCTCTGTTTTCCTTCCACAGTCCAAAGATGTGCAGGTTTGGTGGATTGGTCATGCTAAATTGCACCTTTGTGTCCAAAAAGGTTAGGTTGGGTGGGGTTACGGGGATAGGATGGGGGTGCGGGCTTAGGTAGGGTGCTCTTTCCAAGGGCTGGTGCAGACCCGATGGGCCAAATGGCCTCCTTCTGCACTGTAAATTCTATGAAACCTCTATCTATGATCTTGACATGGAAACATCCTCGACCATGACATTTGTATTCCTGATGCTAATAGTCAAACCAAACTCTTTACATGATGTGGAGATCCATACAGACTCTTTACAGATGTGAGAGAGTCTGTCTATTTGCTGCTGAAGGTTTTCCTCAGTATAGAAAGTTAATGTGGCAACATCAGCGTTGATCAAGATTTTCTGCACCTTTGTCTTGGACCTCAGGAGGAGTAGGGCTGAATAGCTTTCTGTCAGTTCTTTTTTGTAAGTAGACACCCTCCATAGATAACCTGAAGGCATAAGATAGCAGCAAAGAGGAGAATATGCCAGAGAATGTTGATGAGAGAATACAACCCTGTTTGATCCCACTGAGGATAACAAATGGCTCCAATGTTGCCCCACCATGTTGTCATGGGAAGAGGAGATCACATTGAGCAGCTTTGATGGGCAGCCAATTATCTCCAGCAGTTTAAATTTAACGCTAAATTCGCCTGCTGTACCTGCACGCTTACTTTCAGCAACTGATACACGAGGGCACCGAGTTCTCGCTGAGTATCCACCTCTCTCAATTTACACACATTCAAATAATAATCTGCCTTCCTATTTTTGTGACCAAAGTGGATGACCTCACATTTATCCACAACTCAAGATCGTGCTCCACCCATCTCTCCAATGGTTCTTTGCAGTTTGCGATGACCTCCCCGCTTTTATTTTCAACGGAACCATTCTTTCTTTGCTGATGGATCTGTTGCCCTTTTGATCCTTTTATACATGCCCCTCGCATTGCCTGTGGTGAAGGACATCTGGATATTCTTGCCTATTTGTAACCAGTAGTCACTGGCACACTGCCCAGCAATCTGTTGATCTTTGAGCAGCTCTTAGTACATTCGGTATTTTCTTACTCAGATCTCTCTTGTAATTAATGAGAGCAGGATACAGTGGAAAAAGATGTGATAAATTTACATATTGTTTGCTGTAAAATAGACTTTGCGTCAATATTTCAACTGGCTCACTTACTAGCACTCTTGTATCTAAATTTAAAACTCAGGAGCTCAGGTCCACAAAGGCTTTGCGCACGTAATTTATATGGATAGCCTGATGCAGTATTGAGTCTTCTCAACTTTCAGGTAGATATAAAGATCAAGGGAGTTCTTGTGGTGCAGTGGCCACGTCCCTAACCATAGGTTAGAAGCTCTGGGTTTGTGTCCTACCTCACGACTTGATGGTAATAGAAGGTGAGTGCATAACCTGGCCAAACAGGCTGATAATCAGGCTGTAAATCCTTCCAATACACCCGATGGCAGACAGTAAGAGGGAGAGAGTTTCCTGGTCAGCCACACTGCAGAAGGCAACGGCAAACCACTGCAGTACTTTGCCAAGCATAATCATGGGCCAAGCCAATGGAACTTTATGGTTGCCAACAGCCCACCCCCCCCCCACCCCCACCCCCCCGGGCTTAGTGCCTGAAGGACGAGGATAAAGATCCCGTGACATGTTTGAAGAAGATCAAGGGTGTTCTCCCCAAATCCTGACCGATTTGTTCCTCCAAAGACTGATTAATTGATCATGAATTTTATTTGAGAATGTTCTTGCAACCAGTGACTACACTTTGAAAGTAATGATTTGGTCACAAAGCACTTTAGAATGGTAAAATGTTAAATAAATGCAAACATAATTTGGGTGTGTGGTCACTTCAAACTTAAAGACTAAAATATATACCATTGTCAAGCAGGCAAAGGTTTTACACAGGTACCATTCTACAACAAACACCAGACTCGGGTACATTCCAATCTCCAGCTGGCACCGAGGCTGGTTTAGCACACTGGGCTAAATCACTGGCTTTGAAAGCAGACTGAGGCAGGCCAGCAGCACGGTTCAATTCCTGTACCAGCCTCCCCGGACAGGTGTTGGATTGTGGTGACTAGGGGCTTTTCACAGTAACTTCATTGAAGCCTACTCGTGACAATAAGCAATTTTCATTTCATTTCATTTCAACAACACCTTCACTAATAATGGAAATTAAAAGAAAAGCTATTTGCAAAAACCTAAATTTGTCAAAATGATCTGTTTTATTTCCAATTCCACCTATCTTAATACATGGCATTTTCATAGTCCAGTCATTTCAGCCCGTATAATACAGCGGAATGCAAATTCTGCAGGAACTTCACCTTGTCTCATGAAATATAATGGAATCCACCAGGACAATTTTAAGATGCTATAACATTTCTGATAAAGTAGTTGAAAAAAGTAATCAAAGTGTACACAGTGCGCACTTAAACAATGCCATAACTGTCTCTTAAAATTCAGGGTCTTCAAAGAATAAGGAGAATGTACTGTCACCATAAAGATTTCAGACCTATTCATCCCCTCTGAATAATGGGAAGAAAATGCTTCTCATATCTTCTATCCTAATTTTCCTTCCATCAAATCTCTGCTGGATCCAGTTCAGCCGGTACATGGCTACAGGAGGGTCGATTGGACATGAATAGGAAGTTCTGAAGGTTGTCATCCGATGTGTCTATTGAGAGATCCTCCAGTTTGAAAATTCAACACAAACTCAGTGTTGTGATTGTCAGAAGATTTCTTCCCCCTTAGACTTAATTTTGCTTGACAGCACTGCGATGTTGCCTGGGTGAGAATTTTGAGTGACCATTAGCAATACTGTCGAGTGCAATAACATAATTGTTTGAAAGCAAAGAATCTGAGCAGGCCCCTGAATTGAGATTCTAAGCTGCAGCCTCGGATTTTTAATGGACTTGAATTACAACCTAGGTGGGCCCACGGAAAAATGGGGATAATGTTTCCTTAACCCTCTGCCCCTTGCCGTCTTGATTACTTCTTGTTAAAAAGTAGTCCAGGAAGGGCAAGGGGTTAACAATTTGATCCTAATAGGCAATTTTGTCTAATTGATTAAAGACCTAAGATTTCTCCAGAGTAAGAAGCTTTCCATTTTAGTGAGGGAGTACAACATCATGGTGCCTTAATGTGGCCTGAGTGCGGGAGAGTTATTTGAAAGTGAAATATCAGTTTTACATGGATTGGCCACTTAGATTCTACAGTCGCTCTGTAGCAAGTGAGCTGAATCTTTGAACTGGCATGTGGCATAGCCTTACCAACTCTCTACCAATTGAAGAGCAAACACAGGAGGGCATTAAATGCGTTTGTCTTGCACATATTATTCATAAAAGAAAAGGTGGGTGACACGGCAGCACAGCGGTTAGCACTGTTGCTTTACAGCGGCAGGGTCCCGGGTTCGATTCCCGGCTTGGGTCACCATCTGTGCGTAGTCTGGACGTTCTCCCCGTGTCTACATGGGTTTCCTCCGGGCATTCCGATTTCCTCCCACAAGTCCCAAAAGACGAGCTTGTTAGGTGAATTGGACATTCTGAATTCTCCCTGTGTACCCGAACAGGCGCCGGACTGTGGGGACTAGGGGCTTTTCACAGTAGCTTCATTGCAGTGTTAATGAAAGCCTACTTGTGACAGTAATTAAAAAAATTTTTTTTTAATAAATTTAGATTACCCAATTATTTTTTCCAATTAAGGGGCAATTTAGCGTGGCCAATCCACCTACTCTGCACATTTTTGGGTTGTGGGGGCGAAACCCACGCAGACACGGGGAGAATGTGCAAACTCCACACAGACAGTGACCCAGAGCCGGGATCGAACCTGGGGCCTCAGCGCCGTGAGGTGGTTGTGCTAACCACTAGGCCACCGTGCTGCTTACTTGTGACAGTAATAAAGATTATTACTTGCATTCATATAGCACCTTCCATGGCCAGCCGACACTGCAGAGCCTTTTGCAGTCCATGAGGTACTTCTTGTCGTGTGATTATTCTTTTAATGTAGGGAACGCTGCAGCCAATATGTGCACAGCAAACTGCCACAAAATTAATGACCAGCTAATCTGTTTTGGTGATGTTGATTGAGGGATGAATATTGGCCCAGACACTGAGGTTAATTTCCCACTCTTTTTCAGAATAGTGCCATGGGATCTTTTACATCCAGGCAGGTGAGGCCTTGGCTTAATGTTTCATCCAGAAGACGGAATGGCTGACAGTGCAGCACTCCTTCACTGCGATGGAGTGTCAACCTTGGCTTCTGTGCTCAAGGCCCAGAATGGGTTTTGAACCCAGAGGCAAGAGTGATACCAACAGAGCCACAAACATAAAGGTAATTGGGAATGTGGGAACATGTCCGTTTGACTGAGAGGCAAGAATCACCCATTCTGGGTTTACTCCCTGTGGGTGCAGGTGTTGGACGTTTTAGGTGACCAATAGCAGCAGCCTGGGGATGCACGCCAGAATGATGCCCAACGGATGTTGTCCAGCCAGAGTTGGCCAGAGGCATTCTATCAATGACCCCCATCTGTCAATTCTTCTCCCACATAATTCCCTCACTTCACCCTAACCTGTAGGTCCATGCTGATGGAATGGGCCACAAGACCATAAGACATAGGAGCAAAATTAGGCCACTCGGCCCATCGAGTCTACTCTGCCATTCGATCATGGCTGATATCTTTCTCATCCCCATTCTCCTGCCTTCTCCCCTGAGCCCCTTATATACCACTGTGTGCGAGAAAGATGTGCACTGACTCTTGGATTTCCTCCACGAGTGCTGGTTGCAGTTTTGGGGTAAATTGCTCACCAAAGGAAAGGGGCTGCTCTTGTTAATAATGGGTCCTGCCTTGGATCTTCAGCCAGGGAAATATGGAACATCAGGGCGGTACAGTGGCGCAATGGTTTGCACTGCTGTCTCACGCGCCGAGTACCCGGGTTCTATCCCGGCCGGGGTCACTGTCTATGTGGTGTTTGCACATTCTCCCTATGTCTGCGTGGGTCTCATGCCCACAACCCAAAATATGCGCAGGGGAGGTGGATTGGTCACGCTAAATTGCCCCTTAATTGGACATTTTTTTTTTGAAAAGATAAAAAAGAATATGGCAAATCTTTCACTCACTGGCAGTCACCGGCGTAGAATCTTTCTTATTAGTGTTGCTATGGCAGCGCAAATGAGGTGCTGTGCCAGAACAGGAACACCCAAAGCCTGATGAATAGGGCTTCTCTAGCCTAAACGTCCTGTGAGTTGACAACTTTGTGTGTATGGACAACTTGGTAGAAAGCAACGGTGAAATCCTGGCCGCCCGAATACTGACAGGGGTCCTGAGGTTAACCTTAATGGGATGGGATGACAATTATTGCCCGTCCCTAATTGCCCTTGGGAAGATGATGGTGAGCTGCCTCATCTTGGGCGACTACAGTCCATATGGCCTAGGCGCTTCCTTAGCGTTGTTAAGGACACAGTTTGACCCGATGATGATGAAGGAATGGTGATATATGTTCAAGTCAGGATGACCAACACTGGGGAGATGAGACGATTGGCCTTGTTCTGTGATGTAAGATGCTATGCTTCAGATTATTAGGAATCAACCTTAATATGGATTAAGCAGCTAATAATAGGGAGAATTATGCTGCCTCAAACACCAACATTTTCCATGGGAGAATGCAGCTCCCTTCAGTCCAGGCCTGATATTATTTGGCATTTACTCAGTCTCTTATGGCATCTGTTGCAACCTTATTTCATCAATTTACAGTCAGCTTGACCCTCGTTTAAGCAAAGTCTTCAATGTAATGTGGTGAAAGCAGCAATTCTACCCACGAGTCAAATGCCTATTGTCATGTGAGAGTACTTTTAAGAAATGGGTGTTTATCAAATAGCTGTAGTGGATGTAACTTTAAGAAATGGGTGTTTATCAAATAGCTGTAGTGGATGTAACTTTAAGAAATGGGTGTTTATCAAATAGCTGTAGTGGATGTAACTTTAAGAAATGGGTGTTTATCAAATTGCTGCAGTGATGTCAGAGTGTGGGTGGAGCTGGGCTGTCTGTCTTTCACTTTCATTTTTGAGCAGGCAGCTACAGTGTGTTTTAGTTTCATTTTCAGAGCTGGATAGCTGCAGGCAAAGCAAGCAGCTGTAAAATGATCTCTCTCTACAAGCTATAGACAGTCTTGAACTCATTTGAGGATTTCAAAGTAATACCTGTTTCTGTAGCGAATTTAAACATGCTGTCTTTCTTTGAAGGGTTGAATATATGGATGTTATTAGGAAAGTTATGAAGGGCTTCTTATAGAATTTTGTATCTATGGGGATTATTGGTATTGATACTTATTAAGATGTCTACTGAGTTTTTATAAAATGTTAACTGAATTCATATAATAAACATTATTTTTGTTTTAAAAGTACTTTAGATCTCTGTTGCATCATACCTGTAGAGTGGGCCCTTGTGCTCCCCATTACCAAAATCTATTAAATGTTGTGGGTCAGGTGAACTCCATGGTACACTTTAGTGTTCTCTAAACCCTGGTCTGTAATAAATTGTGGGCTCGAGGAGTAAAAGTCTATCTTTCATGATTGGATTGGCTTAGCGAACTTTTTTTTTTTTTTTTTTATAAATTTAGAGTACCCAATTCATTTTTTCCAATTAAGGGGCAATTTAGCGTGTTCAATCCACCTACCTTGCACATCTTTTGGGTTGTGGGGGTGAAACCCACGCAAACACGGGGAGAATGTGCAAACTCCACACGGACAGTGACCCAAAGCCAGGATCGAACCTGGGACCTCGGCGCCGTGAGACTGCAGTGCTAACCACTGCGCCACCGTGCTGCCCTGGCTTAGCGAACTTAAAGACAGCGAGGGGTGGGCATATTTGTGGTTGCTTTTCAGGTATGATATTCCAGTTTAAGTAGGGCGTGTGTTGTGGACAATGGCTCTTTCAGAGGCTCGGATGCTTTTGGGGGTGGAGGAGGTCACACGCAGTACCTTACGGACAGAGACTAAGAAAAGGTTTTTAGATTTGGCAAAAACATTGCAGTTAACGTTACCTGACAGCATGTGAAAAGAGGTGCTTACGGTGGCAGCTAAGCATTTAAAATTGCCTGAGATACAGTCCGACTCATTCGAAATGGCAAAAATTCAGTTACAGATTACACAACTGGAACATGAGAAAGAATTAAAGCAGCTTGAATACGCAGTGAGGGACAAAGAAAAATAGAGAGAGGAAAGAGAAAAAGAGAGAGAAAGGGAGCTATAGATCAGGGAAAATGAAAAGGAAAGAGAGGAAAGAAACAAAGAAAGAATAGCCCAAGCAGAACAAAGAGAAAGAGAAAGGGAGGTGCAGATCAGGGAAAAAGAAAAAGAGAGAGAGAGAGGAAAGAGAAAAGGAGAGAGAGTTTGAACGTCAGAAAATGGCCATGAAATATGACAGTCAGTTAAAATTGGCGGATGTAAAGGGAAACGTACAGTTGGATGATAGTGATGAGGATAAAGAGAAGGAGTGTCATAGTCAAAGGCTTGGTGGGGATCTCTTTAAATATGTCCAAGCATTGCCAAGGTTTGATGAGAAGGAGGTAGAAGCCTTATTCATTTCATTTGAGAAGGTGGCTAAACAAATGAAATGGCCACCGGACATGTGTGTACTACTGATTAAAAACAAAGCTGGTAGGTAGAGCTAGTGAATTGTTTGCTTCCCTACAAGAGGAGGTATCTGGGACGTAAGAGGAGGTGAAAAAATCCATCTTGGGTGCATATGAACTAGTGCCTGAAGCCGACAGACAAAGGTTTAGAAATTTAAGGAAAGAACCTGGTCAAACATACATGGAGTTTGAAAGGATCAAACAGAGTAACTTTGATAGGTGGATAAGAACTTTGAAAATAGACCAAACGTATGAAGCTCTCAGAGAAATTATACTTTTGGAGGAGTTTAAAAATTCAATTCATGATGTAGTGAGAACTCATGTGAAGAGCAGAGGGCTAAAACAGAGGTTAGCAGCAGAAATGGCAGATGATTGTGAATTATTTCATAAATCAAAGCTTGGTTTCCGACATCAGTTTCAAACTGTGAGGGATAGAAACTGGGGAAAAGAGAACTACTCAAGTGGGAGAAGTCAAGGTGATCTGGTGGGAGATAATAAGGACAATGTACCTCAGATTAAAAAAGAAATCCAGGACAGTGGAAGAGAAATGAAAAGTTTCAAATGTTTTCACTGTAATAATCTAGGCCATGTAAAGCCACAGTGTTGGTGGTTGAAGAAAAGCACTGGGAAGGCTGATGAGGTAAAACAGGATAAGACAGTGGGGTTTGTTAAACTGGTGAAGGAAAACCCAAGTGAAGCGAAGGAGGTGCAAAAGATTGCACAGCCTGATCACGAGGTGATTGATAAGAAGGTGCCAGATCTGTTTAAATAATTTACTTGTGTGGGTAAAGTTTACACATGTGTACCAGAAGGAGCAGGTAAAGAAGCCACAATTTTAAGAGATATGAGAGCTAGTCAATCTTTAATGGTAAGAGATGAGGAGTTATGTAGTTTGGGAAGAATATTGCCAGAAAAGGTGGTAATATGTGGAATTCAGGGCGAGACGAGTATGTTCCATTATATAAGGTAAGGTTGGAAAGTCTAATGAAGAGTGGTGAAGTGGTAGTAGGAGTAATAGAGAAACTATCTTGTCCAGGAATACAGTTGATCTTGGATAATGATACAGCTAGATCGCAGGTGGGAGTGATGCCTACTGTGGTTGATAAGCCAGTGGAAAATCAGACGACTGAAGTGTTGAAGGATGAATATCATGGGATTGTGGAGTAACAAGGTCGCAAAGTCACAGGTTAAGACAAGAGGAAAAATCAAAGAGTTAAGATAAAGTGGAAGTTCAATTATCAGAAACGATTTTTGTTCAGATGGTTGGAAAAGAACAAGAACAGGTGGAGGTAAGGCGGATATTTTTAGTTCAGGAAAATTTGCGGAGTTACAACAAAAAGATATAGAAATAAAACAGATTTATCAGAAAGCATACACGGAAGAGAAATCTGCATGTATTCCAGAATGTTATTACCGTAAAAATGATGTCTTGATGAGAAAATGGAGACCTTTACATATGCAGGCGGATGAAAAGTGGGCAGAAGTTCATCAAGTGTTATTGCCGGTAGGGCATAGAAAGGAGGTGTGAGGTAGCGCATTAGGTACCAGTGGGAGGTCATTTAGGAGTAAGGAAAACTCAAACTAAAATCCAAAAACATTTTTATTGGCCTGGATTACATAAAGATGTGATTAAATTTTGTCGATCATGTCACACATGTCAAGTGATAGGAAAACCTCAAGCAGTGATAAAACCAATGCCCTTAATAGCCATTCCAGCATTTGAGGAACCTTTCACAAGGGCCTTAATTGATTGCGTAGGACCGCTTCCTAAAACGATAAATGGGAATCAATATCTTTTGACTGTAATGGATATGTCTACTAGGTTTCCAGAGACCATTCCAGTACGCAATATTACAACTAAAAAGGTTGTGGAGGAGTTATTTAAATTCTTTACTAGATATGGACTACCCACAGAAATACAGATCAAGGATCAAATTTTACCTCAAGATTATTCAAAGAAGTTATGGATAGCTTAGAAATAAAACAATGAACTAAAATGGACATTCTAAATGTTTGCATGTTTTGTTTTGTTAAAAAAAACTCATATTCACTGTCAATATTTCTGAAAGGAAAGTGAAAAGGTGAAAAATGAAACCACCTTGATGTTGATGGTTTGATTTATTTTCTTGGGACGGAGGTGTCATCTGAGAGTACCTTTAAGAAATGGGTGTTTATCAAATAGCTGCAGTGATGTCAGAGTGTGGGTGGAGCTGGGTGGCCTGTCTTTCACTTTAGTTTTTGAGCAGGCAGCTACAGTGTGTTTTAGTTTCGTTTTCGAAGTTGGATGGCTGCAGGCAAAGCAAGCAGCTGCAAAAAGATCTCTCTACAAGCTATAGACGGTCTTCAACTCATTTGAGGATTTCATAGTAATACCTGTTTCTGCAGAGAATTTAAACCTGCTGTCTTTTTTTGAAAAGGGTTAAATATATAGACGATGTCAGAAAGTTATGTAGGGGCAGCACAGTGGTGCAGTGGGTTAGCCCTGCTGCCTCACAGCACCGAGGTCCCAGGTTCGATCCTGGCTCCGGGTCACTGTCCGTGTGGAGTTTGCACATTCTCCCCGTGTTTGCGTGGGTTTCGCCCCCACAACCCAAAGATGTGCAGGGTAGGTGGATTGGCCACGCTAAATTGCCCCTTGATTGGAAAAAATGAATTGGGTACTCTATTTATTTAAAAAAAGGAAAGTTATGAAGGGTTACTAATAGAATATTGTATCTGTGAGGATTATTGATGTTGATACTTGCTAAGATGTTTACTGTGTTTTTATAAAATGTTAACTGGATTCATATAATAAACATTATTTTTGTTTTAAAAGTACTATAGATCTCTGTTACATCACACCTGTAAAGTGGGCCCTTGTGCTCCCCATAATCAAAATCTATTAAAAGTTGTGGGTCAGGTGAACTCCATGATCCACTTTGGGGTTCTCTAGTCCTGGCCCATAACACTATCTCCAGTGGTCATTCCAACCAAAAGCTCCCACTAAAGGAAGTGCACACCAGCGCTCCTTCGGTTTGCATCTATTGTTAACCAAAGGATTGCATTTCTTTTTTAAGATTGCTAAGAGTACTGGGTCACACAATAGTTCAGCATGCTGTCCTTTCACTCCTGGGACTTTGGTTTATTTACAACCCCAATACAGTGGATAAAATTTGCTTTAGCTCCTGTCTTAAGAACCCCACATGAAATGACTCTGGCCAACCTCAGTTTCACACAGGCCCACACTGCCAGCTGAGGCCAAAGTTGTCATTTTGGCTTAGAAACCCTACAAGAACGGGCGGTGTGGGAAGTGTAAATATTCAGGTTGTGCAGGAGGGTCTCACAGCCAAGATTAAAAGCAGACGATTGGGACCTATTGACGGAAAGTTTACCATGCGGTTTATTGTGTGATACCTGCCTTGGGAGCACTTGACGCTGAAAGTGAGGCCCAGAGATTTTTAAGAGCCTCAATGGCCTTATCAGCCTTTGCTGAGGTTGAATGGGACTAAAAAGGTACAATTGAAAATGGAGGGGAGACAAACTGTTGAAAAGAAAAAACAGGTTTGCATTCAGACATCTTTCAATACCTGTGAATCTCCAAAGCACTTTGCAGCCAATGAGGTATATGGAAGTTATAATGCAGGAACATAGGAAAAATAAGAGCAGGATTAGTCCATTCAGCCCCTCAAACATGGTCCGCCATTCAGCTAGACCATGGCTGATCCTCTACCTCAATGCCAATTTCCATGATGTCTTGACATCTAGAAAGGGTTAGACATGGCACCTCACTTATGTTCATCAAGGACCCCAAATCAACAATGTGATCATGATTAATCCAAAGAAATTGTCACAGAATATGGCACATCAGGGCGGCACGGTGGTTAGCACTGCTGCCTCACAGCGCCGAGGTCCCAGATTGGATCCTGGCCCTGGGTCACTGTCCATGTGCACATTCTCCCTGTGTCTGCGTGGGTCTCACAACCCAAAAGATGTTGGTTGAGGGATGAATATTGACACCAGGACACCGGAGATGAGTTCTCCGGCTCTTTTTCAAAATAGTGCCCTGGGGCCTGTGAGAGGGTTAACGGAGTCTCAATTTAACATCACATCTGAAATACAGTAGTGGTCGGGATTCTCCATTTGGTCCCCGAAAACTGTGAGCACACATGTCCCACACCATCGGGAATTTGGCCCATTAAGGGTGGAGCATCAGGAGAGGGCCTCAGATGACATCCTGAGGCCGTCCCAACGGTGTGCGTGGTACTCAGCGATGATGCCGTTTATGAGGGGGCGGAGCATCGAAAAACGGCATCGCCCCCGATTTCGGTGTCAAAACGGATTCTCCAGCCAATCGCTGAATGCGATTTCGGTGTCGGCAATCGGAGAATCCAGCCCTAAGTTTTCCGGCCGGAGATGAATTGCAACTGATTTGCAATCCCAAATCAGGAAGCGATTTACTATCCTTCACCATGCAAGCTCATGCATGGTGAGGATTACGAGGGATTCCAAAGGAAATCCAGCTATCGGGCACCATTTTCAGCGAGCGGTCCGATAGCGAGGTCCCACAGAAAATAGAAACTTGTCAGGAATTTCCCCCCCAGAAAAGAGACCCCTGTCAGGAAGCCCCGCAGATAATAATAATCTTTATTATTATCACAAGTAGGCTTACATTAATGCTGCAATGGAGTTACTGTGAAAAGCCCCTAGTCACCACACTCAGGGGCCTGTTGGTGTACACAGAGGGAGAATTCAGAATGTCCAATTCACCTAACAAGCACGTCTTTCGGGACTTGTGGGAGGAAACCGGAGCACCTGGAGGAAACCCACGCAGACACGAGGAGAACGTGCAGACTCCGCACAGACAGTGACCCAAACCTGGAATCGAACATGGGACCCTGGCACTGTGAAGCATCTATGCTAACCACTGTGCTACCGTGGAGGAGACCCCTGTCTGATAGCCCCCCCCCCCCCCCCCCTCCGAAAAGAGACGCCTATATGGAAGCTGGAGAGCAGTCCAGACAGAGGCAGTGAAAAAAGTTGCTGAGTGGGTTATCATATTCTAACAGGACTAGACAGCGTAAATGCAGAGAGTGTGTTCCTGATGGTGGATGTATTCAGACCCAGGGATACGGGACAGACCATTTAGGACAGAGATGAGGAGAAATTTCTTCACGCAGAGAGTGGTGGGCCAGTGGAATTTGCTACCATAAGAAGTAGTCCAGGTCAAAACATTGTCGGCTGGACTCTCTATTGGCCGACACCGGAATCGGAAATGCGATTGGGCGGAGAATCGGTCCCAACACAGAAATTCTGGTGGGCGCCGGTTTCCTGCCGAAACTCAATTCTCCGTCACCTCAACAGTGGCGTCAATGCGTTCCACTCGGCAAGTACAATAAACACCCTTTGCATATCATTAACGGGCCTGGAGTGATGTCAGGAAGAACATCTTCACTCAAAGGGTGGCAGATGTTTGGAACTCTCTCCCACATAGAGCTGTTGAAGCGAGATTAGTTGTCAATTGTAAATCTGAGATGGATAGATTTTTGTTCAGCAAAACATTCAGGGATATGTGTCGAAGTAAGCTATATGGAGTTAGGTCACAGATCAGACATGATCTCATTGAATGGCGGCACAAGCCTGAGGGGCTGAATGGCCTACTCCTGTTCCTTTATCTCCTTGGGACGAAGGGGCAGCTGAAGTACGCTCCAGAGGCCTCTGCATCATCTGGCTTTGCCAGCTCTGGTGGCTCACCACTCACGGCGATGATGTTGTGCTTCAGGCTCTCCACTGCAGCCGCCACCCGAGCAGAGTTATCCTCGGTACCCCGAGTTGCTGCCGCCATTTCCTGCACCCGTAGCCTTTGGGATTCCTCGAATCGGCTATTCACTCGCCGGGGTGGAGGGGGAGTGGGCTACACACGATGGCCTGGCCTCATCAGGTGGAGATCCTGCGGGAGAAGGGATATTTGGTCAGTGGGAGGGAAGAATCAGTTTGTCTGACATGAATAACTCACTTGAGGCACGTCATCTGGGTGAAGGGGCAGTGGATCCTCAGCTCTGTGCGGCACAGGGCAACCTTGGTTTCGGTGACTGCCCTCTCCTCGGTCAATCCTGCGACCTCCAGGGCACGTTCCTCAGAGGACCCTGATATCTGGATCTCCACTGCCCGTCTGGGCTCTTTCATGTCTATTATGGGCTGACTACTCCTGCGGGGACAGAGAAACGGCATTGTGAGCCGCACACTTGATGCATCGGGGGCTCTATGGCAGGTGGCATGTGTAGGCTCCCTACCTGGACATGGACGGGTTGTGCTGGTGGGTGCCAGGGTGTGCTGGGGCACATGAGGGGAGGGTGCAATCATTGCGCTGACATGTGGGGGGTGTGGGGGGGGGGGTTCGGAGGTCAGGGGGGGTGTCAGGTGGAACTGATGCCAGGGGTCAGCGATAACTTACCCTTGCGACCCTGTGGTGGTCTTCTTCCTGCACCGTACGACGGTCCTCCTGGTCACGCCAACCCAAACTGACGGCCACTGCCACTGCCTCCCAGGCGGCACTGGGGGCCCTGCAGCTGGTCCTCCTAACCCCTCGGGGGAACAGGATGACCCATCTCGCCTCCACAGCGTCCAGAGGCCTGGCCAGGTCGGCATCACCGAAACGAGGGGCAGGTCTGCACGGTGCCATGCTCACGCGCTGACTGGGAGTGAGTTGTGAGGGAGCATTTAAAAGCAGCTCCCTCTCGTTAGAGGGAGCTGCCACCCTGGGACAGGCGAATCAGCTGCCGGGACATCCACCTGCGTGAAGCTCGTGTGGGCTCATTTTGGGCTGCGATCTGGCGGGCTGGGCCGTCAGGAAACACCCAGGCGCCCGAAATGATGCTTCGAACGTTTGTCTTTCAATCGCGTCCAGAATCACTGACAGGTAGATGGGGAAGGGTTGACAAAAATTGTCGACTCCAAGCGAAGAGGGGGAGTGGGGATGGAAACGTAGTCACCGCTGCAAGCGGAAGACAGCATTTTACATAGCGAGCGTTTCACAAAAATGTGAGCGTTCCTCAAATTAAATTATGATACAAATAAGCGACAAATCTATCATGGCAGCCTTCACAGTGCATTGAAAAATATCTGCAAAATAAATCCGAGGCTTATGTGCTCAGAGAGGGTCTCCAAATGTTTGTCAGCATTGGCAATATTGCTTCATAACCAATTCACAGTTTGAAATATGCTTACCCAGCACAGTGAAAATGGATAGGAGTGAGAATTCACACAGGAATAATGGTATTGTCGCCCATGAGGGTTTTACGAGCTACATTTCAAATAGCTGAATTTTATGTCCTGGAATTTGCGATGACAATAATGGCAAAGCTACTAACACTGACTGTGCTAAAGGAGGAAATATGACAGCAACTACTGGAGCCGCCCGTGTGCAGGTGAAAACAAAACGTCAATTCACCCGCAACGTTTCTATGTCCAGTTTTGGGCGCAGGCGCCGGGAAACGTCGCGCTATTCAACGGCACTTTGTCATTTTATTTGTCCTTGGGGAGATTTTCTCCACCGAGGCTGCCCTCAGAGCGATTTCCATATCGGAAGCTCGCCAGCCGGAAAGGCTCCTCGCAGATCGGGCACCATTCTCGAAGGCAGCCCTGACCCGGCCACCTGTCATGCCCTCCCCCGCCCGTTTCCAACACACTCCCTTCCCCTCCAACCTAGGAGAGACCCCTCTGAAGCCCTCACACCCCCCCCCCCTCCCTCTAACTGGTGAGCACCCCCCTCCCGGGTCCAATCCCTGGAAGTGCCAAACTGGCACCTGGACACACTGGCGCCACCCACCTGGCATCCTGGCAGGTACCCTGACAGCCTGCCAGTACCACCAGGGTGGCACTGACAATGTGCCCAGGTGACACAGCCAGGGTGCCAGCCTGGTGGTGTCAAGGTGCCCAGGTTCTGGGGGAGTGCCAGGGTACCACCCTGACCACCTGGGGGGGGGGGGGGCGGTCATCAAGGGCCTGGGAGACCCCCTTGCCCCAGGTGCCGTTACACCGGGTCCACATTTGTGTGGAGCAGTACGACACAGCGCCTCGGTGAGGACGCACAGATGCAGCCGTTGAGACCCGGGCCCTGGGAGAATCCAGCGAATGTATATTTAAATAAGCGGTACGACTCATTTAAATATGCTGCTGCTGGTCACGCAAAGCGAGGGCGAGATCCAGGACGCAACATCTCGAGGGATCCCGTTAATTCTCACCAGGCATTTCGAGGATCGCAAATCTCGTACGATTCAACGGCCTCATCCTGTCACCAAGCCGGGCGTGACCTCCAATCGCCCCTGAGGGTTTAACCAGACCCAGGCTGATTTCCCCAGCCCACCCCGCTCCCCTCCCCCTTCACCATGACCTGCAGGACTGGCCCGACCCCGCCCAGCTTCTAAACTGCACATTTCAGCAACTGATCTGCCCATCCCCATCTTCTCTCCCCCCTCCCCATCTCTGACCCTCCTAGCCCTCTAACCTTCCCACCATCCTGATCCCCCACCCCAAAACCTCCGCCCGTCTCCGAAAGCCAACGCACCCCCCCCCCCCCCCCCCCCCCCCCCCGCCCTACCAAAACCTATCCCCTTACCTTAGACACTTATCTTTAAACATAGTCCCTTTACGAGAGCTGGAGCAGTAGAACAGGTGGTGAGGCCTCTTCGATTCCACAGCAGTTGGACTGCATTGGAGCCTGGGAGGTCTCTTGAGATGCAAGCGCCAAGCAGCTCCGGCCATCGGAGGTTTAAACGCTATTTGCAAGAGCAGGTAAGCACATTAAGTTCTTCTAATTCCCTCTGGCCATCTCTTTCTGACGCTAGCCGGCAGTTATGGCCCAATGTTGGGATGGACAGGGTATTAGTGGATTTCTCTGTCTGCAAGAGTCTGTGGGAAGATGTCAGTGAGCTGAACACAAGTACCCTTTGATGAAACCATCAATTCACCAGACACGTGTTTCCGATGTGAATCTAGGCTTTAATCGACTTACTTCAGAGCCAGCCTGTTACCTGTCGATGAACTCGTAGTGAACTCAGGCTAACTCTGGACACGGGTATTTATACAGCTGCACTAGGGGGAGGAGTCATGGGCGTAGCCAAGGGTGGAGCCCAGTACAAGTTCCTGAGTACTCCCAGCGCTACTCCCCCTAGTGGTAGGATAGCGCTACTGCGCTTACAGAGACAGTGTGAATTAACATATATACATCTATATTACATTCACCACACCCTTCCTTCCCCACTGAGATTAAACTCCTGACAAGCATTTCTAGGGCACCTTAAAGATTCAAGGTTCATTTATTTGTGTATCTAATTAGTGCTCTCAGTACATTGCTCAAGAGCATTGCGCTGATAACTAATGCAAGATGTTTTTTGGGAGTGGGGATGGGAGGGTGGCCACAGACTAAGAGGACTGCACTGGAGTAAAGATGATCTTTGGGGACACAATAACACCAGGTAAGCTGATCCGTCGGAAATTCAGCGTGTTAAGATGAAACATGTAAACATCTTCTGCATGAATGGGGAAGCTGGACGATATGCTGAAGGTGACCGCTCCCGACCACCGGCACCCCAGCACAAATTTCAAGAGTGAGCCCCCTTTTCTTGTCTGTTTAATCCCACTTTACATTTTCAGGCGGAGGCCCTTTAAATAGTATGAGGCGACAATTCCGTCCATCGCCAACAGGAGGTGCCGCCTCGTGGAGCTGCTGCTGCCATCGTGCCCGGGTGCCAGAGGGAGAGCCAGGGAACCAGCCTGCCCTGTCCCTGACCACCCAGGGTTCTCCAATGTCCTGATCGCTGGCGAGGCCGTTAGATCCCGGGCACTGGGAGAATCCCAATGGATCATATAAATATGCTGATCTGGAGATCCAGATCACGACTCAACCGAACCTCACGAGGCATCTCAAGACTAGCGAATCTCACGACAGGTCTCTCGCAAGATTCAACGAGCTTGTCGCGTCCTCATGTGGGGCGCGATGTGACTGGTAAATCGCGCATGTAATAACTTTCACGTGACTCATGGGGAGTGCTGCAGAAATCCTGGACTGGTATTTTACAGGCCACACATGGACAGCGAAACTGATGATGCTGCACTTACCTTCATTTCCTGCATTGACGAGCTGACGAGCAGGAAGAGATTGGGGCTCCATTTTTAAATGCCACCCTATCTCTGGACACCCACCACTGCCTGTGGGTCCCCCCAATGCCCCAACGTACATGTTAGCAGATCCTCGCCCATCACCCCTCTTCTTAAGGGCAGGGCATCCCTGGGCCTGATCCCTGGCAGTGCCAACCTGGTGCCTGGGCACCTTAGCAATGCCAACCTGTAACACAGCAGTGTTCCTGCCAGCTGTGCCAGGGTGGCACTGCCATGATGCCCAGGTGGCAGTGCCAAGGTGCTCCCCCCAGCCCAAGGATGACCTTTGACCTGGCACTGTCAAGATGCCCAAGTGGCACTGGCAGCTGGCATTTTTCTCATGCATGCGATCTGGCCGCGGTTGCCCGGAGTGGGTGTTGGGGGGTGGACGGGGACCTTCCTACAGTGCATTTGGGTCGGGAATTGTTTTGGGGACCTCAGCGACCTCTCGCTACATGGGGCTATGTGAGGCCTTGACTATGAGGGCGGGGATATATGCGGCTAAACGCGCTTGTGTGGGGACCTTTTTCCCTATTTGGAGAATCACGCCCGAAATATCAGACAATTATTGAGTCAGCAAAGTGCAGAGAAGCCATCGTGTGCGTCAGTGTTTTGGTGTCCCAACTAATCCCACTCCCCTGCACTTACAGGCCTGTGAATATATTGAACATTTAAGGGCATTAATGTTCTCACATGCAATTTGTTAGCACTCTTACAATGTTCACATTTTTAATTGCATAAATGGTTGGACCATTGTACCTGGGGGATTATTGACAGAAAACCACAGAAAGAACCTCTTTAAGTCACTTGGAAAATCATATTTATGCTGCTCAGCTGTGAGGCCACAGTTTACACTTGGCGAGTGTAATTCTAAACTTTAGATTATGTCACCTACTGCAAAACATTCTGCCAGTGTTTGGCCTCGTTGAAGTGACGGAGCATTTAGGGCGAGGAGAATGGGGCTCCTCTTGTAATCATCTGGTTAAGATCTCTCTATTCCGCCTTTCAGGCAAACCATTATGCCAAGTGTCAGCAGACTCCCCCTGACAGACCTTTGACCTTGGCTTTGTGACCAGCTGCTCCATTTTCTCCTGTGACGAGGCTTCGAGCTTCACTGACAAGCGACCCGTGAATATATTTCATCCTGATTTAGTAAATTTCATTTATCCATCTCCATTATTTACCTCAACGTTCGTGAGGCAGCGCTCCTTTACGAAGCTATTTCTTTCTAATTGATGAGATGGATATATATGGCCAATCAGCAATCACTGAAGGCAAACACTCTCAAGCGGCACACTGGGATCGGAGTAAACAGTTATTATTTCTGAGTTAAGTGCTATTTCACTTTGACCGATGGAGCATTTGTCATACACTGACGGAACACAGGTTGGCTGTCAATGTGCAATCAAACTGAAATCATAGTTTCCAAAGAGCAATTTTACCCTGGGTGGGAGGATACTAAATGCAAACAATCAAATGATTGCCGTTTTGATGAAAAGTGGTATATGGTCATGTGCGCAAATTATCTGAAAATTCAATAGCTCTTTACAGTGTTGCTGCAGCTAATCTTTAGCCTTTCATTTTACTGGAAAATCATTTTACATTATAAAACTGCCCAGACGTCGGTTCACTTAATATCACAATGCCAAAAGGTCTTGCGCAAGTGTAAAATATTCCCACCTTTACGTCCTCACCATAAGCAATCAAGAAGAAACTGTTTGGGTCACCAGTGGAAGAGAGTTCGGCTTTTGTGCCCTCTGTCCAGCGGTCCATCACTACCTGGTCAATTCAGCATATGCCCTTTGTGAAGTTGAAGGGCCACTTGGTTAATTCTGCAATATGAGAGTTCAGCACAAACCTCTTGCATAATAGCCGGAAAATTTGCTGCAACGAAGGTGATTTTCGACAGCCAATGGCATCAAGCTTTCAAACATTTATGAACAAAATACAATTTCAGGTTGAATTGAAAATCACAAAAAAATTCACTCAATGAAAAGAAGACTTGTACCATCCCGTACCAGCCTCCCCGGACAGGCGCCGGAATGTGGCGACTAGGGGCTTTTCACAGTAACTTCATTGAAGCCTACTCGTGACAATAAGCGATTTTCATTTCATTTCATTTCATCTTTCGAGACCTCAGAACTCCCTGAAGACCTCTGCAAGCCGGTGAAGTTCTTTTAATGTGCGATCACTGTTGCAATGTAGGAAAGGTGACAGCCATTTTTCACACAGCAAGATTGCACAAACAGCAATGTGATAATGGACAGATATTCTATTTTTGTAGTGTTGGTTGCGAAATGAATATTGGGCAGGACACTGGGGATAACTCCCTTGCTATTACTCAATATCCTGCATTGGGACCTTTTACCTTCATTGGGAAGATGGGGTGGGGGTGACACGGGAGGGGGGCAAATCTTCAGGTTAATGTCGCGCCAGAAAAATAGCACCCCTGATAGTTCAGCGCTCTCTCAGTACAGACCCAATTTGTGGATGGACTTTGCGTTCACCTATCTGACGTGAGGAGTCAGAGACACGGCTACTATTTCAACCCCAAATGACAGCTGCAGAAGCTGGTAACAAGTGCAATATAGGAACAGGAGTAGACCATTCAGCCCCTTGAGCTGTTCTGGCATTCAATGAGATCCTGGCAGATCTGTATTTTAACATCTTCCTCCTACCTATCTCCATGTTCATGAATACCCTTGGCTATTAAAAATCAATCAATTTCAGATTTTAAAATATGAATTCAGATGTGAGAGAGGAGTTCTACGCTTCTACTCTGTTTGCTTGAAGAAGCATTTTCTAGATACTCTCCTGAATGCACTGGTTCTGATTTGAAGGTCATGTCTCCTTGTTGGAGACTCTTTGACCAATGGAAGGAGCTCCCCATTATCTACTCTAAAAGCCTCAATAAAATTGCCCCTTAACCTTTCACATTCCAATTAATATGAGACTAGTTAATATATTTCCTCGTAATCCAACCCTGTTCACATTCCAATGATTTCACTCCATCCAAAGCCAAACATATCTTTCCTAAGTTGCCGTCCCCATTACTGTACACAGTATTCCAGATGTCGTCTAACCAGTGTGGTGAGATAACCACTGTAGTTATGCGTATTGCAGTAGGGGGATATATGCCTGTACCCGTAATACAGGTTCCTCCGGTAAGCCCCTGCTGGCTAGCTCCGCCCACAGGGAGCTTGTGTATAAATGTATGAGAGCCACTCAGACCGTCAGTCTACAGTTGCAGATGGAGGGACAACATTGTACAACAATAATTGTTAGCACTACAACCAGGGCTGAGTGCAGCTGTGGCAAAACCTCCCTTTAGTAATAATAATAATATTCTTTATTGTCACAAGTAGGCTTACATTAACACTGCAATGAAGTTACTGTGAAAAGCCCCTCGTCGCCACTTTCCGGTGCCTGTTCGGGTACACAAAGGGAGAATTCAGAATGTCACCTAACAGTGCGTCTTTCGGGACTTGTGGGAGGAAAGCGGAGCACCCGGAGGAAACCCACGCAGACAAGGGGAGAACGTGCGGACTCCGCACAGACAGTGACCCAAGCCGGGAATCGAACCCGGGTCCCTGGAGTGTGAAGCAACAGTGCTAACCACTGTGCTACCGGGCCACTCTATAATCTAACCGTCTAGTTATATTCCATTAACCATCTTTGATTCCTATTTGTACCTGCCCACTTTTGTTCAAGGTTATTGGAAAAGTAAAGGAAACTGGGGAGTTGAATAATTCGAATCAATCCAGTCCAATATTGTCATTTACAAAATCATTCTCAGTCAAAATAACCCCCATGGAGTCACAAATAGCGTTCGAGTCAAACCGTTCCAGGGATCAGAGTCAACTGGGAACCGGGTAGGGTCGATGGAAGTGGAAGTAAAGAGGAAGCAGATGGAAGGGAAGGGAATGAGAGAGGAGGGTGGGAGAATGGGGGCAGTGGAAGGGTGGGAAGGAGGGATGGGAAATGGGTTGGCAGAGGTAAGAGGGAAAAAGGGAAAGGGGAGGTGGGGGAGATGAAGGAAGATGCATGGCGTGCCAACATGTACATGGAGGTGGAGGTGCACGTGGATTAGAGGGAAAGGGACTTCCCTGGCAGTCATTATATTCAGCATGTGTAGGCTGGAGGAACACTCCACAAAAGGATAGCGGTCCGTGGGAAGCTATGGCCTGCCAATACTGAGTGAGAAAGGTGCGCACTTACCAGCGCTCAAAAACCACGGCAAACTTTCCGACTCTGGCAGCGGCGGTGAGCCAACGGCGGGACACTCTGCGTGGGCGCCAGCATCCCCCTTTGGCAGGGAAAATAAGGAACGCCAATAGAGGGCAAGGATTTAAACTGCAGGTTTGTCTTGAAGACAACAAGCAACAGGTTTTTTTTTAAAGGTACGTTGAAGTTTATTTTTACAGGCTTTCTGTTTGTTCTTTTTACAGGCAATGCTCTTGTTATTGCTTCTTTTAAAGTAACTTTTAATTTTATGCTTTAGGTTTGAAGATGATTATTATTTAATAGTTAAAAGTGAAAATAGGTCTGGTTATTTGTTTTAAATCTGTGAAACTATTTAAATCCGAACTATATTTTCACATAACTTTACGTGTGGCATGCTTAGGAGTGCTTGTATGATTTAATTTAGAATATGGGAATTGAAAAGTTAGTTGCGAAGAAGGTGAAAGACCTTCTCGGGCCACAACCAATGGAGGTACTTGAAGCAGGACAACGTGTAAATAACACCGTCTCCTTACAGACCTGCAGAAAGGGTCATAAAACGCTGATACCAGATAGTTCTGACCTTGTCATTGGTTTGAAAAGTGCCGCCCAGGGCTTTCTGTTTCAGCTGTCACTGTCCTTGGAATATCTGATTATTTTTACAATTTGTGTTTATCATGATTATATTTCTGGCTTGTTTACTTCAGTCATTTCAATTAAATGTTGCGTTTTGATGTTTCAGTAAGATATTTGTAGAAATTTGTAAAGTTTAATGGAAAAACATTTATCACCAAAAATAATGTTACAAATACCAAACTTTGATATCCATAGATCCATAGAATTTACAGTGCAGAAGGGGGCCATTCGGCCCATCGAGTCTTCACCGGCCCTTGGAAAGGGCACCCCACCTAAGCCCACACCTCCACCCTGTCCCCACACCTCCACCCTGTCCCCACACCTCCACCCTAGCCCCGTAACCCCACCTAACCGTTTTTGGACACTAAGGGCAATTTATCATGGCCAATCGAATGAAATGAAATGAAAATCGCTTATTGTCACGAGTAGGCTTCAAATGAAGTTACTGTGAAAAGCCCCTAGTCGCCACATTCCGGCGCCTGTTCGGGGAGGCTGGTACGGGAATCGAACTGTGCTGCTGGCCTGCTTGGTCTGCTTTAAAAGCCAGCGGTTTAGTGAGCTAAACCAGCCCCAATCCACCTAATCTGCACATCTTTGGACTGTGGGAGGAAACCGGAGCACCCGGAGGAAACCCACGCAGACACGGGAGAACATGCAGACTCCGCACAGACAGTGACCCAAGCCGGGATTCCAAGCGTCCCTGGCGCTGTGAAACAACTGTGCTTCATGTTAATATTTCATTTAACGTTTAAAATTAGCAGCTGCTGTCCAGTTTAATGACTACTCCAACTTTTCCAAATTTCTTGCAATACAATATATCTTTTCATTTTAACACAACGATCAATTAAATATATTGTTTGGCTTGAGCACAATGGTTCTGTTGTCTTTCTGTAAATAGGGAGGCGAGGGGAAGGAGGGGAGGTGAGGGGAAGGAGGGAGCGAGGGGAAGGAGGGGAGGTGAGGGGAAGGAGGGGAGGGGAGAGGAGGGAGGCGAGGGGAGGGGATGGGGGCAGAGGATAAGGGTTCAATGTCCTAAAGCAGCAGCTGCCAGGTGATCCCGAACTGCCTTTGCAGCCTGGGTTTCCTCACCTGAACCAGGAGGTATGTCTGTATCAAGCTCCATATTGCCCTCCTCCAACTCTTCCACTTCTGGTGGCAAGTCATCTTCGGGCAAATGCTCAATCCATGCTGACGGGTAAAGTTGTGCAATGCACACACACTACAAGTGCCGTGAGTTTCTTTTGCACTGTTAAGGCAGTGCGGCCGTCAGAGTTTGGCTTCAGTTCTTCCTTCAACATTTCACAAATGCAGCCCATTGTTTCCTTACTGAAGCAGAGTCTCCTGGCACACAACTCCTCTGACATCATTTCATATGATGTCCTTTGCCTGTACATTCTCAGAGGTGGCGAATTGATTTGCCTCCACACCAGGCAGACATGTAGCCTGACTCCAGATTTAATAATAATAACCTTTATTGTCACCAGTAGGCTTACATTAACACTGCATTGAAGTTACTGAAAAGTCCCTAGTCACCACATTCCGGCGCATGCTCGGGTACACAGAGGGAGAATTTAGAATGTCCAAATTACCCTACTTGTGGGAGGAAACTGGAGCACCCGGAGGAAACTCACGCAGACACAGGGAGAACGTGCAAGCTCCGCACAGACAGTGACCCAAGACGGGAATCGAACCTGGGACCCTGGCACTGTGAAGAAACAGTGCTAACCACTGTGCTATCATTTAAATCTGCTCTGAGTTCTGCAATATCTGCCAGAGAGATAGTTCACATTAGCTTACAGGAGGCTTGTATACATCAACTAAGACATTAAACTTTGCTAAGTTAAGGATCAATATTACATCAGGGAGACTCTTAAACAATGCAACTTAAAATATGTTGTGAAATCCAAATATACTCTAGCTCCCCATCAACTGGGAGGACAGGCATCAGTACTAACATCAATCAGTCCTAAAAGGAGCCAAGAGCACTGCCATCGAGGCCATGGTCATCCGAAACCAACTCCACTGGGCCGACCATGTGCTCAGGATGTCAGAGTCCCCACTGCCAAAACAAATCTTCGCTCAGCTCCTGAGCAAGAGGAGGACAAAGGGAGGGCTTCAAAGACACCTTGAAGGCCTACTTACAGAAATGTAACATAGGCGTCAATGCCTGGGAGATTGTTACTTAGAAGAGACCTACTTGGAGGAACCTCCTGATTGAAGGAGCGCAATTCTTCCAGGACAACCAACAGCAAGAGAAGGCTCGGAAAAGGAGCCTGAGAAAAGATTACCAGTGATCTAAGTCCAAGGAACGATCCCACCTCCTGGAAACACCTGTCCAAAGAGCGCTGTCGTAGTCATGGCACCTGGACCGTGCTCATCAGCCATGCAAGGACCTACAGAACACATAACCAGGAGAGTTTCTTAGGTGTACAATCATCCTCGTTAGCGCGTGAACGCCAAAGATTACATGCACTCCATACGTACTCTCTCCATTGTAGTTTCTTTACTGGAATTAAGAGCCTCATGACAAACCTAAGTCTAAAAATATAATATTTCTTTTACTTTATGCGCATTTTCAACATATTTATCAACACTATTATAAAACATTAATCCACCGAAAAAAGTCTCCGATGTCTCCGGCCTCTATTCAATGATTCGGACAGGATGGGCAGCATGGTGGCCTAGTGGTTAGCACAACCGCCTCACGGCGCTGAGGTCCCAGGTTCGATCCCGGCTCTGGGTCACTGTCTGTGTGGAGTTTGCACATTCTCCCCGTGTCTGCGTGGGTTTCGCCCCCACAACCCAAAAATGTGCAGAGTAGGTGGATTGGCCACGCTAAATTGACCCTTAATAGAAAAAAAAATAATTGGGTAATCTAAATTTATAAAAAAAAAAAATGATTCGGACAGGAAACAAAATGTGCAAAATAGCAAATGTAAAGACTTACCGAACATCGGGGCAAGCCGGCCAAGTTAGCGCTCCCCGTGATTTCCATCCAGCTGGTCCAGTGCAGCACTTCCATGAAAACACTTTAAAAATGGGTCGGGAGTTTAAACGTGGCGCTCTTTTAATGTACATTTCCATGCGCAGCACTTCTGCATAGTCCCGACATGCATGTGCGGCCTATGATCTCCGTATGCCAGACGACTGTTTTGGGGACATTTTTGGAACAGCCACCGGGAAGCTGTCAACACCAGGGCATGATTGGGGTGGAGCGTTGACAAGGCCCATTCACCCATGTATCCCTGACAATCGTGATTGGGTTCCTGGCAGTGTCACTGAGATGCCCATCACCAGAAAAAGGTGAAGGCCTCAGCTACCCAAGGCAAACAGCCCTTTGAAATTGGCAGTGGTCGAACAATCAGCGTCAATTGAATTGAATGACATCATCGCCCCATTAATGCTAATTTGTCCAGGGTGAAAACTGGACCCGTTTCGTCGCTGGGGGAGCTCTGTAAGTTTTTGTAGCGTATTGATTTGGTTTTCCCGGTTAATGGGCCCCTTTTCCAACTTCTACTGTTTTCCGAGCATGAGCGCTTGTCAAAACCATGGGCGGGATTTTCTGTCCCGCCAGCCCCGTTTTGTGGCCTGGCGCACCCCGGCTGGCAGCGGTTTTCTCCGTTCCCGCAGCCAGCCAATGGGGTATCCCATTGCGGGGCACTCCATGCCGTCGGGAATCGCGTGGGCATGGCTGCACTGACGGCAGGGCAGAGAATTCCGCCGACAGAGAATCCCACAGCAAGTGCCCAGCGGCTGTGAGGATTTGCATTTATGTCGCGCTTGTCCCAGCTGCCTGACATCTCAAAGTGCTTCACTGCCAATGGAGTGCTCCCTTAAAGTGTCGACCCTTTAATTCAGGAAACCCAGCAGCCAATTTGCGCTCAGAACAATGACCAGATCGTCTTTTGTGTTGAGATGCTGATTGAAGGATCATCATTCGCCACGACACCCGGGATAATTCCCTTGCTCTTCATCGAAGTAGGGCCATAGGATGTTTCACATCCACCACAGCAGGCAGATAGGACCTCCATGTGATGCCTCATCGGAAGGACTGCACCTCAGACAGTGCAGTGATCCCTCGGTACTGTACCCAAATGTCAGCCTTGATTTATGCGCTCAAACAATAGTGGAAACTACACCCATTTAAAATTGGCTTTACTTCTTTAACTGGAACTGTTTACTGAGATTGTGACAGCAGAGAAACATTGAAGTAGGGAGAAGCTGGTACGGAGATAGAGCTTTACTTGGAAACAATGCATTCCATTTCACGGAAAAATAATATTTTTGTGTCTGTCAACAATACCGAGCATTGTCTATTCAGAGAACTGTCTTAGCTGCTTTTCCAACATGTGTCTTGCATTTTGTCAGCTCTTAATTCATCAACCTCTTTTGCTTTATTTAAAATTTATATTTATCGGCTGTGCGAAAATAGCTGCAAACTTCCTACGTTGACCCAAAGTGTGATTAAATTTTGATTTTGCCCAAGCTTTGGTGGAGCATAACCTGCATCTTAAATGAGAAACATTTAATTCTTAAGCAGATAGAAAAAGGCTTTAATACAGCATGATTGAACCATATGTCCTGTTCAGTCACATCGCTCAGTAATTACAGTAAGACTTGCACAGATTGCACAAAATCTCTCATACCAACTGATCCAAAATGAAATTATGTTCAGGGTCAAAATTCTCTAGACATTCGCTGGACACGGGATGCTCTGGTCCCGCCGGCCATGCACCCCAGCCCACGGGTTCCTGGCGCTGTGGGGATGGCTTCGATGGGAATTTCCTTTGACAATGATGTGACCATCGATTCACTAGAGACACGATTGGAAGTAAACTGTGGTTTTAATAGTCTTACAACTGTGCCAGCCTGCAACCAGAGGAACTGAGGGCAGGCTCATGGCTGCAGCACTTTATACTTCTGGTAGTGGGAGGGGCCATGGGCGGAGACATGGGCGGAGCCAAGGGTGGAGCCCTGTACAAGCTCCTCATCTCCCCCTATTGGCAGAGCTGCGCAACGGCTCACATACAGAGCCCACAAGGACATAATACAATACAATGCAATACAGTGTGAATTACAATACAGTATGAATTCACCACAGACAATTGGCGGGATTACAAGTGGTGGAAGTAGAGAATCCCTCCACCAGCGAGTAAAGTGGCCAAATTCTCCGTCCTCGCTAGCATCAGTAGTGGGGCGGACTCGCAACGGAGAATCCAGCCCCCCAGAATTTGTGATGAACATGTGGACATCTGCATTTCAACTGCTTGAGAAAAAGGGTCCAAGCAAAGTGAGTGTCCATTCTTGGTGCATACACATGTCCTCTCAATCCTGTACTTTATCTTAGATTTCACATAGCTACAAGCAGACATGCATGGGGGTGCGTGAGGAATATCATTGTGTAATACATCTAACAGTGCTAATTCTAAAAGTGCGGTCCTAGTATGATTTGTATTGGGAAGGATGACATTTTTCTCTTTTCACCATAATAATGTTTCTACATTGGCTAATTGGTGACTTGGTGAAATAAATTATCCAAATTTAGTTGGACCAATGCTTCAATTCAGGTTGATTTCTCTTCTCCAACTACGGTTCCTAGCCAAAGGCATTTCCCCCAACCCCTGCCAGCTCATGTCCTGATCTCACCCTGCTGAAATCTCGTCAGTGTCACCTTCAACCTCAAAACTGTTTCCTCCAGAATTTTCTTCATCAGCCTCTCTACCCCGCCTTGTTCACAAAGTTAATCAAGAATTTCCAGCTTCGCTCTCCTCCCACACTCATCAGCCCCTTCCTCGCCCAGCTCCACTGCCTCCACATGCACCACTAAATCAATTTTAAAATCTCAGCTCCAACACGTATGGAGGAACTCCAGCCCCATATATTCCAGTCGCACTCTGTTCTTCTAACTCCCTATGAATACGAACATAAGGACATAAGAACTAGGAGCAGGAGTAGGCCATCTGGCCCCGCGAGCCTGCTCCGCCATTCAGTGAGATCATGGCTGATCTTTTGTGGACTCAGCTCCACTTTCTGGCCCGAACACCATAACCCTTAATCCCTTTATTCTTCAAAAAACTATCTATCTCTATCTTAAAAACATTCAATGAAGGAGCCTCAACTGCTTCACTGGACAAGGAATTCCATAGATTCACAACCCTTTGGGTGAAGAAGTTCCTCCTAAACTCAGTCCTAAATCTACTTCCCCTTATTTTGAGGCTATGTCCCCTAGTTCTGCTGTCACCCGCCAGTGGAAACAACCTGCCCGCATCTATTCTATCTATTCCATTTGTAATTTTATATGTTTCTATAAGATTCCCCCTCATCCTTCTAAATTCCAACGAGTACAGTCCCAGTCTACTCAACCGCTCCTCATAATCCAACCCCTTCAGCTCTGGGATTAACCTAGTGAATCTCCTCTGCACACCCTCCAGCGCCAGTACGTCCGTTCTCAGGTAAGGAGACCAAAACTGAACACAATACTCCAGGTGTGGCCTCACTAACACCTTATACAATTGCAGCATAACCTCCCTAGTCTTAAACTCCATCCCTCTAGCAATGAAGGCCAAAATTCCATTTGCCTTCTTAATCATTTGTTGCACCTGTAAACCAACTTTTTGCGACTCATGCACTAGCACACCCAGGTCTCTCTGCACAGCAGCATGTTTTAATATTTTATCATTTAAATAATAATCCCGTTTGCTGTTATTCCTGTTATCCAAAATGGATAACCTCACATTTGTCAACATTGTATTCCATCTACCAGACAAATCCCTCTGCAGACTTCCAGTATCCTCTGCACTTTTTGCTTTAAAATTTAGAGTAACCAATTCATTTTTTTTTTCAATTAAGGAGCAATTTAGCATGGCCAATCCACCTAGCCTGCACATCTTTGGGTTGTGAGGGCGAAACCCACACAAACACGGGGGGAATGTGCAAACTCCACACGGATAGTTACCCAGAGCCGGGATCGAACCTAGGACCTCGGCGCCGTGAGGCAGCAGGGCTAACCCTCTGTGGCACTGTGCTGCCCTACCAATACTTGTCCCTTGTTTGCTTCATTCTACTGACAAGGGACAATGTTTCAGACATGAGTCCACTGTCCTCCGGAACACTCTTCCAAATCACTTTGACTGGTTTAAAAATCTCTAAACACTTTCATCTCTGCAGCCATACCTTCTAACTCCTCTCATAATTCCGGTTGCTTTCTATTCAAAGTCATAAAGCATTGTTGTTCACTAACAAAGTCTCTGAAAGTGCATTATTACAACTGTGCAATTAGCGAGAGGCAGCACGGGTATTAGCGAGAGGCAGCACAGTTTTGTGAAGGGGAGGTCGTGTCTCACTAACTTGATAGAGTTTTTTGAGGAGGTCACAAAGATGATTGATGCAGGTAGGGCAATGGATGTTGTCTATATGGACTTCAGTAAGGCCTTTGACAAGGTCCCTCATGGCAGACTGGTACAGAAGGTGAAGTCACACGGGATCAGGAGTGAGCTGGCAAGGTGGATACAGAACTGGCTAGGTCATAGAAGGCAGAGAGTAGCAATGGAAGGGTGCTTTTCTGATTGGAGGGCTGTGGCTCGTGGTGTTCCGCAGGGATCAGTGCTGGGACCTTTGCTGTTCGTAGCATATATAAATGATTTGGAGGAAAATGTAACTGGTCTGATTAGTAAGTTTGCAGGCGACACAAAGGTTGATGGAATTGCGGATAGCGATGAGGACTGTCAGAGGATATAGCAGGATTTAGATCATTTGGAGACTTGGGCAGAGAGATGGCAGCTGGAGTTTAAGAAGGACAAATGTGAGGTGATGCATTTTGGAAGGTCTAATGCAGATAGGGAATATACAGTGAATGGTAGAACCCTCAAGAGTATTGACAGTCAGAGAGATCTTGGTGTACAGGTCCACAAGAAAAGTACAGCACAGTAACAGGCCCTTCAGCCCTCAAGCCTGTGCCGACCATGCTGCCCGTCTAAACTAAAATCTTCTACACTTCCTGGGTCCTTATCCCTCTATTCCCATCCTATTCATGTATTTGTCAAGATGCCCCTTAAACGTCACTATTGTCCCTGCTTCCACCACCTCCTCCGGCAGCGAGTTCCAGGCACCCACTACCCTCTGTGTAAAAAACTTCCCTCGCAAATCTCCTCTAAACCTTGCCCCTCACACCGTAAACCTATGCCTCCTAGTAATTGACCCCTCTACCCTGGGAAAAAGCCTCTGACTATCCACTCTGTCTATGCCCCTCATAATTTTGTAGACCTCTATCAGGTCCCCCCTCAACCTCCATCGTTCCAGTGAGAGCAAAACGAGTTTATTCAACCGCTCCTCATAGCTAATGCCCTCCATACCAGGCAACATCCTGGTCAATCTCTTCTGCTCCCTCTCTAAAGCCTCCACATCCTTCTGGTAGTGTGGCGACCAAATTGAACACTATACTCCAAGTGCGGCCTTACTAAGGTTCTATACAGCTGCAACATGACTTGCCAATTCTTATACTTAATGGCCCGCAACATGACTTGCCAATTCTTATACTCAGCGCCCCATTTTGGGACATCCTAACATTGTGAAAGGCGCTATATAAATGTAGGTCTTTCTTTATTGCAAATTAGAATTAGAACAGTACAGCACAGAACAGGCCCTTCGGCCCTCAATGTTGTGCCGAGCAATGTTCACCCTACTCAAGCCCACGTATCCACCCTATACCAGTAACCCAACAACCCCCATTAACCTTATTTTTTAGGACACTAAGGGAAATTTAGACTGGCCAATCCACCTAACCCGCACATCTTTGGACTTTGGATATATATCTTGGCAGATAGGAAGCACTGATCATCTGAACTATGGGTGGTATTTTATGGTCCCCTCCCCCACGGTGTGTTTTCCGGGGGCAGAAGCAGCCCCCCCCCCAACCCCCGCCACATTGGTCAGTGGTGGAACCTTCTGGTCCCACCAATGTCTCTGGGGTTTTGCATGGCATGCACCTACCACCAGTGGGAAATCCCATCATGGGGGCTGGCCATCTCAGTGAATTCTATGACATAGGCTGTGATTTTCTGGGCCCGATCACTGAGGTCGCAAATCCCATTGTAGCCGCAAACTCACGCGATAGGACCTTAACTGGGATTTGTGGTGGTGAGGTCTAACTTTGAGATCTTTTAGCGTCCAGCTATGTACAGCTTAGGTGGGGTTACAGGGATACGGCAGGGGAGTGGGTCTGGGAGGGGGTAGTCTTATAGTGTAGGTGCAGACTTGATGGGCCAAATGGCCTCCTTCTGAGCTGTAGAGATTCTATGATTTTCTATGATTCAATTATTCTATGATCTTCCCCACCCCCCTCCCCCTGCCCACTGGTGATATAATGAATTTCACGTCCAGCGAGGGTGTAAACCTGATTATCATGAATTTAAATTCATTTTAATATTCAGACATGGGTTAACGCCGTTGCTTCTGGGGTTGTCAGATGCCCCCCCCCCCCCCCCCCCCCCCGGCCGTGACGTTACGCCAGCAGGAATCGCCACTGCTTTCCAAATCGGAAACCAGTTGTGATGACCACACCAGGGGCTTGGAGGTGAGTATGACCCCCGGGTGTTGAGGGACATGGTCGGGCAGTGCCTCGGCATAGCCTGGCACTGGCGGGGCAGGGGCAGTGCCAGGGCGGGCCAGTGCGGGGTCATTAGGGAACCCCATTGGGTGGTTTCCCATTATATGGGTGGAGGAGGGTGGCGATGATGGGGGATTGGGGGTTGGTCACACTCATATCTTCATGGTGCGTGGGTGGGGGGAGGACGGTGACTCGAAAGTTGAGAGTTAGGGGAACGTTTGCCCTCTGCCTCCTGGGGTTGGGGGTGCTCCCATTGTCTGCCGGGGGTTCGATGCCCGTTGTGGGAGTTGCGAGGATGGGGCCTCTACTTTGACTTTGAGATCAGGACAACATTTAGAAATGGTGGCTGATCTCCGTGGAGCCGGACTGCCGGTTCTGTCAGGCCCCGCCCGGCCAGAATGAGGGTGTATAACACCCGCCCAGCCTTTGTTGACAATGTGTCAGAAGATCTGGGGGTGCATTTCCTCATGCAGCAGAGAATTGTGCATCAGACAAAAATGAGGATCGCCGCTCAGCACCAATCCCGTTCCAATGCTCCGCCCCCCCCCCCCCCCCCCCCCCCCCCCCCGCCTCTGCCAGCAGCGAGCTACAGGCCCTGATTTGCATCTGATTGACAGTCTGGATACCCGATTCTCCACGCCTCTGGGATGCTCTGGTCCTCTCAGCCAGGATCCACATGGGCAGGGATTGGTCCAAGTATCTTTAATCTTGGCCCTGACTCAGTGGATATCGCGGTGGGATAAGGGGGTAAGTATGTAACGTAAGTGCCCCCAAAGTCCATCCGGTCCCCTCCTCCCAACAGAGCAAATCCTGCCCACCCCAAACCCCAGCCCCTTCATCAGAATCCCATCAGACTCCCGCCATCAGAACCCCCAATCAAGCCCCCATATCAGAACCCTCCAAATCAGAGACACCCCCTTATCAGAGGCCCCCAAATTAGAGTCCACCCCATATCAGAGACACCCCATAACAGATATCCCCTCATATCAAAGACACCCGTAACAGAGACCACCCACACCAGAGGCCTCCAGATCAGAGACCCCCCCATATAAGAGGCCCCCAAATCAGAGACCCCCATATCAGAGAACCCACCATATCAGTCATCACTTGTTTTTCACTTACCTGTCTCTTTCACCTGCTGCCTCAGACAGAAGTATAGAATGCAGCAACTGTTACTTCATAAGACATGAAAACACATCACAAGGTTTTCAACCCCCTCAGATCATTTGATTTGTGAGGTATCTATTCACTTTCAATGAGAAATAGCTTTTAGTAGGCTGTAATCGGTAGCGTACGAGCGTCCAGACAGCCAGATGTTTGGATTGGTTAATTTGATTGCTTTTGGGGGATTTCTGATATAGTGATCTCTGATATAGTGATCTCTGATATGGGGGTCTCTGATATAGTGGTCTCTGATACAGTGATCTCTGATATACGGGTCTCTGATATCGGGATCTCTGATCTGGGTGGGGTCTCTGATATGGGGGTTCTCTGATAAGGGGTGATTCTCTCATATTGGGATCTGATGGGGGGTCTGATGGGGGTTCTTTGATGCGGGGGTCTGGTGTGAGTTGGGTCACCCTCATGCGTGCATGCTGTGTGGAGGGTGTGGGGTGAGCCAGCAATTCCCGTAATGGTGCGAGGAGGATGGCCCTACTCGTCAGAAGGGACGGGGGCCAGGATTTGTTTTGTGGGGGAGAGAGGGGGCCAGCTGCTAGACCTCGGTATCAGGCCACCAGCTCAAAATGGGGGTCCAGTAGTCATTTGTTTTTTTACGAAACTTCCACCCATGAATGACATTGCGAAATGTAGTTAATGCCATAAGCAATGAAAGCAACGATCAAGCAGTTTTAATTTGTCATCTGAAACATTAATATAACATTAACACAATAATATCTTAATCGCATTGAGAGACATCAGGAATTATTTAGGAGTGAATAGATCTCATAAACGATGCATTACCCTTCAATTCCATTTTTAAAATTATTGCCGACAATCATTTCTAATCCATAAGCAGAGCAATCCTTTTCTCCCCTTCCATCCACAATATTCAATGTTGCCCAAATATCAGTGCAGAGGATTTTTACTGAGTTAATGAAGTCAGTCAGCATCCGACACCGTGTCAAAAGAGAATCAGATAGAGTCCGAATTGTATGCTAAAAGTCATCAAGGCCGATTGCTGGAGTCCATCACTCGGCCCTAATGGATTAAAAACCTGGCATCTCGATAGGTTTGAAACTTTATTTCCCTTTCCAGCCTTCCTATCATGCTCCGAGTATTTCAAACCACGTTCCGTCTAAAGTGCACTTGTCAGGGTCCATTTGCGGCTGGTGACCTTGACGGTGACATCAGCAATGGTTGCGTTTTACCTTTTGACCCTGGATGGTGAGAGGGAGAGAGTCCAAGTAATAAATCCCCATTAATTGTGAGGCAGCCGTGAGCCCAGCAAGACAAGCACTTTAAATTTTAATTCCTGCTCTCGTTTTTTTTTTAAATGGAGTTGTAGGTTGTGTCAATGGGATGATTGGGCACTGCTGCCGACCCTTTGCCTTGGTGAATGGCCAGCTTTAAAGTACAGAGGAAGTGACAGGGAGCCGTGACCCGGGGGTCTGTGGGGTTTTGCAGCTGGGTCTTTTGCCACAAACTGACTGGGGGGGAAACGTCTATTAAACCACAACTAACTGTCAGAAGCCAACTGAATTAAGTGGGCTATAGAGTATTGTTTACAGAGTGGTAGTGAGCTGGAATACAGTTATTGCGGTTCCACGATTCATACCCTAATTATGGGCGCGATTAAATGGCCCTTCCCGCCCTGCAGGCTCGTCCGGTACCATCAACAGCGAGCCCCCACTGTGGGTTCACCGGCAGCGGTGGGTGCCTGCAACGGGAAACCCGTCGACGTTCGCCGGGTCCGGAAGATCCCGCTGCCGGCCAATGGTGGCCCATCCGCCCCAGAGAGGGCGGAACATTCCTGCCCTATATTACTGAAAAGGGAGCAATGTCACCAAAACTTTTCATTTTCATAGAATGTACAGTGCAGAAGGAGGCCATTCGGCCCATCGAGTCTACACCGGCTCCTGGAAAGAGCACCCTACCCAAGTTCAACACCTCCACCCTATCCCCATAACCCAGTAACCCCACCCAACACTAAGGGCAATTTTGGACACTAAGGGGCAATTAAGCATGGCCAATCCACCTAACCTGCACATCTTTGGACTGTGGGAGGAAACCGGAGCACCTGGAGGAAACCCACACAGACACGGGGAGGATGTGCAGACTCCGCACAGACAGTGACCCAAGCCGGAATCGAACCTGGGACCCTGGAGCTGTGAAGTAATTGTGCTATCCACAATGCTACCGTAATGCCCTTTAATTTTTTGCACGCACCCGGACAAATGCAGCAATGCCAAATCTCAAACGATCCCAACAATTTATACTACAGGAGAAAAGTGTTGATTGTGATCATTTGAAATTTGGTATTCTTGCATTTGTCCTGATAAGTGCAAGATGCAAAACTTCAGCAACATGTCTCTCTTTTCAGCAATATTCAAGTTCTCTATGACCAAACAATTGTTTTAATTCTTATTTAGCACCCACAGCTAGCTTTATGCAGCACCTTTCATAAAATATCTCAAGCTGGTTTACAACTGGTGATAGATTGGATAACGTCATGCCACACATTAAGGACAATTTGAAAGGGCAGGAAAATTACTGAAAGCTTCATTAAAAGGATGGGGTCCTAGTGTTCTAGAGCCCAAGTGCAAGAAATCTGTCATCCTTTTCTGGCCTATCCTATATGTGACTCCAGTCCCACACCAATGTTGTTGACCCGTAATTGCACACAAAATGGCCTAGCAGAACCAAAGGACAAGCTAGACCAGGGCCTGGGGTGCTGCAGACAGCTCTAATCACCGGGGGCCGTGTCTCGAGGGCCATGTGGTCTCACTGGCCAAGTGGCCTGTCAAACTGGATGGTCAGTGTCTAATCTGGTGCTTCGACCATCCCAATTGGCAGGCTGATCGATCGATGATTGCTGTTGTTCTGAACAATCATTGGTTGAGAAGTAGGATGCACCAGGTTCCTTTATACTTACCCAGCAGACTTCTTTTTATTGGTATTGTGGAGTGCCATTCCATAATCTTCTGACTTGGCTGGAGGCTGCTGAGGGCAAGTAGGTGTGGTAATACCACTGTATATATATGTGTGTGTGCCTCTATTAGGGGATGTACAATAGTACCTGCTATTACAGGTTTGTCGGTAAGCCCCTGCATAGCTTGTCGGTAATAGGCCGGCTAGCTCCGCCCACAGGGAGCAGTATAAATATCCATGAGGTCTCATGAGTTGCCATTTTACAGCTCCACTTGAGGGAATAACATCTCACGGTAATAAAGCCTCTTTTGTACCGTTTCGTGTTTCTGTGCGCAATTGTTAGCGCATCAGTAGGTTGGTGGCGGTACTTTTAAAGTCGATTTCCCCCCACCTCTCCCCAACCCTGCACACAAATCTATTCCCCATGTAAAATGCAGGCAAGTGGGTTTAACCAGGCCCCATTGGAAACAATGCAGCAACCACGCTCCCACAACTGTATCTGGACAAATTTATGTTTGGACGCTCGTCTACCGAGAATTATCACGACTGCTCAGAATCGTTACTCGCGAAGAGAAGGCTTGCATTCTGTAAACTGTCTGCCCTCATCCCTTCCTATTCCCTGCCTCCTCCCCTCCTGCCTGAGTCCAATTATTCCACCACCCCCTGAACCGCCGACCCCCCCCCCCCCCTCTCTCCCCCAGCACCCCTAACCGCCATACCTCCTGGAGACAATTGCAGCACTTGGCTTGACTCTCCAGCTTCTCTTGCGAGGGTGGGAAGGAGGGGAGGGGAGTGGGTGCGTGAGTGTTTCATGATCAGCTGGGGGCCATAAACGTAAGGCAGTCACTAACAGATCCAATGAGGAATTCAGGAGACACTTTTTTATTGGGGGGTGGTGAGAATGTGGAACTGGCTACCACAGGGGCAGAATGGTAGATGTGCATGGAGGGGGAATTTAGATAAACACGTGAGGGAGATTGGAGGAGAAAATCATGGTGATGAGTGAGATGGAAGTAAGTTGGGAGGAAGCTCCTGTGGAGCAGAAACACTGGAATAGACCTGAGGCAGGATTCTCCCCTACCCGGCGGGGCGGGGGGTCGAAGTGCCGAAGAGTGGCGTGAACCACTCCAGCGTCGGGCCGCCCCAAAGGTGTGGAATCCTCCGCACCTTCAGGGGCTAGGTCGGTCCCCGGAGTGGTTTGCCTTTGCGCCTCGCTCGCCGGCGGGGAAGGGGCTTGGCGTCACGCCAACCAGCGCCGAAGGGCCTCTGCCAGCTGGCGCGAGTTAGCGCATGCACGGGAGCGCCAACGTGTGCTGGCGTCAGCCCAGCGCATGCGCAGGAGGTGCTTCATCTCCGCCTCAGCCACGGCGGAGGAATAGCAGCTGATGCAGAGGAATAGAGTACCCCCACGGCACAGACCCACCCACAGATCAGTGGGACCCGATCGCGGGCCAGGGCACCTCCCGGGGCCAGATCTCCCCCCCCCCCCCCCCCCCCCGCCCCCCTGAGGACCCTGGAGGCCGCCCGCGCCGCCATGTGCCGTCGGTAAGGACCTACTCTAATTTACGCTGGCGGGACTGGCCGAAAACGGGCGGCCACTCAGCCCATTGCGGGCCGGAGAATCGCCGGGGGGCCGCCGACCGGCGTGGCTCGATTCCCGCCCCCGCCAAATCCCCACCGCCGGAGAATTCGGCAGCCAGCAGGGGTGGGATTCACGCCGCCCCCTGCCGATTCTTCAACCCGGCCGGGGGGTGGGGGGGGGGGGGGGGGGCGACAATCCCACCCCTGATTCTTTACTGTGTAACATGTAGATTTGCTGATTTTGAAAATCAATCTCTGCAAAAGGCTTCACAGTTGAGCATTGGATATGACCTGAAAATCTTATTGATGCCAGACTGACGGAGAATGCAGCAATGACTGGCTCAATCTCTGTGGTTTCTGTGGTATTATCATAACTATCAGCATTACAAGGGTTAATGTAGTGCCAAGAGTAGCCACTAGAGGGAGCTGCAGATACAACTATATGAAGCAGTGATGCTGGACCTTAGAGGAGGAGTGTATGCAGGAGACAGCTAGTAAAGGTCATAGAGCAGTTAGTGTGAGAAGGTTAGATTATAGTTTATACCAGAAGTGAGATTAGCAGTAGATGAGTTTAGTTAGATGTTATTGATCAATTTTATATTCTAAAAGGACTAAGTGTCGAAACCCAGTTTAGTAGTGTAAATAAAATCATGGTCTTTGTGGAACACTACGTCAACCATTCTAAATAAGCAACACAAAGAACATCAGTTTCTTCATTATATTCTTCATTTTTTTTCATTTGCTGTGCTTCAATTTCCTTTCACCTGGACTCCTAATTTACTCGGCGTGGATGTGGAGATGATGTTTCCTCTTGTGGGAGAATTTAGAACTAGGGGTGACTGTTTAAAAATAAAGGATTGCCCATTTATAAACACAGAGGAGGAGAATTTATTTCTCCCAGAAAGTGGCACAGTGGTTAACACTGCTGCCTCACAGAGCTCAGGACCTGGGTTCAATCTCGGCCCTGGGTGACTATCTGTGTGGAGCTTACACTTTCTCCCCGTGTCTGCGTGAATTTCCTCCGGGTGCTCCGGTTTCAGGCCAAAAATGTGCAGGTTAGGTGAATTGGCCATGCTAAGTTGCCCCTTAGTGTCCAATGATGTGCAGGTTGGATGGGGTTATGAGGATAGGGCGGGGGAGTGGGCCTAAGTAGGATGCTCTTTCAGAGGGACAGTGCAGACTCGATGGGTCGAATGGCCGCCTTCTGCATTGTAGGGATTCTATGGTAGTGAGTCCCTGCAACTCTCTTACTCAAAAGGCAGTGGAAGCAAAGTCTTTAAATATTTTTAAGGCAAAGTTAGATGGATTCTTGTTGAGTAAAGAGGGTGAAAGTTTATTGGGAGTATGGGGCAGTGTAGAGTTGAGGTTACAATTAGATCAGCCATAATCTTATTGAATGGCATTAAGATCATATGAATGGCGGCGGAACAGGCTTGAGGGGCTGAATGGCCTCCTCGCGTTCCTACGTTCTGATCAGTCGCACATCACAGGATCTTCAGGATCTATTCATTTTGTCGTTCCGAAAAGGTATGATGATCATTTTTAGCCTAAGGAGTGACGGTTCCTTCAGCAATGGAGGCCCTGTTATCTAAGGATTTGGCTTTGCTTACATTGTAAACTGAGAATGGTAAGTGAGGTATGAATGCTCGTTCTGGTGGAGACACAGGATTTAGTGCGCAGTTTGGGAACAAATTAGAAACTGACAGCCCAACAACAAAAATGACTTCCGTGTCTCCATCAGTTATCTAGGCCCAAACAGAAGCAGGACAAAGCTTCCAGCTGTTAACGACTAATGTAAAAACCTTTACTCAGTCATGTACATTGTCATGTTTAACCTTTTTATTTGTCAACTTTCAATCATGCGTCTAAATCTCTATTCATGCAATCTCACCATATCTATGTATTCTGAATTTCAGCAAAGCTGCATTTTCCTTAATCATGTTTCATTTTTTAAAATAAAAAAATCTGTGGAACTCCTTTCACTTGAGATGGTCAGTTTTGTAATCTTAGGGACACGGTTCAGCCACCGTGTTGCGCTGAGTCCCACGAGACCCCCAAGTCTCGCTCCGCGCCGGACCGATCGCTGGGGGGATCCAGGTAATGATATTTAATTATATTACTGAGCCATTTGGCTCATTTATATTACCCTGATGCCGCTCTTACCCGGCGCCCAGGAGTCAAGGGCCACACCTGCAAGACCTAACCGGGCGCCATTTGGCACAGGTTTCCACAAAGGTGGACCAGACATGATGGCACCTCGGGGGTCTCACAGGCCATTAGAGACCCCCTAGGCTGTCAGGGATGGGGCAGAGTAATAACATGGCACTCTCCCTGGCACCTGGGCACCTTGACACTGTCAGCCTGGCAGTGCCACCCTGGATTTAATTCTACTGCATCGCGTCCCAGATTTTTAAAGAATCTTAGGGGAAAAATGTCCCAGTTCAGTATCCATCCAAATATTGCTTCCTCACCAAGGCTGGATTTTACATTGAATGTAGCGCATTCATTAATATCAACGCTGCCCCAATTCAAGGAGAGTTTCTTTGAAGTGTTTCCTTCATCCTCCCCTGGAATCTTGGCCATTTGAGAGTTGGGAAAACAGGACGTGATGGGGGAGAGGGATTTCGGCCATCCGGATACAGAGTGCAGTCCATCAAAGTTGATGTTGCAGGAGGTTTGCCTGGGTGCTTGTGGAGCGAGGCTCAAGAAGGACACGATCATTTGCCTGACGGTGCACCCACTGAATCCAGAGAATGTGGCGGAGATATTGCTGCTGCTTTAATGCATGGTTAATACACAGTCCAGGAGACACTGCAGTGTGGCGGTGCAGTATCGCACAATCGTACATTTCTGACCACGTGTATGGATGCACAAAAATCCCTGTCACCAATAATTTCAGCCTGACACTTCAAAGCATTCATGCAGCATGCCTCTGTGCTCGATTTTTCTCCAGGAGTTTATCTATTTAAAATAACTGCTTAAGAAATAGCAGACAAAGGAATGTCGTTGGCTAATTTGAAACACTTGTCAGCGGCGGTAACTTAGAGGAAATAGAAATCATAACAAACTGGAGAATGAGCTGTGAAAATGGAGAAAAAAAGAGATGCTGAATATTTGTCTGCAGACAGAAAAGGATGGGGGCTGCACGGTGGCGCAGTGGGTAGCACTACTACCTCATGGCACCGAGGACCCAGGTTCGATCCCGGCTCTGGGTCGCTGTCCGTGTGGTATTTGCACATTCTCCCCGTGTCTGCGTGGGTCTCACCCCAACAACCCAAAGATGTGGAGGATTGGTGGATTGGCCACGCTAAATTGCAAAAAAGAAATGAAATATAAGAAAAGAAATATAATCTTTTATTGTCACAAATATGAATTTACTGTGCAAAGCCCCTAGTCGCCACATCCCGGCGCCTGTTCGGGTAAGACGGTACGGGAATTGAACCCGCGCTGCTGGCATTATTCTGCATTACAAACCAGCTGTCTAGCCCACTGAGCTAAACCAGTCCAAATGAATTGGGTACTCTAAATTTATTTTAAAAAAGAAAACAAAAACAGACAAGGATGCTCATTGCTGGTTGTTCTGGTGTGGAGGGCCCGGTTAGTTCAGTCCGCTGGTTGGTTGGCTCATGATGCAGTGTAGCACCATCAGTGTTGGTTCAATTCCCGTACTGGTTGAGGTTAAGGCCCTGCCTTCTTGCCTGAGGAGTGGTAACTGATGTGTTGGGCAGGCTGGGTCGATGTGGACTGCACTTGATGCAGTGTAGCGAGAGACAGACTTCCAACACTTGATAAGATGCAACACGATTTTATTTACCATCTAAACTATAATACATGTTCAGCTGTGGGTTGACATTATGCTGACTTGAATGGAGACCTGATGCTAGCCTGGCCAGGCTTACTGACTACCACATGGTGTTTGCGCTGGCTAGCTCACGGGCTCTGACTGTCTCAGAGGCTGGGTCCGGAGAGAGCGGGAAAACTGGTGCCCTCTGGCTTTATAGTGGTCGTGTCCTGTCTGGTGATTGGCTGCTGTGTTCTGTGTGCTTACTGGTCACCCTGTGTGTCAATCACTGCCTGTCTGCATTCCATTATCTACATAGATGTATATTATGACAGTAACCTTCAAGTTAAGTCAGCACTCTCTCTCAAGAAGTCAGTCACGGTAGCACAGTGGTTAACACAGTTGCTTCACAGCTCCAGGGTTTCAGGTTCGATTCCTGGCTTGGGTCACTGTCTGTGCGGAGTTCGACCCCGTGTCTGTGTGGGTTTCCTCCGGGTGCTCCGGTTTCCTCCCACAGTCCAAAGATGTGCAGGCTAGGTGGATTGGCTGTACTAAAATTGCCCTGGGGGTTAGGTGGGGTTACGGGAATGGGATAGAGGTGTAGGCTTGGGTAGGGTGTCCTTTCCAAGAACTGGTGCAGACTCGATGGGCCGAATGGCCCCCTTCTGCACTGTAAATTCTATGATTCAATGAAGAAGGGGGAGAGCAGACTTTTGCTTAATTCCCAGCATTGGTTTGTATTGGTCAGCAAAATGGGCATATTAATAGCGTCCTTGTAAAAATAAAAATGTTTAATTATTGTATTCAGTTCAATAAAGCACTGACACCCACGTGATACTGAGGGAGTGCTGCACTGTCGGAGATGCTGTCTTTATGATGAGATATTAATCTGAAGCCCCAGCCCTCCTGTCAGATCAATATAGAAAATTCCCTTCTCTATTTTGAACAAGAGCAGGTGAGTTACTCTGGGCATCCTGCCCAATATTTATCCCTCAACCAACACTGGAAACCAGATGACGTGTCCACCATCTCATTCTTTGTGGCAACTTGCTGTGCGCCAACTGGCTGCCAGGCTCCGTGCAATACAACAACGGCTACACTTCAACATAAAAACGCTGCACTGGCTGTCGCGTGCTTTGCGGCATCCTGAAGTCATGAAAAGTGCTACGTAAATGCACGACCATTGTTGTTGGCTAAATTGCAAATCCGCTATATCGAATATAATTGAGATAAATAAGCGCTTCAGTTGTATAATTCTTCGTGAAAGGCGAGTACCAGTAACATGTAAGTGAATACTGAGCAGTCATTACTCATGCCAATATCGAGGCGACTGAAACCACTCAGGGGGGTAATCAAGCACATTGCAGAGTAACCATAAAGTTGAAGTCATGACGGACCTGGACTATCTTGCTCAGAGCAGAAACACAGGGGTTGAGATGTTCCTGTGGACACAACTTCCTAAAAACTTTCATCAATGCCCGCTTGAATTGAATTTAAGTTCACCAGCTGCCACGGTGTTGGTGTTTGAAGCTACATCGCTGAGTTATTAGTCTATGGCTTCAGGTTACGAACATGGCCATTAGGCCACCTTATCCGTGCACCGAGGCAGTCAGCAACCAAATGCGATGATTAAGCTGAAGAAATTAAGTTGCTCACGACATGTTTTAAGGATTCCTGCAATGGCCGGTGTGCTGAGCTGGGCAACACATTTTGCACTCATAGAATCCCTACAGTGCTGAAGGAGACCATTCGGGCCATTGAGTCTGCACCGACCCTTCAAATGGGCACTCGACTCATGTCCACTCCCCCATCCTATCCCTGTAATCTAACCTGCTCATCCCTGGACACTAAAAGGCAACTAATCACGGACAATCCACCTACCCCGTACATCTTTGGACTTTGTGAGGAAACCGGAGCACCCGGAGGAAACCCACACAGATGCAGGGAGAACGTGCAAACTCCACACAGACCGTGCCCCAAGGCTGGAATTGAACATGGGTTCCTGACGCTGTGAGGCAGCAGTGATAACCACTCTGCCGCTCCCAACTACTTTCAATTTTAACCCCAAAGTTGGGAAGAGATTGATGAAGCGTACCTTTTCAATAACATTTTGGCTGATCTGAATTCTAGACTTCAGCTTATATCGCACTGAGGTACATTTCCAATCTGGATTCTTACTCCAGGTTTCTTGGCCGAGGACACAGTAACCAAGCTTTTCAAATTTAATCAGGTATAGACAAAGGCATTTTTCAAGGAAAAATAAAGCAGGAATAAAGGGAGAATGAAATATTGGGACTGAAAACAAACACGGCACTTTCCTCCTTGACTACCAGATGTCAGAGATCGTACGCTAGCTCCAAATTAAACTCAGCAGCCGTGTGTTTGAGCTCATACTGGTACAGCAACAGCGCTGACAGGAAAAGGTGGAACTGCGCTAGTGTAAAAGAAAGAACCAAATAATATTATTTTCTGATGATGTCATCTGAGAGCCACAACAGGGAAATAGTGAAGTCATTGAAAATGTAGGAGGCGATTCTCCACGACTACTAGCCCCAGGCAGGAATCGCGATGGCCCACCAAAATCGGGCTGGAGGCCCAAAAGGGAGTTCTCGCTGGGCTTCGATCCCGTTGCCAGTCTCCCGGCTTGCCCTGCCAGCCCTGATCATGTTCCTGCTTTCACTAACACGCTAACCCTTTACTTTCAATCATTTACATGCAATTATCGAGCAGGAAGCCCGATTCACTAGCCTCCTATGATGCTCATCCCCCACCCAGCCGGGATTCACGCGCCTTTCTCGGGATGGGGGTCCTGTGGCAAGCCTTCCTGTGCAGCTTTGAAAATCATTAAACTGCCTGTCAGCATGTCAAGTTGTAGTTAAAAGTCTTCTCTCTGATCTGTTGGAACATTTTGACGTCTCTCCCAGCAGGTCAAGTTCAGTGATCTGTAATATGAAGGTGAAAATCATCCCTCTGATGTGTTGGAAACCTTGGAAAAGTTTTTGTTCACAGTCAATTTCATTTACTTTTAACCTTTTCAAGCCTCTGGGCCTACTGAGATGCCTAAAAGCTTTGAGGTGCATTGTTAACTTTCAATTTCACGGTCCATTATCTTTTACAAGATTCTTGATTGACGGTCCAGGCTATTTCAAAGGTGCGATTCGCATTGTTTGTTTTTGTAGCTCTTCAGGGTCCATTAACTGTGACATGCTTAGGGCAGCACGGTGGCCTAGTGGTTAGCACAACCGCCTCACGGCGCTGAGGTCCCAGGTTCGATCCCGGCTCTGGGTCACTGTCCGTGTGGAGTTTGCACGTTCTCCCCGTGTCTGCGTGGGTTTCGCCCCCACAACCCAAAAATGTGCAGAGTATGTGGATTGGCCACCCTAAATTGCCCCTTAATTGGAAAAAATAATTGGGTAATCTAAATTTATAAAAAAAAACTGTGACATGCTTCCTTTTTTGAGCACGTTATCTTCCTAACCACAATTTTATTTGTAAAGGGGCGGTCTCTTTGTTCCGAAGAGTTTCCTAGGAAGAGCAGGGGTTGGATTCTCCGCTGGTGGGACTGTCCGTTGTGGCGGCAGCACACCCACGCCCAGGGATTTCCCAATGGAGTGGGGAAACCCCATTGGCCGCCTGGCGGGACTGAGAATCCCGCTGCCGGGATGCACCGCACCAGAAAATTGGAGCACATGGTCTTTCTAGCAAGCTCTTCAGAACAAGGAGATAGCCTCTGTGGAGGTGGCCGGGGGAGGGGGGGGGGGGGTGGGGGGGGGCCTTGCCACGATTGGGAATGGGGGGTGTGGGCTGCAAGATTATTCTGAAATCGGGGCACCCTTTAAAAACAGCATCCAGATTTGAGGAACAAGAGCTTTGAGCGAGATTAGGCCCCGTCCTTCTCAAGGCCAGCTGGCACGAGCACTTACAGTGAATCCGGGAGAATCGCCCTTGTAAAGTGTTTTCCAGCATGAATACTTTATGATTTGTGGTGTCACCAGGGGCTGTGTGCTGGAAAGATGGTACTTTCTGTGTTGCTGGATAAGGCAGGTTTGTACATAATGTTATGCACGACCTCCAAACACTAGGTGGCATTGTAAACCCATCACGTGATCCTGTGGTCTGGGAGTTGGGAGTAGGTTCTACTGGGTGATAGACGTATTTGCAATAGTTCCACAATAGTTGTTTCATGTTCGTCGTTTATTATTTAATTCATCCTAGTTGCCTTATCACGCAGTTGTTTGACAATAAGTTATTTTACAACTACGTGTTCTGTAGCTCATCATTCACTTCGGCCAGTCGACAGAACATGACACTATTCTCAGAAGATTCGCCAGTTCCTTGACAGAGCTTCCCAGTACCGAGATGGCCACGGAAAACGTTACAAGGCACTTTGCAGGAGCATTATCAAACAGCATTTTACACTGAGTCATGCAAAGAGCCATTAGGAGAGGTGAGCCAAAGGTCAGGCAAAGAGGTAGGTTTGAAAAAAGCATCTCAAAGACACCAAGATCGGTGGAGAGGCTGAGGAAAGGAATTCAGGAGCATCAAAACCAAATTAACATTTACACGGTTGAAATAATATGATAATTGAAGCACCCTGTTTAAAAGTAATATCAGTCTTCTAGTCGTGTCATCAGTACCTGTCATTTAAATAGAAGTATTATATTAAGAGTAATTAACCCATTCTCCCCCACCATGCTTGTGCAGACATAGTACAAAAGGGCACAAAAATATTGGATTCTCCAAAAATGGGGCTATGTACCAACACCAGCGTTTTTCCTTCGGAAAGTCAAGAGTGATTCTCCTACCTGCAGGGGGCTAACAGGGCCCCGGGAAGCTGCTCGCAGATCTGGCAGAGGAAACGGTCCTGCACGTCCGGTCAGGAGTCCGCACCTGCAGTGGGCGCCCCATACGACATGGCGGACTCGGACCGCGGAGCGACATCCAAAACGCAAGCTCCCCCCGAGATGTCTCGCGCCGATGGGCAATACGTGGTTAGAACCACACCGTCGGGAACTCGGCCAGTTTTGCCTGGAGAATCACTGGAGGGGGGGCCTCTGTCAATGGTCCCCCCCAGCCGTGTGGGGTAATCCGTGTGGGGGGGCGATTCTCCGGTCGCGGGGGAGGCGCCAGCCACGGTCCCCGCGTAAAAATGGATTCTCCCGCAGCCCCACGCTGAACGCGATTTTAGCGCAGGGCTGCGGAGAATCCAGCCCAGGGTCGGAGAACGGCTCACATTCCTCCTGTTACTCTGAATTTTACAACAACTGATGGGGCAACTTACTTTTCAGGAGCTGATATTTAATTCTAGATGTAATGTTCACAGGAAATATTCATTCCTTAAGCAGGGATTATCAGGGGGAAAATATTGCTCTGGTTTAGAACTGAACTGAATTATTATTTTGACATTTATTTTATGCGTGTAACCACACCAATAAAAATCATAGCCCTTGAGATAATTCTGTGGGATATCAGCATAATATTCATGCCTTCGTGTGGAATTGCTTCAGCCACTGTTTTAGTCGAGCCGCTTAACCAGTTTAGAACAAGCAGGAAGCGTCTCAAATGAAATAGGCAGCAAATGATGTTCATGGAAACCCACAAAGAGTTCTGACGTGGTTATACACTATTCCAAACCCGCATCCTCCGCCGTCTCGAAGCAGAAGTGCAGGAGATGCACGGGAGCACCACTAGCTGCAAGTTCCTCTCACAGCCGCACACCATCCTGACTTGGAATTACGGGTTGAATTCTCTGTTCCCGCCGCTTCCCATTGGGATTTCCCATTGTACCCATTTCACGCACAAGCATGGTGGGGGAGAATGGGGTAATTACTCTTAATATAATACTTTTATTTAAATGACAGGTACTGATGAAGGACATCCACGGGGCGGGTTGAGTCACCAGTGGGAGCAGAGAATTCCGGCCGATATCGCCGTTCCTTCACTGTCGCTGGGTCAATCTCCTTCCCTACCCGCATGGTGGGTGGGCCTACACCGCATGGACTGCAGGAGAAGGCTCACCACCAATTTTTCATGGACAGTTAGGCTTGGACAATAAATACTGGCCGAGATAGCCACACAGACATCCCGTGAAAGAATTTAAACAACTTCATTTATGATGCGTTCATCGCAATGCTTTATAGGTCAATTATTTTCATAAATAAGCAAGATTAAGGTGCTGTACTCTGGAAAGCTGATATTACTTTGAAACAGGGTGTTTCAATTATCATGTGAAGGTGCTGTACATTCTTCTGCTATTATAATCGGCACATGCAACCATTATTTCCAAGCTATTATTTTTAATACAAAGAATTGAAAGATAAGGCGGGATTCTCTGCGAACCAGCGGGGAGTGGTGGGAACCACTCCGGCTTCGGGCCACCCGAAATCCTCCACACCTTCAGGGGCTAGGCCGGCTCAGGAGTGTTTGGCGCCGTGCCAGCCGGCGCGGAAGGGCTTGGTGCTTCTGCCGGCTGGCACGAGATGGCGCATGCGCGGGAGCGCCAGCGTGTGCTGGCCTCATCCCAGCACGTGCTCAGGGGCGGTTCTTTTCCGCACCGGCCATGGCGGAGGTTGACAGCAGTTGGCGCGGAGGGAAAGAGTGCCCCCATGGCACAGGCCCGCCCGCGGATCGGTGGGCCCCGATCGCGGGCCAGGCCGCCGTGGGGGCACCCCCCCGGGAGCCAGACTCCCCCCGCGCCCCCCCCCCCCCCCCCGAGGAATCTGCAGGCCGCCTGTGGAGCCAGGTCCTGCCGGTAAGGACCTGTTGTGATTGACGCCGGTGGGTCTGGCAACAAACGGGCGGCCACTCGGCCCATCGTGGGCTGGAGAATCACCGACCGGCGCGGAGCGATTCCCGGCCCCGCCAAAACCCCGCCGCCGGAGAATTCGGCAGCCGATGGGGGCGGGATTCATGCCGCCCCCTCGACGATTCTCCGACCCGGCGGGGTCCTCTGGGCTGGGAATCACGTGGGCGAGAAATTATGCAGCTCTTGACAAACATGGCCCTGACGTTGGACCTCATAGAACATAGAACATGCAGTGCAGAAGGAGGCCATTCGGCCCATCGAGTCTGCATCGATCCACTTAAGCCCTCACTTCCACCCTATCCCCGTATCCCAATAACACCTCCTAACCTTTTGGGCACTAAGGGCAATTTATCATGGCCAATCCACCTAACCTGCACCTCTTTGAACTGTGGGAGCAAACTGAAGCACCCGGAGGAAACCCACGCAGACACGGGGAGAACGTGCAGATTCCGCACAGACAGTGACCCAGCGGGGAATTGAACCTGGGACCCTGGCGCTGTGAAGCCTCAGTGCTATCCACTTGTGCTACCGTGCTGCCCACTTTTTCTCGTTTAAATGTTGCAGTCTCCAATTTAGGTTTTAACACAGTGACCCAGCTGGGAATCGAACCTGGGATCCTGGTGCTGTGAAGCCACAGTGCTATCCACTTGTGCTAACATGCTGCCCGTAAATGATGGGCCAAGGGGATAATTCTTCAAGGGAGTTACCCCAAAGTCCATTGGAGTGCCACACTCGCCCCTGTCCCAACAATGCAAGACCTGCCCATCCACCACACCACCAGGGAGCCCTTGATTAAAGAGATCTCCACCAGTGACCACTCCCCCCCCCCCCCGCCCTCTCCCAGAGGAGAAGTCCATACAAAGGTAGAGGGAATCCCTCCCAAATTTTGTGGCTAAGTGCCGATGCCGGCGTGGGAACAGTGGTGTTTTACGAAGCCAAAATCAGCTCCGAACCCTCACTGATTCCGGGACCGGTGAAGGGCTCGCAGCGACGCCGGGTGAAACTCCCTACTCCGACGCCAAACACGGTCGCAGAATGGTCAGGTCCGTGGCCGCGCATGTGCAGGGCGACGACCTGCAGCTGGACACATTCCGCAGCCGCCAGGCGAGGTCGACGAAACTTCAGAGCACACTTGTCCCACGCCATCGGGACGTCGGCCAATCAGGGGCGGAGCATCAGGGGAGGGCCCTCAGGTGACGTCCTGAGGCCGTCCCAACGGCGTGCGGCGCATTCCCCGATGACGCCCTTTTGGAGGGGGCGGAGCACCTGAAAACAGGCGCCCCCCCTCGATTTCGGCATCAATAGGGGGAACCCCACCCCTGGTTTCTGTGTTTGTCATTTGAGGCACCAATTGGCCAACGTTGAACACTGGAGGTTGCAAGGTTAGGTGAACAGTTTAACCTTTCCATCAATGTTTTTGAAGCCATTCCCCCTAACAAATTTGAAAAGGAGTTGAATCTAAAACAAAGGCAATCGTACATGATCGATGTGGAGGGAGTAAAGCAAGTGGTCACGCTGACGCTGATGAGTACTCCCTTTTAAAAACGTGAACCTGGCGGAAGGGCTTCTGTGGACAGTCGAGGAGGGGAGTAGCCGTCTTTGCTCACAGGCAAAGGGCCCAGGGGTACTGGGCTTGCCGCCCCAGTGCTCGGCCTGCACTGAGGTGGGCTCCGTTGGGTGAGGTGGCTCGCCATGTGAGGGGGGGTTGTGGCGTTGGGGGGGGGGATGGGATGTGGTGGTCCATTGGGGAGGGGCAACCATGCACGGCTGTGCCCTGCCAACCCTGGATCATGTGAACCCTTTCTGGGGGCAACCCCTGCCCCATCAACCACTCACAAACCCCCACCGACTGCGGAGGCCTCTGGTCGTGCGGCTGAAGGTTATTGCTGAATTGGCTATTGTAGTTAAGTGAGAACTTCACACATCCCCGAGTGGATTTACGCGGGCAGGCCATATAATATGTGGGAGTTATTGCCTAGCATCCCAATCAGACCATGATGCCTGGACACTGTGCCTGAACACTACGGAAGGCAACAACACACACGCAGCAGCCAAGATCCGCACACCCAGGGGATGGGCCCTATCACCAGGGACATGTCCACAGCCGGAGGCTATGTGAGTGCAATAGGGAGGGGACCAGCGCCTGGCCCAGGTAATGTTATGTGCGGGAGTCTGTGGTCTGTTGAGAGGGCCCCACTGCAGCCAGGTGTACATGGGCAGGGTGTTCTGGGCATGGGGGGGGTCCCGGGATGGGAGCCACCGCTGTTTGTCAGTTTAACAGCCTCTCTCAATTGGACATTATGGACGGTATTTTGGACCCCGCAGAACAGGCCCTAGTGGTGCTGCTGGTAGGCCAGAGGGAGCAGAAGCAGCAGCGTCGACAGAGGCCTAAGGCGGCTCTCTGTGGCCGTCAAGGTCACCACAGCCCTGAACGCTTACGCCTCAGGATCCTTCCAGGGCTCGAATGCGGCATCTCACAAGCCACAGGCCATAGGTGCGTCCAACAGGTGGCAGATGCCCCTTTGCCCAGGTGGAAATTACATCAACTTTGACATGGACCAAGCCCAACAAGATACCCGGATAGCAGGGTTCTCCGCCATCACTGGGAAGCCCCAGGCCGAGGGCTGATAGGCTGCACGCGTGTCGCCTTGCGTGCACCAGGACAGCTGGGAGCGCCCTACATTAACAGGAAGGGGTTCCACTCCGGGAAAACACTGCTCATGTGTGACCACAACATGCAGATCATGCACCTGTGCGCACACCTCCCAGGGCGTGTGCATGACAGCTACATCCTGGGGCAGTCAGATAGCCACCCTTTCCAGGACCACCCCAGGATGGCTGGCTGTGCTCCTGGGGGATAAGGGGTACCTGCTGAGGACCTGGCTGATGACACCAGTACAGAGGCCGGAGTCTGAAGTGGCAACCCGATACAACAAGACCCATGTGGCCACCCGGACTGTCATTGAGCGGTGCGTCGGACTGCTTAGAATGCGGTTCTGATGCCTCGACCTCCCCGGTGGTGACCTGCAGCACACCCACCTGCTTCGTGGTGGTCTGCTGTGTCCTCCACAGCCTGGCACAGAATCATAGAATCACAGAATCAATCTGTCATAGAATCATGGAATTTACAGTGCAGAAGGAGGCCATTCGGCCCATCGAGTCTGCACCAGCTCTTGGAAACCCTACTTAAGCCCATGCCTCTACCCTATCCCCATAACCCAGTACCCCACCTAACCTTATTGGAGACTAATTTAACATGGCCAATCCACCTAAACCGGACATCTCTGGACTGTGGGAGCACCCGGAAGAAACCCACGCAGACACGGGGTGAGCATGCTAACTCCACACAGGCAGTGACCCAAGCCGGAATTGGAACCTGGGACCCTGGAGCTGTGAAGTGACTGTGCTAACCACTGTGCTACCGTGCTGTTCTGGGGCTGGGGGATGAGGAACATGTGGCCACCTCCGAAGAGGGGGAGGAGGGCGAGGATGATGAGGAGGCGACGGGCTAGCAGGTGCTGGAAGATGATCCCACAACAGAGCGGTCATACTGGTTGTGGCGAAGGGTTTTTAATGTTTCACAAGTGTCCAACAATGCCCCACTTTTCCAATGGTGCCGCCCCACTCTCCCCACCACCCCTTCACCCCCCTCACCCTCTCACCCCCTCATCCCTCACCCCTACCGACCCCCTGCCACGACCATCCCTTCCCCAGTGCCCTCTCAGTGATCATCAACGTGCTTCATCATCCTAGCTCTTCCGCTATGACTAGGTGTGTTCCCAGGATGCACGTCAGAGGTAGGTGGATTGGCCATGCTCAATTGCCCTTATTGCCGCAAAAAAAAGGTTAGGTGGGGTTACTGGGTTACTGGGATAGGTTGGAGGTGTAGGGTGCTCTTTCCAAGGGCCAGTGCAGCCCCAAAGGGCTGAACGGCCTCCTTCTGCACTGTAAATTCTATGATCAAAGTTTTCTTTTTGTCATCTGTCCTGATAATTCCTTGCAAGCAAAGTGCCAAATTTTGTTCAGTCTTTTTCTCGGGCAGTCCCTGGAGATCGAGGATGATTTGCTTCCACTCTCAGTTTTTGATTGGTCCTGGGATGGTTGATAAGTCCAATGTACGATCTTCAGCCTCTGCCACATGCAAGGCAGGTGGTGCTTGAAGAGTCGGGTAAGATGGGTTGCTTGGAGGTCTGTGCGTTCTCTCCGAAGCCTTGACTATCTCATAATATACACCAGTATATCATGGTGCAGACACACACTGATGGACACACACAGGGACCAATCAACATGTACAAACACCGCAGCCAATCACCAGTTAGAATACACACACTATAAAGGCAGAGGGCACCACGGTTCCCGCTCATTCTGGGTGCTGCCTCTGAGTATAACAAGAACTCATCCAGCCCAGCACAGATTTACAACACGTGGTGAGAGAATCAACTGGTTCGGACAAGGCTTAGGTCTCTAGTTTAAGTTAGCATCATTTAGACCCACAGTCATCGTGTGTTAGTTAGTTAGAAGTAGTTAATAAAATTGAGTTGAACCTTCATCGGTGTTGGAAGTGTCTGTTCATCTCTCAAGTCCACACTGGCCAACACTTCAGACTACACCTCTGCACACTCCCAACAAAGTCTCTCAAAGTGTTCGCTGCCCTCCCAAATGACCCTTCCCCATTAATGTTCCTCAGGGATGCTTTGAGAACACCCCTAAAGTGTTTCTGCTCTCCTTTTGGGAGTCCCCAGCTGTACGTTCCCAGTGGGGAAATTACTTCACGAACCTGGTGTCGGGCATACGAATGAGGAACTGGTCTTCAGTGATAAAGCCAAATCACTGCGGATGCTGGAATCTGAAACCAAAACAGAAAATCCTGGACGATCTCAGCAGGTCTGACAGCATCTGTGAAGAGAGAACAGAGCTCACGTTTCGAGTCTGGGTGACTCTTTGTCATAGCGATGACAAAGGGTCATCCAGACTCGAGACATTAGCTCCCTTCTCTCTCCACAGATGCTGTCAGCCCTGCTGAGATTGTCCAGCATTTTCTGTTTTGGTTTTGAATGATTAGTGTCTCGATGCTGGACGGGAATGGACACCACTAACGCTCCTGTGAAGCGCATCAGGACGATTTAGTCTTTCAAAGGTGCCATAAAAATGCAAGTTGTTGTTGTTGCTGTTGCTGCCGGTTATTTAAAAAGAGACATCACTTCATCACTGACTTGTCGACCCGACCTCGATTGCAGATATTAGCCACATGTCCCCGTTTGAGAAGCCTCATTCTGGAGGCCCAAGTCATCAATCTTGTCTTTTGAAGTCTTTGTTTTGTTAAATTCAACCCAGAAATTGGTAGTCCCGCGTTGCGGAGGTAAACAGCTTTTTGAACCCATAATTTCATCCTTCCTTTTTGTAAATATAATGCTCGACAGCCCTGAAGCATAACGCATGTTGCAATGTGGATGTGGTTTGCCATTTAAATCCCAGCTTTAAGTAACTGGAAAGAATTCAGAGCCATTACCAAAGATTCTTGTGGCTTTAAACTGTTTGATATTCATGCTTCCATTTCACGGAACTTGGGCAGAAAACCAATCTTCTAAAAAACTAAAAATCGGAAAACTGACCAATATTGATGAGAGGCAATTTCCTCTCGTCACCTCATTTTAACACAATACGTTAAATGTGTTTAGCTCTAAATCTCGTGTGCTATTTTGATATGTTGTTAGCCAATTTGAAGTAACAGCTTCACCACCTCGCTAAGTTACTGTGCGCCCGGATTCTCTGCGAATGTAGTGACAATGCAAGTGAGAATGGACAACAGAGGAATTTCGTTCCTGATGTATGGCCATCTTTATCTCTTCCAAAAAATGTCTTAAAATAGGAAAATTGGCCTAATGAAGTAATTATTGGCATCTTCATTTTCCCCACTACATTGAACCAAATGATAAAAACCACAAGTGCTCTGCCTGTCATGAAGATTTGATTACAAAAATCCATACTTCTGTTCAATAATTTTTCGTTCAATTCCTTCTGTTATATACATGACTAATTTGTGTAATGAAAGTGAATGGCACGCCGACAGTCTTCTTTCAATCAACTGTGCAGTGGGCGTGCAGTTGGGAATTCTTGAAAAATGGCTGGTGATTTTCTTCATTCCGTGCAGTCTTCAAGAGGAAAACGCCACCAGTGGCTTCGAAAAGAAAACATCTGGTCTCCAAGTAGACAAAACCATCGCAACACCTTGCAGCAATCCGGTCTTGCGCTTTCATAGAATCATAGAATTTACAGTGCAGAGGCAGGCCATTCGGCCCATCGAGTCTGCACCTGCCCTTGGAACGAGTATCCTACTTAAACCCACATCTCCACCCTATCCCTGTAACCCAGTAACCCCACCTAACCTTTTTTTGGACACTAAGGTACAACTTAGCATGGCGAATTCACCTAACCTGCACATCTTTGGACTGTGGGAGGAAACCTGAGCATCCGGAGGAAACCCACGCAGATACGGGGAGAACGTGCAGACTACTTACAGACAGTGACCCAAGTCCCGCACTTGCCAGTATATGAACTCACTCCCCCTTGGTAACTCGAACTTCCCCCGCAGTTCCTCTAGCCCAGCAAACATCCCCTCTGCAAACATGTCCCTAACCCGTACTAGCCTTTCCTCCTGCCATCTCCTGTACATCCCATCCATCCACCCTCTGGCGCAAACCTATGATTCCTACACAGTGGAGTCATCACCGTCATGTGGCTAAGTTTAAGTGCCTCCTCAGCTGGTTCCAAGTTTTTGTGGACAACACCATCACCAGACCTGCTCGTGGACGTCCTCCGGCGAGCGGCAGGGGGGGGCCATCACAAGGGCCCTCAGGCTCATCCCCATGCAAGACCCCTCCTCTAACCTGACCCAATCTGCCCCCTCTCCCCTACCAACCCCACCGCCCACGCACCCCCCCCCCCCCCCCCCCCCCCCCCCCCCCCCCGGCCCACCATTGCTGCTCAATAATAGTGCAACAAATTCAGAATGGTCAACCCCCCCCTCCCGCCTCTGCTTTTGCAACAGAGTCCTATTAACCCTCAGCACCCTCCCTTTCGAGATTGGGGAGGAAAATCAAGCGAGACTGAAAAGCAAACAGGAATCATGATAGTACGTTCACCTTCAACACTTTTGTTCAAATACCTGCACTCTACCCGGTCAAAGGCCTTCTCTGCGTCCGTTGCCACAATCAACTCCGGCAATTGGCTCCCAGCGGGGTCATAATTACATTTAACAACCTCCGACTGTTACTAGAAAGCTGCCTTCCCTTCCCAAACCCGGGGCGGAATTCTCCGACTCCCCGGGGGGTCGGAGAATCGCCCGGGACCGGCGTCAATCCCACCCCCGCCGTGTCCCGAAATCTTGCGCCGCGCTGGTCAGCGGGCCCCCTGCGCCGGTCGGCGAGCCCCCCGCGGCGATTCTCCAGCCCGCGATGGGTCGAAGTCCCTCCGCTGACAGGCCTCTCCCGCTGGCGTGGTTTAAACCACCTACCTGACCGGCGGGATTGGCGGTGCGGGCAGGCTCCGGGGTCCTGGGGGGTGCGCGGGGTGATCTGACCCCGGGAGAGTCTCCCCACGGTGGCCTGGCCCACAATCGGGGGCCTCACCGTGGCAGAGGCGGAAGAGACCCCCTCCCCTGCGCATGCGCCGGTATTATGTCAGCAGCCACTGACGCTTTGGCGCATGCGCGGACTTATGCCGGCCGGCGAAGACCTTTCGGCCCCGGCTGGCGTGGCGCCAAAGGCCGTTCACGCCAGCCGGCAGAGTGGGAACCACTACGGCGTGGGCCTAGCCCCTCAATGTAAGGGCTTAGCCCCTAAAGGTGCGGAGAATTCCGCATCTTTGGGGCGGCCCGATGCCGGAGTGGTTCACGCCACTCCGACACGCTGGGACCCCCGCCCCACCGGGTAGGGGAGAATCCCGGCCTTCATTTGAGCCTCTGAGACCACCTCTGATACTCACTCCTTCAATCTTCTCATCAATACCTTTGTCAGAACTTTCACGTCCATGTTCAGCAGTGAGGTGGGCCCATAGGACCCGCACTCCAATGGATCCTTTTTCTTTTTTGGGATCAGCGAAAACGACGCCTGCGCCAGAGTCAGCGGCAGCTCCCCCTTCTCCACCACCTCATTAAATATGCCCAATACGTTGGGGGGGGGGGGGGGGCAATTCCGTCGTGAACTGCTTATACAATTCCGCTGGGAAGCCATCCGCCCCTGGAGCCTTGCCTGACTGCATCATACCAGTGCACTCCATCACCTCCTTTAGCCCTAATGGTTCCTCCAGCGCCTGCCTCTTCCCCTCCTCCAACTCCGGGAAGTCCAGCCCATCTAGAAACTGACCCATATCATCCTCCTCCCCCCCTGCTCAGCCCGATACAGACTCTCATAGAAGGCCTTGAACGCCTCATTTATTCTCTCTGTATATGAAACCACGTTCTACCCCCTCTCCCTTCACCTGAAGGATTTCCCTCGCCACTGCCTGTCACTGTAGCTGATAGGCCAATATGCAACTCGCCTTCTCCCCATTCTCATACTGCACGCCCCGGCCCGCCGATGCTGACCCACCACCCTTCCTGCCGTCAACCGGTCAAATTGCCCTTACAGTCTCTTTCTTTCTGCCAGCAATACCTTCGTGGGGGCCACAGAATACCTCCTACCAACCTAATAATATAATAATAATCGCTTATTGTCACAAGTAGGCTTCAAATAAAGTTACAATGAAAAGCCCCTAGTCGCCACATTCTGGCACCCGTTTGGGTAAGCCGGTATGGGAATTGAACCCACGCTGCTGGTCCTGTTCTGTATTACAAGCCAGTCATTTATCCCACTGTACTAAACCAGCCCCTCAACTATCTTGTCGAACAATTGCTGCTTCACCTCCCTCCTCATCCTATCCTTGTGGGTCTTAAATTAAATAATTTGCCCCCGGACCACCGCTTTCAAGGCCTCCCAAAACGTGACTGCTGATACCTCAGGGACCAAAGAGCCTGACCCACCTCCGGGCCTTGTTCGGCACCTTCTCGTCCACCAACCTGGCTAACATCCTCAGGACATAGCCCGTTGCAGTCGTTCCCTTCACTCCCCTGAGAAGGCCCACAATCCAAAGATTTGCCGCCTTGACCTGTTTTCCTGGTTCTCCACCATTGCTCACAGCGTCTTACACATGTCTCTCAGGATCGCCATCTCCACTTCCAGCGTCACACTCCGGTCACTCTGGTTAGACACTACCTTCTCCACCTCCTGGATCATCGCCCCCTGCATCTCCAAGCTCTTCCTCACCCATTCCAGAGTCCTGTGAAGAGGTGCCACTACGCCATCAATCGCCTCCGACCAGTCACTCTACATTTCTTCACGCTGCTGCCGAAATTCGTCCTCAATGAATCTCATCAACTGCTCCGTTGGCAGCTTTCCAGTCGATGATGACTCTTCCCCCATCCACCATTTTTCCAATTGACACTGCGTCACGAGTCTCCTGTTGCCTTTTTTTAACCTGCTATAAATATGGCAATCAATAAGGTTGCCCCTCTTTCTTTAGATATCGATATTATATTGCTCAAAGTCGCCAGGTATCTAATGATACCACCACAAAGTTCAACCGTATATCGATCAAAGAGCCAACCACCAGTTAGTTAGTTAAAGATCAATGGTACTTTATTTACACACAAGATTAATCATGCAACATAAACACTACTAGTTAAACTATACCTATCAACTATGACAACCTGTACTTAACTTCAGGCACCTGGCTTAGGTCAGAGGAACAGTGGCCTTTGTTCGAATCTGGGTCTATCGGGTCTGGAGAAGTAACTGCTGCTCAGCTGGGCTCATCCATCTGGTAGCGGGCGTTGAATTTGAACTTGCTTCTGGTGGTGCTGCACTTGGAGGTGGATGTTGCCGGAGCACCAGGTCCAAGAGAGATCGGATGCATGGTGGTCTCTCTCTCTGTCCTTGAGGAGTTTCGCGCTCTTTTGGGCGGTCCTTTGGTTTGGACCTCATTAATTGGGTAGTTCCCGATCACTGTATTCGATCTGAGCCAATAAAGGAGCGGGTGCCTTGATGGCTGGGTGTGTCCTAAGCGGTCATTGGCCCTGTTGTTGATGCTTCCTGAGTAAAGGGAGTGGCACCGAAATGTCTGGGATTGTATCGGTTACTCAAGTATCAGTCTTTTGTCTTACGGAGATGGGCCATCAAAATGCTAAACGGTTGGGTGTTTCGATGCTGTCTGGATTCTTCGCTCACAAGTATACATTCAGGCTCTGAGCCTGTCTGAATCTTACATTGTCCACATTTCCCTTTAGGCTTTGCGAACGCCCATGTTTCTCATTGTAACTGGCCATCCCAGATGGCTACACTCCTTCAACTCTTTAGCCAAAGCTCTCACTGTCTTCTGTCGAGTTTGGTAACCCGCAGACATGCCCATCCGGGGGAGAAATTATCCCCCTCCACTCTCCGCACAACCTTTCCGCCGAAATTCCCCAAAGTTCGGGGAAAAGGGACCAAAACCAACGCCTTCAAGCAGGAGCCACCCTGTGTGCGACCACTCACTCCGTGGCCGCCACCGGGATGCTCGGAGTTCCGTACCTTAGTCACACTGTGGGAGTACCTTCGCCAGACAAACTGAGTTCAAGGAGGCAGATGGCCACCACCAATCCCTTCTCAAAGGCAGCTCGGGAGTGGGGGGTGGGGGGGGGGGGGGGGGCAATAAATGCTGACCTTGCTGGAGGATGACTTTTTTCTAAATCAGGCTAAATGATTATTTCAATATTTGTGGTTTCTCCTCCCAGTGAAGGATATGAGGATTAGAACATTAACCTTTTTGACTCAGTGCAAAATGACATTCAAAGCAGCCCCTCACCACACATTGCCCTTTCAATTCTCTTCAGCTTCAGAACAAACCGTGGGAATGAAGTGCCGTTAACTGTATCTGTTACCCCATATATTATCCTGACTGAACCAATATAGCCAGGCTCTTGGCATTAGGAGTTTTTGGCTGTTCTGAGGATTGCAGCTGCTTCAGAGTACAAACCACAGCCACCCCTTTAATTGGTCATTATATTATAGAGGGTTTTAAGCAAGTTTAATTATAAACAGCAACACATGTGTCTAAATCCAGGCTGAAGCTGTCATTTGCCATGATTGAAGGAAGGTTGTCCTCAAGCTTTGTGTTTCAATAATCCATTTGCTGCTTGATCAAATATACCTTTTCACCTCTAAGTCACTCGCCCCATCGATGACATCCTGGCCGACCCTATCTAATGTTCCACAAGTACACTTGTTGACCATCGCAACATTTTCACCCTCACAATCAAACTCTGTCTGTTTACTGAGGCAGAGAGCAAACTGAAGAGGTCCAGAGGCCTCCATTGAGCCACGTTGGCACATTTGCGAGAAGGGATTTCTCCTCATCTCAGTTCGAAATGATCGGCCCCGTATCCTGAGGTTGTGCCCCTGCTGTTCGAGATTCCCCAACCATTGATTCCAGGTCTTTACCAAGTCTTCACTTTTCGAGGGAAGGGGAATCAGAACCACTCAGACAGTCTTGATTCCACTGGAAACTTTAATTGGGTCCCAGATTCAAATAGCACATTGCTGATTTGGCCCAAGTAGGAATTCTGTGATTAAACTCCAGTTCATTGGAAGTCAGGGCCAATTTGGGGAGTTGATACTCATCTGAAAATGAAATGAAAATCGCTTATTGTCACGAGTAGGCTTCAATTAAGTTACTGTGAAAAGCCCCTAGTCGCCACATTCCGGCACCTGTCCGGGGAGGCTGGTATGGTACATCTTCCCATTCTTCATGTCCAACAAGTTTGCCTTGGTAATGCAGAATAATTAGTTCCATGTAGTCCTGGAGACGTTAGTTAAACTCTCCGTCTGATCATTAACCATATTCTGGATCTGCCTTATCTTGGAAATGCTACTAAATGTGACCTTGCTGAAAATCATGGCGAATCAAAACAAGGTCAAATGCGTTTCGAACTAAAATGCCTGAAAGTTCAGCATTCCTCGTCACACAAGCCAAAAGTTGATCAAAGAGGTCAACATTCTCACCTATCTACTTTGGCTTGGGTGCTGGGAAAAGAATTAGTCCCATCCAACACTCATTCTTCCTTAAAACAAGCAGAGAACCATTTCAATCAGCTTAATGTATGTTAATGAGGATAATGTGCAGAGTTGGATTCTGACAGTTCGACTACAAACTACGAGGTTGGCAAGGAAGGATTCTGCAGCTTTAATGTGATGGCAGGAAAATTATTCATATGTGAGCATTCTTTGTGGGGAAATTAAATTTACAGTTACAGAGCATTATGCCCTTAATCAGCAGGCATCTGTCTTTCTGTTTGATTTTTCAAAAACAGAACTATTTCTGTCACTTGTAAATAACAAGAAGCTTTTTCAGCTTCATTACAGATAGATTACTACACAAAAGATAAGCTTCTATCTCCCAGCCTACATGTTAATGCCATCTGAAAGCACTACAAGTAAATACTTTAAAAAGCTGCTACTTTCAGGACATCTGTCTTCAATCAGAAAACAGCTGATCGCTGTTTTATGGTGGCATTTTTAATCCGTGAGTGTTTCGCTGGCTAGCTGTGCTTGAATCAAACTCCTGCGTAAATTTGAGGTGGATTTTACACCATGTGGTCTGCTGATATATGGGGTGGGGATCTACTTTCCACAAGTTCCGCACAAGCGATTTATTTAGTCCACGTGCCAGTTGCATTGCTGATATCTCAGCCCACACACAGTGTAATAGGGTCAAGAGGGCACCTGGTCTTTGTGTATTCCCTGTTACATCAAGGGTGCAGAGCTAATAGATTTAAAAGGGTCAAACTTTTTCTTTACAGATGCATATTGTGACACCCCCTGGTCCCAGCGAGAGTGGAGATGATTAACCCGTTGTCAATCACATCTGGAGATTGCACTGCTGGAAGTGACTGCGATTGCTTTTATCATTTGAATTATGTAACTATCCTCCACTCACTGAGAAATTACCCTGTTTTTATCGAAAGTTGTTGCGATCGGTCGTGACTTCTGTCTGGTGTAGTTGATATAGACGCCGTTTAAACAGCTCGCAAACTAAATGGATAGCACCCGAAAATGGACGCAGACATTGCACTGTGCAGCTACCCTCCACGCTTTCAATGCTGCGTATGCAGCACTCCATCTTCTTCCTGTCTCCTCATTATTGCTATCTGCAGCCAGCTCTAACCTCACTGTTCATTGGCTGCATGCATCAACAAGGGGAGGGAAATATTGTTTCTTGCCAACACTAGTTAAAGCTAGCTTTCAGCACTTGACAAAAGTTGCCTTGCATGAACAGTGTGTCAGGATGCTCTCCAGGCTAGTGTTTATCAAACTTTTTTGCCTGGGACACAATTTTACCAACCGGCCATCTTTCGCATCCCACGGCGACCGATCTTCGCGACCCATGCCGCTCGATCTTCGCGACTCATGACGCTCGATCTTCGAGACCCATGCCATTCGATCTTCGCGACCCATGCCGCTCGATCTTCGCGACCCATGCCGCTCGATCTTCGCGACCCATGCCGCTCGATCTTCGCGACCCATGCCGCTCGATCTTCGCGACCCATGCCGCTCGATCTTCGCGACCCATGCCGCTCGATCTTCGCGACCCATGCCGCTCGATCTTCGCGACCCATGCCGCTCGATCTTCGCGACACATGCAGGCCGACCTTCGTAACCCAGCATTTTCACTTACCTTTAATGTGACAGGTGAGCTTGCTCGGTCCTCCCGATCGCACTCGCGGGGAATCGAACCTGGAACCCTGGCGCTGTGAAGCCTCAGTGCTATCCACTTCTGCTACTGTGTTGCCCAAGAATTTAGCGATATAACAGCCACTTAGAATGAGTGTTTGTGTGTGTGTAGCCCCCTTTTAAATTTGCGCATGATTATGTTGAAAAATAACCAGCAGCAAAACTTTAGTCTTAAGCAAGATAAAGGTCTGTTTATTGCAGAACTGCTGCTGTAAGTTACTTAAGTAAAAGTAATAAAGTTACGAACTGAATACTTAAAGCGTTTAAATGCAGATAAGGATAAAAGATACTTATGAAAACAGAATCCAGTTCAGTCCTTTTACTGGTATTGTTGCAAGCCACTGGCTTGTAGTCAGAGTGTTGTATTCAGCAGCTGTGATGGCTTCTCTAGTGGATTAGTCAGTGTTTGTCTTCTCAGGTGGGCTCAGCAGCTTTTTGGGGGGTGAGAGAAGGTTTCTTGTTCTTCACTAATCCTGCAGTAGCAACACTTGAAGATTGCTTCGATCCTTTTCAGCAGAACAGCAGTTGAACTTTGGCTATCTTCCTTGTGTTCTCCTTTGGCCGGGAACCCTCGCTGCTGACGTACCTCAGAGTTCTTCCTGCCAGTCGGCGCAAAATGGCTTTCGTTACCTGATGAGTTTTAAACAAACACAGAATGGTGCCAAGTTGTCTGTCCATGCCTCCATTTTGAAAAGGGCCTTTTAAACGCAATTTAAACGCTTGAAAGAAAAAATATATACCTTTAAAACTGTTGTCCTTAATATCTATTATACTATAACTACACATTCGTGACACTTCCCCTGAAATGCATTTTTACAGAATCAACAAAATGTATTCAATTCAAGTGACCAGATTTATTAAATTTTATTTCACAAGTTAGCACAATGGAATTTGTACCTACAGTATCTGGGTTATTATCATGACTGGGCTACTCTCACATACTTGCAGCAGGCTAGAACCAAATACTCCAAGAACCGTTCAAGACAGTCTACAGGAGAGAGGATTGGGTACTGCAGCTGAGAGATGATTGGGTACTCTCACTGTCAATCATTACTGTAGGTGGCTGTTGGCAACCTGCGGTTATATCACTGGGTTATTTGCAGCATTCGTGTATTCCGACACAAGTCCTAGGTTAAGTTCGAGTTCAGCAAAGTTAAACCATTTTAACAGCAGTGGTTAAAACAGTTGGCGACTCCACATGCCTACAAAGCTGCAGAATTAAAATTGTACAGGTCCTTCCTCAAGGTCCAGCTTTGAGACAGGAATAGAGAGCAACTTATGTTGGTAAGCACCATCTCCACACGATCTGGAAGGGGTTCTGATGATCTAAATCTCTCTTTTCTTTCAGGTGCAGCCCTCTCTAACAGTCTGAGGTGACTTTGGAAGGTAGCACCATTGATCACTGCCCCCGGAAAATCCACTGAAAGTGCAAATTGTGCAATTCCTCAGGAGACAAGAAGGTGCTGATCTGTTCACCTTCCTTCCGCAACTTGCCAAAGAAGTGCTTTTACATCTGGAGAGGGTGATGCAGTCCTCCCCCTTGGCCTGATGTTCCTGTAGCTAATTGCACGGTGGCCGCACAAAGGGCACGGGTCTCTGAATCAGCCATCAGGGTGAAGCAATCCGCTGCAGCGAGCCAGTTTCAAGCAATGAGTGCTCTCACCTTGTCATCAGCCTGCAAGTTCTCCAAATCGCATTGACTTTTGCAAGTACATGGAACTCAGAAATAGCACATTCAGTTGATCTGAGCAGGCCTCTGGGGCTATCCGTCAACCCAGTGGTCAAACTAAAGAAAGAGTTTGCATTTGTATAGCATTTTTCCCAAAGAATTTCGCAGGTGATGAATTACTTTCATTTTGTGATACTTTGCCATCAAACTCCACTTTGGCGACGTCTCCTGAGGGGCGCCTATCTGCCACGACGCCAGAAGAACGCCACATAGTGCGGCACAAATCTCTCCAGGTTTCTCGAGTGGGGTGATGGAGTCAGTTGAAAGTGTTCAGAGACTGAGGGCGACGGGTTTTAATTCGACGGGAGAATGAAGAGAAGCAGAAGCAAGCTGGGTAGATGGAGTTAGAGGCACTGATCAATGGTGATCGATCTGATTGGCTGCGGCTGGAGCCAATGGATGGCCTCCTCTTGTTCCTAAGTTCCAAAGGCGCCTCCGGATTTTCTTCAAGAAATGGCAACGGTATTGTTTACACCCCCATGAAGAGGAACACAGAGCTTGACTTGACACCTCATCTGAAAGAGGAAGGACAGTGGCGAGGTCTTTCTCACATGACGAGGATGACAACAACAATGATGTCAGATTTTTGAACTCACGTTCTAAATAGATGTTTTTCTCAGCCATCCGTAGAACTCTAAGCCCAGAAACTAGTGGACATTGCACATTTCCTCTACCAAGTAAAACAACCTTAAATCATTCACATCGCAGCCTCTGTTAACTATTACGGTTTGGTTATTGAAAACGGGTTTTTCTATTCTGTAGCAGCACACTGAGCTGTGTTGTGTTTTATTTTGCAGGTCGCCAAACTTCAAATGCTAGAACAGTAGAAAGGACGGCAGGGTAGCACAGTGGTTAGCACTGTTCCTTCACAGTGCCAGATGGGTTTGATTCCCGGCTTGCCGAGTCTGCACGTTCTCCCCGTGTCTGCGCGGCTTTCCTCTGGGTGCTTCGGTTTCCGTCCACGGTCCAAAGACGTGCTTGTTTGGTGAATTGGACATTCTGAATTCCCCCTCCTGTGTACCCGAACAGGTGCCGTAATGTGGCGACTAGGGGCTTTTCACAGCAACTTCACTGCGGTGTTAATGTAAGCCTGCTTCTGACAGTAATAAAGATTTATTATTTATAGTGAAATAAAGGGAGACTGTAGCTATCTGGGATGGCCCATTACAACCAGGAGCAGAGAAGCTCTCAAAGCATAGCGGGTAAAAAGGACAAGGCGAGATTCAGGCTGGCTCAGAGTCTGTAAATGTATATTTGCGGAGTAAGGAATCCAGACGGTATCGAAACCCCGATCAAATTGCATTTGATGGAAAACTCCACCAAAGGACTGGTACTTGAGTGATTGGTACAGTCCAGACTTTTTGGCACCACGCCCTGTACTAGAAAAACGTGAACAACAGGGTCAGTGACCGCTTGGGACAAGCCCAGCCATCCAGGCACCCGCCCAATTATTGGTTAGGAATCGAACAGAGTGATCGAGTGGGGTCCAAACTGAAGGACCGCCCAAAAGAGGGCAAAAACCCCCAAGCATAAGAAAAGAGTCCACCATGTGTTCGTCCTTTTTTGGGCCTGGCACCCAGCAACGACCATCTCCAATCGCAGCACCACCAGAAACAAGTACAAGTTCAACACCCGCTACCAGACGGATGAGCCCAGCTGAGCAGCAGTTACTCCTACAGACCCGATAGATCCAGAATCGGACAGCGGCCACTGTTCCTCTGACCTAAGCCAGGTTTCTGAAGTTAAGTACAGGTTGTCATAGTTGATAGGTGTAGTTTAACTAGTAGTGTTTATGTTGCATGACTAATTGTGTGTGTAAATAAAGTACCCTTGACCTTGAAATAACTAACTGGTGTTTGGCTCTTTGATCGATAGCCGGTTGAACCTTGTGGTGGTATCATTAGATACCTGGCGACTCTGAGCATTAGAATATAGATATCCAAAGAAAGGAGGGCAACCTCACTGACTGCCATATTTACAGCAGATCCACAGAAAAGGCAACAAGACTGTCACTTGTTACTCCTGTTCTTGAATATTGCTGAAAAGGGAGACATATCGCTGAAGCTTTTCATTTTGCACTCATCAGGACAAACACAAAAACACCAAATTTCAAACAATCACAACAAATTCAGAATACAGGAGAAAAGGGTGCTGATTGGTCAGCAAGTAAACTCCGATTGGTCACTCTGAGCGACCCATTGGTCACCAACCTGGGATTTGATGGAGGAAACAATGGGGAACTACAGACTCTCGAGCACCCTTTTCTCCTGCAGTATAAATTGTCGTGATCATCTGAAGTTTGGCGTTCTTGCATCTGTCCTAATGAGTGCAGGGCAAAAAGCTTTGACGACATGTCCCTCTTTCCAGCAATAAATGAGGGGGAAACGTTATCAGGGTGAGATGGTGCATTTTGCTTTGAAGGTGAATGAGATCATATTTGCTAGGTTAATAAATGGGGTATCGGGACAGAGGAATCAAGTGTGAATTACCAAGAAGAAGAATTTCCACCCCACAAGATCGCTTGCTCTCAAAGGAAATGGGCTGCCTTACTAACCTGTCACATTCAGCAGATGCTGATGTCACTGTAGCTAAAATAGGAAACCATATGCACCGGGAAAAGATGCCAAATACCAACTAATTGAAGAGACTAATATTGACACAGTTGGAATTGGAGCTTCTGAATCTATAGTCTCGCTGAATTCCCTTGTGAAATATTTGGAATCCTTAGAATGGATTTGAAACAAAAATATTTTGGTGCAGTACTGACTGTGATTGGAGGCAGAGATTTGTCACGTCTGAAATGGAAAAGATTGTGTATTGTTTGTGTTTTGCTTTAGATAGACAGGTCAATGTGATTTAAAGGATCATTTTTGGATACTGTTCCCTTCAAAAAACAAATCCAGGCAACATCTGCTCTCTCTGATAATGGCTTTGTTTTTATTCATAACTTAACTACACCAGCGATTATTTCATCTCCTCGAAACTTTAACACATACGGACTTTCAGAATCACCCTTCGATTAACTGCTGCAGTTATTCACAAGCCTCAGCAACATCCTCCTGAACCGTTCCTTCACCCCCCTCTCGTGTGAACATGTCCTTCCTTTTTCTTTATTTCATGCTGCATAGAAGGAACAGTTTGATGGCAAAGCCAGATACTGCTGGTCAGACATGGAGTGCGAAAAGTAACCCATAGTCAAATTGAACGGTGTTTCAGAGCTAATCGCTGACCGTTATAGGAAGCACAAACCTAGCCCCGTGAAATGCAGGGGACCATTCAGCCCATCAGCTCCGTGTTGGCCCTCAGATACAGCAGCCCAAAACTAATCCCACTGTTCTGCTCTCGCCCCATGGTTCTACATTTTTCACTGCTTCAAATGCAAATCCCATTCAAACAAGCAACAGTATCTGCCTCAACTACATTCTGTGGCTAAATATTACACGCTCCCTCCAAACCTTTTAAGACATCTGAAGCTCAGAAAGAGGCAACTCAGTTGATCACGTCTCTGCAGATTAAAAAAGAGCTGTCCGGCCACAATGCTGTCTCTATCCCTGGGGCTTTCAGGTTACAGAGCTTCCAATAGATATCCAAATACATTTGAAATGCCAAGGGAGTTTCTGCCTCAACCAAACTTTCAGGCCATGAGTCCTGGACCATACCACTCTCCGGGTGGAAAATCCTTCTCCTCAATACCGCTCCAATCTTTCTACCAATTATGTTAAATTTAGGCCGTCTGGGTGATGACCTCTCACCTAATGAAATTATGTCCTCCCTATCCGCTCGGCCTAGACCCTTCATAATTGGATACAACTCAGTTCAATCTCCCCCCAGCCCTCCTTTGTTCCAGTGAAAGCAGCCAATCTGTCCAAGCTTTCCTCAAGGCTAAAATCCACCTGGCCTCAGCAACATCCTCCTAAACCGTTCCCTTACCCCCTCTCGTGTGAACATGTCCTTCCTTTTTCTTTATTTCTTTGTTCATGAGATGCCGGTGCCGCTGCCTAGGCCAATATTTGTTATCCATCCCTAATCTCCCTCGGGAGGATGGCGGTGACCCACATCCTGACCCGCTGCAGTCAATATGGTGTACGTACACCCACAGTGCTGTTAGGGAGGGAGTGCCAGGACTTAGACCCAATGCAAGTGAAGGAGCAGCAAGACAGCTCCAAGTAGGGCGGTGTGTGACGCGGAATGGAACCTGCAGGTGGCGGCGTTCTCATGTCTCTGCTGCACTTGATTTTCTAGGTGATAAAGGTCACGGGTTTGGAAGGGCGCGTCGAACGAGCCTGGGTGAGTTGTGGCAGTGCAGCTTGTGGATGGCATGGTTCAAGGTGCTGGATCAGCTGCCAATCATGAGGACTGGTTTGTCCTAGATGCTGTTGAGCTCCTTCAGTGTTGGAGCTGCACTCATCCAGGCAATTGGAGATCGTTCCATCATACTCATGGCTTGTGGCCGTGTTGATGGTGGATAGTGCTTTGGAGAGTCAGGAGGTGTATTATTTACCATAGAATTTCTAACCTTTGGCCCATTCTTGTAGCCATCAAATTTACATGGCCACTCCAGTTCAAGTTTTGTTCAGTGGCTGTCACTGATGAGGGATTCAGCAGTGGTGATGTCACTGGATGTCAAGGGGAAATAGTTTTATTTCATCTTGTTGGAGGTTGTCATTGACGGGCACTTGTGTGATGCAAATGGACCGTCCGCCCCCTTGGGTGTTCCTACCTGAACCTGCTGTCCAGTGTGTGGTGAGCACCAGATAGTATCCCGGGGCCTCTTCCCTAAAGTGCCCAACCAAGGTGTTAGTCTCTGAGATGGTGGAGGGTGTTGGCGACAACTGCGGCGGAAAGTCAGTGTCATTCTCGAACTCGAGCTCTGGGGTCTCCTGAGTCTCGGGCGGAGGGCTGGTGTCCGAGCTGCTCTCGTCGCTGCTCGGCTCAAGAAGGACTCCGGCTATGGCACTGGCTGGGGGCGGGGGACATCGGATGGATCCACCCCATTCCAGCAGCTTCTGCAAGATACAAGACACGAGGCATGATTAGACCGCGGGCTGGCGGGTTGTGGGGGTGAGCGTCTGGGTGGGGATGGGAGATGGTGAAGCTCGGGGTGGTGTAGGTTGAGGGGGTAAGGGTGGTGTAGGGAGAGGATGGTGTAGGGTGAGGATGGTGTGGGGTTGGTGTAGGGTGAGGATGGTGGGGGGTGATGTTGGTTGAGGGGTTAAGGTTGGTGTAGGGTGAGGATGGTGTGGGGGTGGTGGAGGGTGAGGATGGTGTGGGGGTGGTGGAGGGTGAGGATGGTGTGGGGTTGGTGTAGGGTGAGGATGGTGTGGGGGTGGTGGAGGGTGAGGATGGTGTGGGGGTGGTGTAGAGTGAGGATGGTGTGGGGGTGGTGCAGAGTGAGGATGGTGTGGGGGTGGTGTAGGGTGAGGATGGTGTGGGGCTGGTGTAGGGTGAGGATGGTGTGGGGCTGGTGTAGGGTGAGGATGGTGTGGGGGTGGTGTAGGGTGAGGATGGTGTGGGGCTGGTGTAGGGTGAGGATGGTGTGGGGGTGGTGCAGAGTGAGGATGGTGTGGGGGTGGTGTAGGGTGAGGATGTTGTGGGGCTGGTGTAGGGTGAGGATGGTGTGGGGGTGGTGTAGAGTGAGGATGGTGTGGGGTGGTGGAGGGTGAGGATGGTGTGGGGGTGGTGTAGAGTGAGGATGGTGTGGGGGTGGTGTAGAGTGAGGATGGTGTGGGGGTGGTGTAGGGTGAGGATGGTGTGGGGTTGGTGTAGGGTGAGGATGGTGTGGGGGTGGTGTAGGGTGAGGATGGTGTGGGGGTGGTGTAGAGTGAGGATGGTGTGGGGGTGGTGTAGAGTGAGGATGGTGTGGGGGTGGTGTAGAGTGAGGATTGTGTGGGGGTGGTGTAGAGTGAGGATGGTGTGGGGGTGGTGTAGGGTGAGGATAGTGTGGGGGTGGTGTAGAGTGAGGATGGTGTGGGGGTGATGTTGGTTGAGGGGGTAAGGGTGGTGTAGGGTGAGGATGGTGTAGGGTGAGGATGGTGTGGGGGTGGTGTAGGGTGAGGATGGTGTGGGGGTGGTGGAGGGTGAGGATGGTGTGGGGGTGGTGTAGAGTGAGGATGGTGTGGGGGTGGTGTAGAGTGAGGATGGTGTGGGGGTGGTGTAGGGTGAGGATGGTGTGGGGGTGGTGTAGAGTGAGGATGGTGTGGGTGTGGTGTAGGGTGAGGATGGTGTGGGGGTGGTGTAGGGTGAGGATGGTGTGGGGGTGGTGTAGAGTGAGGATGGTGTGGGGGTGGTGTAGGGTGAGGATGGTGTGGGGGTGGTGTAGGGTGAGGATGGTGTGGGGGTGGTGTAGAGTGAGGATGGTGTGGGGTGGTGTTGGTTGAGGGGGTAAGGGTGGTGTAGGGTGAGGATGGTGTGGGGGTGATGTTGGTTGAGGGGCTAAGGGTGGTGTAGAGTGAGGATGGTGTGGGGGTGGTGTAGGGTGAGGATGGTGTGGGGGTGGTGTAGGGTGAGGATGGTGTGGGGGTGGTGTAGAGTGAGGATGGTGTGGGTGTGGTGTTGGTTGAGGGGGTAAGGGTGGTGTAGGGTGAGGATGGTGTGGGGGTGGTGTAGGGAGAGGATGGTGTGGGGGTGGTGGAGGGTGAGGATGGTGTGGGGGTGGTGTAGGGAGAGGATGGTGTGGGGGTGGTGTAGGGTGAGGATGGTGTGGGGGTGGTGTAGGGTGAGGATGGTGTGGGGGTGGTGTAGAGTGAGGATGGCGTGGGGGTGGTGTAGGGTGATGAGGGTGTGGGGGTGGTGTAGGGTGAGGATGGTGGGGGGGTGGTGTAGGGTGAGGATGGTGGGGGGGTGATGTTGGTTGAGGGGGTAAGGGTGGTGTAGAGTGAGGATGGTGTGGGGGTGATGATGGTGCGGGGGTGCTGGTGGGAGGGTGGGTTTATGCATGTGTCATGGGGAACCGCAACAAAGCGGGGTCTCAATTCATCGCCCACGGCCGAACTCCACCTCGGTGACCCCCCTTTCCTCCAGGCCGCCGACCACATCCAGGGCCCTCTACGCTGCCATGGTGAGGAGCCTCTCCTGTTGTGAAGTGCTCAATCTCAGTCAAGACAGTGGGGAATCCAAAGAGAGACCTGGCTAGACCAGTTCCATCCACTGGTAAGACTGGACCTGATATTGAGCAGTTCGGGAGCAACATTAGCAACAATAAATAGGACATTTGCAGCCAAGCCTATTCCTTCAACCAGATGGTCCGACCCCATCACAGATGGTGGGAGGAGTGTGACGGAAATAGTGGTTATTAATTGTGAAGAAGCTGCTTCATTTCCCTTCCCTCAGCTGTGCTGTGTGGCTCAGAATACTCCTTCTAAATCTAGCAGTGCAGCCACGCTTACTTTGCACTTCAACCCGTGAATAATTGCTTTTGCCACTCATGTGTTATCTGTGTTGGTCTAACATTGACTGCAACTGGATGCAGTAAAACGAGAAACAGGCTTCCGACACAGGAGATGGTCCAACACTGTTTTATTGAACCTGTTGATTGCTGTGCATAGTGTGCTGTGGGTTGACACTCTATTAGCCTAACTGATAACCTCATACTGGCTTGACCAGACCAGCTCTCTATCACATGGTGATGATGTTCATTGACTTGTGCACTGCGACTATCTCCCTAGCCGTGTCCTATGAGAGAGGGAGAGCCTTAATGCCCTGTGGGCTTCATAGTGGTGGTGTCCTGTCTGGTGATTGGTTGTTCTGTGATGTGTGTGTTCATTGGTTATCTTGTGTGTCAATCACTGCCTGTCTGCATCTCATGATATACATGAGTGGATATTATGACAGGCACAACGCGTCAATTCTGTGGCTATTGCGGGGCCGTTATTGGCTGCCGCTCAGGCCATCTGTGTGGTTCAGTTTGACCTAAGGTGGGGTCAGCCAGCTGAACGCCAGTAGGGAGTGCACAGAACAATGTTAAGGAGAACTTGCCTTCAAACGGACAACGTGTGCACGGTGTGTGAAGCCATTTGTGAGCACGCTTGCAATGGTCGCTTCCTCTTGTATGTTGCATATCGTAGCTCCTTGGACTTTGACCAACATTTGTGTATCCGACCTCCCCGCCCCAGGTTAGCACTGGCTGCATTCCTGGAAATAAATTTCATGGGGTCACGTGAAGTGAGCGAGGGAGCCATTGTTTTCGCCAACTCTGGCTCTGCTCGTCCTTTAACCCATCATTTAATCCTGATGCACATTTCTTACTTGTTTTTTCTTGGGCTCCATGGCTTGCGTCGTACCCCAGGACGTTCCTGACTGGCCTTCATGTGAGGAAGATAAAATGCAAAAATCCTGGGTCGGGGTTCTCCGAGCCTCCGTGCTGAAATTGCGCTCAGGGTGGGGGTGGAGAATGGGGTCTCAGACCCGCCATTGGCTCCGACGCCGGGACCAGAGAATCAGTGGCAGATGCGGACGCGCGGTCGACGCGACGCCAGTCGGGGACCATTGAAAGAGGCCGCCACGGCGATTTTCCAGGGTCGACCGGCCGCGTTCCTGCCAAGTTCCGCCGGCATGGTTCCCGTATAGTTTCACCCGGCGGGAGCTCGGGCTCGCGACTGCGGTGGCTCCTGGCGGGAGGGCGGGGGATCAGACTCCGGGGGGATCCCTCCACGATGGCCAGGCCCGCGATCGGGGGCTACCAATCGGCGGACACGCACGATCTGAGGGGGGCCTACCTTCTTCCGCGCCGGGTCGCTGTAGGGCTCCGCCATATTGTGCGGGGGCCGGCGCGCAGCCAGCCGCCACGTGCATGTGCAGACCCGCGACCGGAGTTGCAGGGCCCCCTATCGGCAGCAGGAGCTGCGGGGCGCAAGGCGGGACCCTGCTATCCCTCTTGAAGTCGGAGAATCACTCCAGGCTTTTTGAAAAATGTCTGGAGTGATTCCCACCCGTTTTCCTGCTGGCATGGGGACAGAGGGTGGGATTCTCCCTTTGGGGGACTAAACCCCACGCCCACTGGAAATCAGGCGAAAATCACTCCGGACCTTTTCCTTGAAAATCTGGGGTGATTCCCCGTTCTCCAGGGGGCTAACAGGGCCCCGGCGTGCGTCCCGCAGCTGGGGCCCTGCTGGACAGACCGCGGGTCCGCGCATGCGTACGGAATCCCACCTCCGCGACGCCGCTGCCGACATGGCGGAGGCACACAGCACAGAGGAAGTTGGGTCGCTCCCAGATCGCGACGGCCCGCCGATCGGTGGCCCCCATCGCGGGCCTGCCCATCATCGACACCCCCTCTGGTTTCTAACCCCATGCCCCCACCATAACGCCCCCATCAGCCGCGACTCCGAGTTCCCACCGAGTGGAATCACATCAGAACCTCATCGGCGGGACTTGGTGGGCACTCGGCCCATCGAGCGCGGAGAAACGCCGAGGGGGGGCCTTTTCCAACGGCCCCCGACAGGCGCCGTGTCAATCGCGTGCGCGCGAATGGCGGCGATTCTCCGGTCACCAGAGAAGCAAGTGCCGCCGTGGCGGTCTATTTTGGGTAATTCTCCACCCCCGCGCCAAACGCAATTTCGGCGCGAAGGGTCGGAGAATCCCGCCCATAACCCCATTTCATAAGACCATTTTGGGTTGGTTGTGGGGGGGGGGGGGGGGGGTGGGTTTTTTTATAAATTTAGATTACCCAATTATTTTTTCCAATTAAGGGGCAATTTAGCGTGGCCAATCCACCTACTCTGCACATTTTTGGGTTGTGGGGGCGAAACCCACGCAGACACGGGGAGAACATGCAAACTCCACACAGACAGTGACCCAGAGCCGGGATCGAACCTGGGACCTCAGCGCCGTGAGGCGGTTGTGCTAACCACTAGGCCACCGTGCTGCCCAGGTTTGGGCAGTTTTACTCTTTCTGGTAATTCTGTCTCGTGGTCCTTGTGTTTGGGGGAGGGGAGTGATTTTTTTCACCCCTGTCTCATTTGTGGGGCGGGCGAGTGGAGCTGGGATGGGCTGAAGGGTGGGTGGGGTTGGTTTGGTCGTCGCTGGGATTGGGGATGGGCCCCCGATTGGAGCCAATCCGTTTCGGGTTTTTCATTTGGAATTGTACATTCTTTGAATTATGAATCCGTGTCTTCATCCTTCTTTGGCCCAGACACAGTTTATATCCTGGGGAGGACTGGCTTCCTTCTGTCTCTTTCCTGAGGTTGAGTATTTCCTTCCCTTTGAGTCGCTCTTCGTGTTCCTCCCCTTAAGTTGGTCGGGCAGTTGAGGTAGGAGATTGCTCTGGATATTCTTTGTGTGATGGTCATCGCTTTGAGCTGTGTGTCCCCCTCTCTGGGAGTTTTACCCTCTTCTCCTTTTCTTCTCTTCATTCGGGTGAGCATTGCTTTGGTTTTTATCCTGGTCTGGTCCGGGGGTGGGGGTTCTGTGTTTGTGCCGGGGAGGAGGGAGTCAGCCCTCCCCCTCAGGGCGCCGAATTGTTTGGTGTCTTGATGGTTCCTCTTCTTCTCGATTGTGACCCTCCCCCTCTTGGCCAGAGTTGGAATAATCATCCTCTTGTGGTTCGGGTTTTTTTTTGGGGGGCTGCTGGAGGCCCTGGGGTTATAGATTTTATGTGTCAGTTGGTGCTGAGTTAGGCCGGGCCCGGATCTGTGACTGTTAACCTGTTACCGCCAGGGGACCTGGACGTCCCTATCCGAGGGTGTGGGGAGGGGCTTCCCAGGAGGCTAGCTTTTGTTTCCTTGGGCGAAATTCTCCAACCCCCCGCAGGGCCGGAGAGTCGCCTGGGACCGGCGAAAATCCCGCCCCCGCCGTGGCTGGAATTCCCCGCCACCCGGGAATTGGCGGGGGCGGGAATCACGCCCCGCCGATCGGCGTACCCTCCGCACTGATCGGCAAGCCCCCTGCGGCGATTCTCCGGCCCGCGATGGGCCAAAGTCCCGCCGCTGAGAGGCCTCTCCCGTCGCCGTGGTTTGAACCACCTCTGGTGGCGGCGGGATCGGCGACGCGAGCGGGCCCCCAGGGTCCTGGGGAGGGCGCAGGGCAATCGGATCCCGAGGGGTCCCCACGGTGGCCAGGCACGTGATCGGGGCCCACCGATCGGCAGGCGGGCCAGTGCCGTGGGGGCACTCTTTTTCTTCCGCTGCCGCCACGGCCTCCACCATTTCACTCTTCACTGGTGAAAGCCTATCCTGATCTCCCGTGATGATTACGGGACTGTGCGACACGAGCGGGTGCACGCCATTTTGTCACGCTGACACATTTTCATGGTCTTATCCTGTTTCTCCCTCAATCTCTGGTGGGGCAATGTGGGTATCTAGATCTGTCTAATAATGGCACTGAGCCAATTATGATGTCCTTCTCCTGTTCCATACTGTGCTCATGTGGGTTAAGTAATTTCTGGGGGTTTTCCCTCCCTTGCTTTGGTGCTGCATTGTTTTGTAACTTTGTTGCGTTATTTTAATTAATAAATGCAAAATCTCAATAAACGCACTTATTAAAAAAAATAGGTTTCTTGCACAGCCCCCTGTAAAATGAGATTTGAAAAATAACAATTAAATAAGTTACTAATGCAGCGCAAAACAATCCCACAGTCTACTTCCATCAGTCTTTGTCCTCACTAAGGTACTTCATTGGATACATATAGAGTTACATAGTCCTTTGCTGAGTCTTTTGTAACCGAGGCAACCTGACAAAGCTTTTTGCAATCTCGTTCTAAGTCCAAAGATGTGTAGGTTAGGTGGATTGGCAGTGCTAAATTGCCCCTTGGTGTCCAAAGGTTAGGTAGGGTTACGGGGATGGGGAGTTAGCCCAAGTAAGGTGCTCTTTCAGAGGGCCGGTGCAGACTCGATGGGCCAAATGGCCTCCTTCTCACTGTAGGGATTCTGTGATTCTGGTAAAATATCTGATGCTATATGCTTAATGCCCATTATTGATCCTGTTGTTCCATTTTGAGACCAGCTGTCTTAAATTGCATTTTTCCTTTGGGCCTCCGGCAGAGAATTGAGCACAGAATCTAAGTTGACACTCGAGCGCAGTACTGAGGGAGGCGGGAGGGGTGGGGGGAGCGGTGCTGCACTGTTGGTGGTGCCGTTTCTCAAGTGGGATGTTAAACCGAGTTCCCGTCTCGTATACGATCCCAGGGTGCTCTTTTCAAAGAGGAGCAAGGGAGATCCGCTCATGTCTTCCGGCCAATGTTTCTTCCTCTACCATCAAGGAAAAACATCTGGGGCGGCATTCTCCGGTCCAACCACCCCCCCCCAGCCGCGTGTTTCGCGGCGCAGCGCCATACGCTTACGGCGGCATTCCCGGCTCCCGCCACTTGGCAATGGTTGTTTGCCATCGAAGCCACCCATGGTTGGGGGAGGGGGGGGGGGGGCAGGGGGCGGGTGCACCCCAGCGGCTAGAGAATTCTGGCCCTGCTCTCATCATTTACCTCACTGTCGCCGTGTGGAAGCTTGCTGTGCGCAAATTGGCCGCTGAGTTTCCTGCAACACAAGAGCGACTGCGTTGGCTGCAGAGTACACTGGGACCCTCTGCAGTCACACAAGGCACCGGATCAATGGAAGTTATTTCTACCCTGAACAAACTCAAAGTCACAAAGCCCAAACACATCAGCGTGTTGGTTGAAAGGGGCGTTGGTGGGGGAGGGGGGGGGGGGGGGGGGGGAGGCTGGACGTCTGTGTTTTTTTTGTGACTTTGTGAGTTACATCCGACAAATGGAGTCAATCAAGTGAGGAGTGAAAAATTCATTTTGTGACAGAGGTGTCAGCAGGTTCATCAGGAGTCGATGACAACAAATCCATAGCTGAGAGAAAAACTGACAGAGTGGAAAACAAGAAGCTGTGTCACTGATCCCATTTACGTTCTTACCTTTCAGCTGTCTACAACATAATCTCACACCAATTATTGCTGCAACTCCAGCAGCGATCATTTTTCAGACAATAACAGATATGTCATCCAGCTTTCGTGCTTCGGGGCTGAGAGAGGGAGAGTAAGAGACAGAGGGAAAGAGGGAGAAAGAGAGAGAGAGAAAGAGGCCGCAAAGGTTCGGCTCTTCTCGCAAGCTATGGCCTGGGCGCAACTCACACGACATGTCATTCTGTTACTTACTGGCCTGGCCTTGGCGTTGGTTCAGAGGTGAAGGTGGATTCTCAAAGCGAAGCAATATCGAGGGAGGTGGAGAGGTTTTAGGGAGGGGATTGCAGAGCTCAGCTCACTCCCGTGTGTCCAAGGAAGTTCCAGGGCACTGGCCATCACTTGTATAACTTCTAACATAGGTCCAGTCGTGAGGCATGTTTGCCTGAGCAAAGTGTAACTCAACCTCATTCTAGATTGCTGACTTTTGCAGAGAAGGGGAGCAACACTGGGGTGGGGATAGGAGTTGGGGGGGGGGGGGGGGGGGGGGGGGGGGGGGGGGGGGGGGGGGGGGGGGGGGGGGGGGGGGAGGGAGTGGGGGGGGGTGTTAGATCTCCGCTAGGCATTGCCATTTTTCTATCTTGTTTTGCTGCTGGTTACCGGATTCTGTGGCCGGAATTCTCCGGGTGTTCGCTGAGACCCCCCAGTGCCTACCCCCCTTTCCACCTTCCCCAATATCCCCCCTTCCCCCACATTCCCCCTTCCCCTATATCCGCCCTTCCCCATAACCCCCCTTCCCACATAACCCGCTTCCCCATATCCCCCTTCCCCATATACCCTTCCCCCCTTCCCCATATCCCCCTTACCCCATATCCCCTCTCCCCCATTTCCCCCCTCCCCCATATCCCCCCTCCCCCATTTCCCCCCTCCCCCATATGCCCCCATCCCCATATCCCCTCCCCCCATATCCCCCCTTCCCACATAACCCGCTTCCCCATATACCTTTCCGCCCCTTCCTCCATATCCACCCTACCCCATTTCCCCCCTCCCCCATATCCCCCCTCCCCCATTTCCCCCCTACCCCATATGCCCCCTTCCCCCAATCCCCGTCTGCTTGTCTAACCATGCATGCTGTATTGTGTATTGCAGAACCAAACATCGACCCACCCTTCCCCGCGGAGAGCGACCGCCCCCAGGACGTCCGAGTGCGGCCACGAGCCAGGGATAGACACGGCCCATCAGGCATTCGACACTGCCCCCATCTAGTGCGAGTGCGGCGACGCCAGCGGGAGACGAGGAGGGCAGCCACAGCAACAGACCCCTGTCGCAGCCGGGATCAGGACACTGACGCACGGGACACAAGCACCCAGGAGACCCACATAAAAGACACACCCACCCAGGACACACCCACCCAGTATACACCCACCCAGGAGACTGGCGCCCAGGACACAGCCGCCCAGGACACTGACGCCCAGGACACTGACGCCCAGGACACTGACGCACAGGATACTGACACCCAGGACACTGACACACAGAACACTGACGCCCAGGAAACTGACGCCCAGGACACGGACACACAGAACACTGACGCCCAGGAAACTGACGCCCAGGACACCAACGCCCAGGAAACTGACGCCCAGGACACTGACTCCCAGGACACTGACGCCCAGGACACTGACACCCAGGACACCGACACCCAGGACACTGACGCCCAGGACACAGACGCCCAGGACACTGACACCCAGGCCACTGACGCCCAGGACACTGACACCCAGGACACTGACGCCCAGGACACTGACGCCCAGGACACTGACGCCCAGGACACTGACGCCCAGGACACTGACACCCAGGACACTGACACCCAGGCCACTGACGCCCAGGACACTGACACCCAGGACACTGACGCCCAGGACAGCCAGGACACTGACGCCCAGGTCACTGACGCCCAGGACACTGACGCCCAGGACACTGACGCCCAGCACACTGACGCCCAGGACACTGACGCACAGGACACCGACGCCCAGGACACTGATGCCCAGGACACTGACGCCCAGGACACTGACGCCCAGGACACTGACACCCAGGACACTGACACCCAGGACACTGACACCCAGGACACTGACGCCCAGGACACTGACGCCCAGGACACTGATGCCCAGGACACTGACACCCAGGACACTGACGCCCAGGACACTGACGCACAGAACACTGACGCCCAGGACACTGACGCCCAGGACACTGACGCCCAGGACACTGACGCCCAGGACACTGACACCCAGGACCACTGACGCCCAGGACACTGACACCCAGGACACTGACACACAGGACACTAACACACAGGACACTGACACCCAGGACACTGACGCCCAGGACACTGACACCCAGGACACTGACACCCAGGACACTGACACCCAGGACACTGACACCCAGGACACTGACACCCAGGACACAGACGCCCAGGACACTGACACCCAGGACACTGACACCCAGGACACTGACACCCAGGACACTGACGCCCAGGACACAGACGCCCAGGACACTGACACCCAGGACACAGACGCCCAGGACACTGACACCCAGGGACACTGACACCCAGGACACTGACGCCCAGGACACTGACACCCAGGACACTGACGCCCAGGCCACTGACGCCCAGGACACTGATGCCCAGGATACTGACGCCCAGGACACTGACGCCCAGGACACTGATGCACAGGACACCGACGCCCAGGACACTGACACACAGGACACTGACGCCCAGGACACTGATGCCCAGGATACTGACGCCCAGGACACTGACGGCCAGGACACTGATGCCCAGGATACTGACGCCCAGGACACTGACGCCCAGGACACTGATGCACAGGACACTGACACACTGGACACTGACGCACAGGACACTGACACACTGGACTCTGACACACACGACAACCACACACAGGGGACGGATGGACAAGAATCACCGCTCCAGGGAGATCCCGGACTTCGGGTCGGATAAGGAGCACGACATTACGCCATTGCTATCTCCACCACCATCATCTACACCCTCCACCATCGCTGAGACACTCACCTCGGTTGGGCACTTAAGCGATGAGGCATCTGGGACACTAACTGGTGCGCACAACACAGCCGTCCCGGTACAACAGGTGGAGGCAGGAGCAGCCGAGGGGCCGGTCGGTCGAAGGGCAGCCCGACGCAGGCAACCATCTGCCACCCAGAGAGGTCCCAGGTTCCTGGAGTTACCACACCCACCCATAGACCCGATGCAGTCACAGACCCAGGGATGACCGAAGGGGGTGACGGCCGGCTTGCAGCAGCTGCAGACGCAGGTGGAGGAGTCCACCCGCGTGCAGGAGCAGGGGGTAGTGCCGGTCATGCGTGCCACCCAGGCCGACACCGCACGGGTGGCGTCCACAGTGGAGGCAATGTGTGCGATGGTGTCAGACATGGGTCGCAGTATGCAAGGTGTGAGGCTTTCCGTGCAGATGGCGTCCGTGGCCCAGGACATGGCTGCCCTCTCACAGGCAGCCATGAGCCAGAGCCAGCAGCAGATGGTTACCCGTTGTGGTCGTGGTTGATGACGCCTATACGGAGGCCACAGACTGACGCAGAGAACCGCTACAACGATGCCCATGCAGCGACCAGGGGTGTGATAGAGAGGTGCTTTAGGCTGCTGAAGATGCGGGCCATGGCCCAGTCCCAGCAGGCAATGGCCCAGTCCCAGCAGGCCATGGCCCAGTCCCAGCAGGCAATGGCCCAGTCCCAGCTGGCCCAGTCCCAGCAGGCAATGGCCCAGTCCCAGCAGGCAATGGCCCAGTCCCAGCAGGCAATGGCCCAGTCCCAGCAGGCAATGGCCCAGTCCCAGCAGGCCATGGCCCAGTCCCAGCAGGCAATGGCCCAGTCCCAGCAGGCAATGGCCCAGTCCCAGCAGGCCATGGCCCAGTCCTAGCTGGCTATGTCCCAGTCCCAGCAGGCAATGGCCCAGTCCCAGCAGGCCATTGCTGAGGGCACAGCGCCATTGCCCAGGTGCTGCCCGGCGTCGCCCAGACACAGACAGGGATGGCCAACTCCCTGAGCTCCATGGCTGAAAACTTGCAGACACTTGTTGATACCAGGGTGGGCCTCCAGGACTGGCAGCGCCAGGTGTCGGGGGGCGCATTCACATCCATTCGCATCCCCGGCCCATGTAGAAGCCCGGGGACCATCGGGCACCCTGAGGGAGGAGGAGGTGCTGGGGCCCGTTTAGTGTCCCCCCCTTCCGTCTTAGGTGCATCTGGTGGGCAACGGGCAAGACAGGCTGGCAGCTCGCCATCCCAGTTGCCCGAGTCGCGGCCTGCCCCATCTAGAGGGCCGCCCCAGGAAACGGCCGCCAAAAGGGTCCCTTGTCACAGGGTCTGCAGTCTGTGCCCATACTTGCCGATTCCCACACACCCCCCCAGTCCGTGAACCGGGCGGTTATCAGCCTGTCCCGTGCCCGCTGGCCCAGCCGACAACGATGGGCAGCACCGTCCTGACCATTGCCCCGTTCCTCCTCATCTAGGGAGGTCTGCGCCTCGTCTTGCTGTTCCTCCCCTTCCCCCTCTGCCTGCGGCACATTGCCCCTCTGCTGGGCTATGTCGTGCAGGACGCAGCAGACCACAACGATGCCGCCAACCCTATCTGACGGGTACTGGAGGGCCCCTCCAGAGCGGTCCAGGCACCTGAAATGCATCTTCAGCAGCCCAAAGCACCTCTCTGTCACACCCCTGGTTGCTGCATGGGCATCGTTGTAGCGGTTCTCTGCGTCAGTCTGTGGCCTCCGTATAGGCGGCATCAAACACGACCACAACGGGTAACCACTGTCGCCCAGCAACCAGCCCCTCAGCCGCCGTCCCTCGAACATGGTGGGGATGAAAGATTGCGCCAATTCGAATGAGTCATGTACACTGCCCGGGTACCGGGCACAGACGTGCAGGATCCTCATGCGGTGGTTGCAGATCACCTGCACGTTCATGGAATAGGTCCGCTTCCTATTCGTGAACACGGCCCTGTTATCCGCAGATGGCCGCACAGCGACGTGTATCCCATCGACTGACCCCTGGACCGGCCGAGTGGGATTTACGCCATCCCCCGGTGATTGTCCGACCCTCCGGGGGGTCGGAGAATCCCGCCCAAACTCTTTCAATTGGTTATAGGGTTGAGGGGACAGATTTAACGAGATTGACTGAAGAAGTCACACTGAGACAAGGAGGACCGTTTTTTTAACGCGGTGAGTGGTTAGGATCTGGAACGCAAAGTCTGAGAATGTGCTGCGGTCGATCATAGCTTTCGAAAGCGAATCGGATAAGTACCCGGAGACGGAATATAAATTGCTGGGCGACAGGGAAAGTAGTGGTAGCAGCTGGGAAACATGTACAGACATGGCAAGCCGGAGCAGCTGGGAAACATGTACAGACATGGCAAGCCGGAGCAGCTGGGAAACATGTACAGACATGGCAAGCCGGAGCAGCTGGGAAACATGTACAGACATGGCAAGCCGGAGCAGCTGGGAAACATGTACAGACATGGCAAGCCGGAGCAGCTGGGAAACATGTACAGACATGGCAGGCCGGCCTCCTTCTGTGCTGGAACCATTCATCCAAAGCTATAGACGCCCACAGAATTTCTGAGTTGGAAAATGACCCATGACTGAAGCAAGAGCCACAAACGACAATCACAGAAACATCGGGAATAGGAGGAGGAGGAGGCCATTCAGCCCATCGAGCCTGCTGCGCCATTCATTGCAATCATGGCTGATCCTCTATCTCACCACCAGACTCTCACTCTCTCCCGACACCCCTTGACACCTTTTGAGTCTAGAAATCTATCTATTTCCTTCTTAAGTACAGTCACTCGGCCTACGCAGCCTTCAGGTCCACCACCCCCTGCGTGAAGACATTTCTCCTCGTTTCAGTCTTAAATGGCCGACCCCATATTCGGAGACCATGACACTTTGTCATAGACACCCCCCCCACCCCCGTCAGAGGAAACACCACCCCTGCATCCCGCCTATCCGGAACTGTGAGAATTTTAGACATTTCAATTAGATCCCCTCTCATTCTTCTAAATTCCAGGGAATACAGGCCCAGTTGACAGAATATCTCCTCATTCAGCAATCCTACCATCCCAGGAAACAGCCTGGCAAATCTTCTCTGCGCTCCCTCTCTGACAATTATATCCTTTCTTCGATAAGGAGCCTAAAACTGCCCACAATACTCCAGGTGCGGCCTCACCAAGGCCCTGTACAGCTGCAGTAAGACATCGTTGCTCCTGCGCACAAGTCGGCTTGCAAAGAAGGCCAGAATACCATTTGCCTCCCAGGCTGCTTTCTGTGCCTGCGCACTCGCTTTCAGTGACTTCAAAACCTCCAGGTCCACAAAGTTCTGCAACTAGAACAAACAAACAACAAAATAAATACAAGTGAGGGTGAGTTGCCTTGTCAAATCCCACCATGCTGCTTGGGACAGTAAGTAGCCAACAATTTCTAGAGCAGAAGTACCCCGGGTTCATTGGAGGGTAACGGTTAATTAGCTAACCTTTACCACAGACACTAACAGATATATATTGTCGAGCATTCTGAAATAAAGCGTTGAGATTTTCTGTTGTGCTTTCATTGCGTGGGACACATTTGTGGTAAACTGTTCAAAGTGAGTGATGTTTAAGACAGTGTTGGAACCAACAATTCTACGGACGTGTGCTTGTAGGATTAGAATAGCGGTTTTAATATACTTACAACAGAGCCAGCCTGTTAGACGTTGAACTTTCGGTGAACTGGCCGGCTGACCCTGTGGCACTGATCTTTACACAGCAGCTCCCGGGGGGAGGAGTCCTGGGCGGAGCCAAGGGAGGAGCCCCGTACAACTCTCAAGCATTCCCAGAGCTACTCCCCCTGGAGGTCAGATAGTGCAACTGCACTTACAATATCGACACATGTATATACAGGTTATAATCCGGTGTGAATCTCATTCACCACAGACAGATACTGGGAATTGTCCAATTTCTCTTTGCTGTGTTCTGCTGTTATACAGTAAGAGGTTTAACTCTCTCAGGGCTGCAGCAAGGTTTCCCAGCCATGCCCAGATCATAACTCAAGGTTAAAGTGTTAATTTTGCCTCACGCGGCAACAAACTACTCTCCATTCATAGACCCAATGTACAAGGTTAGATTACCTTCCCGTGTCTTGCCCACACACCGTGGTTGAAGGGGCAGAGAGATAACCTGCTCAAAAGTGTCTTCCAGCACACCTCATGATTCAAAGAACCCTCACTCACAGTAACTTACTCGCTCGCATCCCCGTGTGGTTGGGAAAGAGCTCAAACAAACTCAATTTCTTCCTCCAACATCACGGCTTAAAATGGCTGACTTGCTCTCGAACGTGGGACTGAATAGCTGCGCCCAGTCAGAAAGCTAGCAACAACAGGACCAACAAGATGCCGGCAGTTTTGAAAGAAGGCATCAGAGTGGAGCGGGTCACGGTGCCCCAGTGCAGAGGTCAGTCGAGCTGGGGTCGGTTCTTTGACTGGTACCAGACCTGCGAGTGTGCAGCCTTGGAAGCAGACGAGAGTTGGAACCATTAGCGCTCAGTTGGGGACTTGTGTGGCAGAATCCCTCTGTACTGGAAGCGAGGTGGGCCAGCAAAAGCTGGACGTCTCCTTGGCCTTGGAGCTTGTTGGTACCGGAGAGATAGCGGGATATTGAGAATGGCTTCATCCCTGCCAACCCAACTGCGCCTACCCAGAGCTCCCTAAAACATTGTATTTGCCTCATCTCCATTCGTCTCAGTATACCATTGATGACTGGTACAGAAGATGGTTGGGAGGACAGTCATACTAATTCAGATGTAGTTATTGTCAATACTTTAATGGGGAGGGAGCGTGAAGACCGAAACTATTTTTCTCTATCTTTAACTTTTTAAATTCTCTTTGGCTGTGATGTTGATGCTGCACTGTGAGGATTGTTATATTGTTATGAATTGTAAGCATTATCGAGGCAATAGTGATCAAAACATGTATGTCGCAAGACATGGACGGCATGGTAGCACAGTGGTTAGCGCTGTTGCTTCGTAGCCAGGGTCCCAGGTTCGATTCCCGGCTTGGGTCACTATCTGTGCGGAGTCTGCACGTTCTCCCCGTGTCTGTGTGGATTCCTCCGGGTGCTCCAGTTTCCTCCCACAAGTCCCGCAAGATGTGCTTGTTAGGTGAATTGGACATTCTGAATTCTCCCTCTGTGTACCTGAACAGGCGCCGGAGTGTGGCCACTAGGGGCTTTTCACAGTAACTTCATTGCAGTGTTAATGTAAGCCTACTTGTGACAGTAATAAAGATTATTATTATTATGGTACTAAAGTTAGTGGGGCGAATGCGAGTTCATCGTTGCTTATTTTACATCAACCCTTTTAATTCAGGGAGAAGTATTGGCACAGGCCACCAGCAGAATGGAATTCAAGCGATATCAGAGCTTCTATTATCAGTTAGCTCCTGTTGCCAGTTCGAGCCATGGTTAACCCTTCACTCAGAGGATCACACCTCTGCCAATACAGTTCCCTAATCCTCCACTGAGTCGTTAACCTAGATTGTACTCCCATGTCATGTTGTGCCGAGGCAAACATGCCACTCGCTGCACCACTCGAGCATTCCTTCCACCACTGGCATTGAAGATTCTGCCTGACATGTCACCAAGACCTACAAAGCACCTTTATATGTTTCAATAGGCTGGCTGCGCCCAATCATGGCAAACGGATAAAGGCACCACCATTTTATACACAACATACAACACACGCATGCATGCACACACAAGTGTTAAAAAGTTCCCCTCTTTGCAGTTCTGTTTTACTGAATTTATGCCAAATGGGATTTCAAGTGTTAATCCAAATTTGGGTGGATTTACTGCCATTCCACTCGTCTCACTGCAGTTTAATTGCAGCCAGTGCCGGTAACCAACAAAGTAATTAAACAGCAATAAAAAGTATAATTACAGGGGAGGAGGGCCTGAAATGAACCTAGTTAATATTTTCCATCACTTGTTAAACATGGAAGGTATTATGTTGTATCTGAACTAGCGTCTGAGACCTGTACTCTGCTTTGACGTTTCTCACAGAGAATTCATTCATGGGACTATTGTGGTTTTGGTGCTTCAGATTTCAGATGAGACACAGGGCGGATTTAATATAAAAGAAAACAGTCCCGTTTTGGGGCCGTTTAGCGGGGTGTTTCCCGATGTTTGCAGCGTCAAGAACAATCCTGCTATTAAACGGGACACCCGTTCCACCGGGGCCGCATCTGGACTTATTTCCTGCACGAATGAGCTCAGCTCGCCAGTGCAAGAAGAGAAAATGGTGCCCCGATCGCTCAACGCCCCCCACACTCCCTGGTCCCCCATGGCCCCCCCACGGCCGCCAGACCTCCCCTACACCCCAACTTACTAATTAGGGGGTCCTCGAGTTGTCGTTACCCCCCCCCTCCCCCCTCCACACCCCATAAGGGCAGGGAAGCTACGGGCCTGTTCCCAGGCACGCAGGCTACTTGGCACTGCCAGCCTGGCACCCTGCCAGTGCCCATGGTAGCCTTGGTTAACGCTTGCACCCATACCCCATGGTCACTCTCAGGGAGGAGGAGGTCATGGAGCCCATGTCCGTAGGGGAGTATCTGGAACACTGCAGCACATCGGACTCCCCCCCCCCCACCTTCTCATCCGAGGTGCTTTTGGTGGGCAGCGGGCAGAATAGGGTGCGGCACCACGTCATCCAGGACAACCGAGCAGCTATCCAGGCCGGGTCGCCCCAGGAGACATGCGCCAACGGGGACTCCAGTCACAGGGTGGGAATTGCAGCAGGCCGCCTCCACTCCTGCTGTACCATCTGGGGATCCAACTAGATGTAGCGTTAGGGCCCGTAAGGGCAGGAAGATGGACACCCGTTAAGTTGGCACGGATGCAGGGCACAGTTTAGTTATAGGGGCTAGGGCACAGTTCTGTAAATATTTATTCACATTAAACAACTGTTACCACTGTTCCAACCTGCATCGTTGCTCTGATGGGTGTGAGAGGTGGGCTGGTCTGGGCTTGCCACAGAGAGGGTGCGGGAGGTGGGTGGCGGAGGGTGGGTGCCGACCACACGGCCGGTGTCACTCTGCAGAACCAGGGGCCAGTGTGGGTGGTCAGTGGTTGCACAGTAAAATGGTCACGGGAATGGCGGTCCGTGCCAGGACACCGCCCCTGTCCCGTGGGGGGGTCACCCCGGCCACTCAGCCTGTTCCCCCTATCACCACCACCCCTCGACCCTGGCAGGGCCGCCTCACTTCTTCCAGCCCGGCTGGAGTCCTGCCCGGCAGATCACATTCGCTTCTCTCTGTGTCCAACCTCCTCTCTCTCGTTTCATGATTTTTAAAAGCACCAGTGAACCGTGCCGTCGGGAACTCGGCCCATAGGAGGGGGAGAATGGCGGAGGCCCTGGTGAATACCGGGTAGGGCCCGCTGATGACATACAAAGGTGTTTACTGTACACGCATTCCGGCATGCATTGACGCTGTCGAGTTGAAGAATTGCGAATTTGCGTCAAATTGGCGCTTGCCGTGATTTTGGCGGCAGAACCAACTCTCCATCAAATTGCGTTTCGCGATTTCGGAGTGGGCTCACGGAGAATCCCGCCTCCTGTCTCTCAGCTCGATCTGTGCACCGCGCCTCGCTGCTTTGTTTAATCTCTCCCTGTAATTTAACCTTGGAGTCCAGGGGCGGGATTCTGCGTCGGCTGACGCCGGAATCGTGAAAGGCGATTGGGCGGTAATCAGTCGTGAGGCCAAATTCGGTGCCGTAGCCTCAACAGCGGTGTCAATGCTACTCTGCCTGTATAGTAAACATCTTCGACATATTATTATCCGGCCTGATCCGGCATTCTCCGGGCTTCCGCAATGCACCGCCTCCGCAAGGAGGCATTACCGACGGTGGTCGGGGTTCTCTGCTTGCTGATGCCGAAATCGAGAAACACCATTTGATGGAGAATAGCATCCGACACCAGAGGCGAAATTCTCCGACCCCACGCAGGGTTGGAGAATCGCCCAGGGCCGCCGCAAATCCCGCCCCTGCCGTGGCACAAATTCCCCACCACCCGGGAATTGGCGGGGGCAGGAATCGCGCCACGTCGTGCGGCGAGCCCCCTGTGGGGATTCTCCGGCCCGCGATGGGCCGAAGTCCCTCCGCTGAGAGGCCTCTCCCGCCGCCGAGGTTTGAACCACCTCTGGTGCCGGCGGGATTGGCGGCGCAAGTGGGCCCTCGGGGTCCTGGAGGGGGCGTGGGTCGATTGGACCCCGGGGGGGTGCCCCCACGGCGGCCAGGCCCGCGATCGGGGCCCACCGATCGGCGGGCGGGCCAATGCCGTGGGGGCACTCTTTCTCTTCCTCCGCCGCCACGGCCTACACCATGGCGGAGGCGGAAGAGAATCCCCCAGCACACCTTTCGGCCAGCCCCGGCGCCCGGCGGCGGGGGTCAAAGGCCGTTGGTGCTGGTTTTGGCGCCAGTTGGCGTGATGCCAACCGCACCAGCGCAGGCCTAGCCCCCAAAGGTGCGGAGAATTCCGCCCCTTTGGGGAGGCCCGACGCCGGAGTGGTTGGCGCCACTCTGCTATGCCGGGACCCCCCGCCCCGCCGGGTAGGGGAGAATGCCGCCTCAGAGTCGGGGTAGGCGCTAGTTTGATGCCAAATCAGGATGCTCCGGCACCCTGAAAATGGCATAAAAGCTTCGCTCGCGCACGGGGAGGAACAGTCGGCATATCATTAGCGGATCTGACACCTATGCTCCGGGGCTTCCACGAGTCACCGCCTGCAATGGGCTGATTTCCCAATGGCGTCATTCACTTGTAGTTTTAAAAATCGTGAACCTGGCATCCTGGCTGCTGAGCAAGAGAGAGGAGTTAGGAAATGGTGTGGAGTGACTGCGAGCTGCCGGCTCGGACACCGGCCGTGCTGGCTGCGCTGGGGGGAGGTCTCCTGCCCGGTCCGGGGGGAGGGAAGGAGGGCTGAGCAGCCGGGTGCCCCCCCCACGAGACTGAGGCGGTGCCCAGGCTTGCTGACCACCCAGGCCCCTGGTTCTACACAGTGGCACCGGCTGTATAGGTGCACCCACCCCCGTACCACATCCCCACGCCACATTGTGCCCCCCCTCCCGGCTCCGAGCTCCCCGCCCAACCGGCAGCTACCCATGGGGGGGACCACCCAGGGCCACACCCAAGGCAGCCCCCAGTGAGGGCAGTGCCAGCCAACAGTGCCCCTGGCAGCAAGGATGGCCACCAGGACTGGGAGCACCGACATGGCCGGATGCCGACAGGGCAGGGGTGCGGGGGTGGGGGAGAGACATGCGTGGGCGGGGTCCACAGTGCCAACCGGGGCCACCACTTAGTCCATGGTACCTGAATGGGCAAGGGAGTATGTGCCATGCCAACATCCGGCCTTTCACCCCTTGCAGACAATGGCAATCGGACATCAACCCACGATGCTGTCCGCTGTGTTGATGGCCGCAGCCCTGCGAGACGCTCTGCGGCCGTATGTGCGGGGCTGCTCAGAGAGGAGGGGGAAGCTGCAGCAGAGGAGTGGGTTGCAGAGGGGCAGGGGGTGGCCGCTCAGGCTGGAGGGCTGGCCGACTAACAGGTCGAGGAGGGGAGGAGGTGCAACGGGGGTGCCGCATGAGGCCCCTCATGTACCGGCACCGCCTGTCTTTCGAGGACCTGCCGGACCGAAATGGAGACGGAGACTGCGGATTTGCAGAGGGACTGTGCGACCCATCTGCCAGATGGCACAACTGGCACCACGGTGGTATGGGGGAGGACGCCAGCTGCCGGTGACTGTCAAGGTGACGGTCTCCCTGAATGTTTACGCAACGGGGTCCTTCAGGTTCCGAGTGGGGACCTCTCTCCAGGATCTTGCAGGCCCTGCCGCACAGGTGCATCCGCGCCTATATGCACAGGCGACCCAGTACATCCTGTTCCATGACGTTCCTGCCCACCAGGATGCCTGGGCAGCGGGTTTCGCTGCCATCCCTACAGGCACCGGTGGACAGGCACAGGCACCAACCAAAAGGGGATTCACTCCGTGAACATCCGGCTGATGTGCGACCAACAGATACCCGGGCAGTGTGCACGACTCCTTTATCCTGGCACACTCGACCATCTCTGACATGTTTGAGCCCCCCCCCCCCGGCTGCGGTGATGGCTGCTGGGCAACAGGGGTTACCCACTGAGGTCCTAGCTGATAACGCCTGTCCGGAGGCCGCAGACCGACGTGGAGACCCGATACAACGACGCCCATACAGCGTGGTCGTGGTCAAGCGGTGCTTTGGCATCCTCTGGATGCTCTTCAGGGGCCTTGGACCGCTCTGGGGGGGCCCTCCAATACGAGGCTAGGAGGGTCGCCTGTATCGTGGTGGCCGGCTGCATCCTCCACAATATAGCCCAGCACAGGGGCGACGTGCTGGAGGGGAGGATGCGGAGGAAGGGCAGGCCTCGTCCGACATGGAGGATGCGGGGAGGGGATGGATGAGCAGGACATGGGGCCCAGGCAGGCACGGGAGGCCACACGAGGCCATCGCCAGGACCCCCTCATCGCGGCATGGTTCACCGACCAGGAGGGAGGGTTTGCTGGCCAGGGGCATGGACACCTCATCCCAGACCTACACCCCCTCACCTCCCACACCACCAAACTGCCCCCTCCGTTATACATACCTGCGCCGCAACGAGCTAGGGGCCCTGAGTTTGCAGTGACAGTGGGTCTGGTCCATGGGATGGAGGATGATGACAACCTGCACTATAATGAGCTCCGGTGCTCCACGTTCCACCGCTACCCAGTGCTGCCAGTCCTGGAGGCCCGCTCTGGTCTCGACCAGGGTCTGCATGTTCGCGGCCATGGAGCACAGGGAGTGGACCATCTCCGCCTGGGGCTGCGCCTCATCAAACTGCGACTATCCCACCACCCCGAGAGTCTGTGCCACATCAGCCTGGGACTGGGCCACCTCCCTCTGGGACTGGGCCACCTCCCTCTGGACTGGGCCACCTCCCTCCGGGACTGGGTTACCTCCCTCTAGGACTGGGTTACCTCCCTCTAGGACTGGGCCACCTCCCCTCTGGGACTGAGCCACCTCCCTCTGCGACTGGGCCACCTCCCTCTGGGACTGGGCCATCTCCCTCTGGGACTGGGCTACCTCCTGCTGTGACTGGGCCACCTCCCTCTGGGACTGGGCCACCTCCCTCTGGGCCACTGGGCCACCTCCCTCTGGGACTGGGCCACCTCCTTCTGGGACTGGGCCACCTCCCCTCTGGGACTGGGCAACCTCACTCTGGGACTGGGCCACCTCCCTCTGGGACTGGGCCACCTCTCTCTGGGACTGGGCCACCTCCCTCTGGGACTGGGGCAGCTCCCTCTGGGACTGGGCCACCTCCCCCTGGGACTAGGCCACCTCCCCCCTGGGACTGAGCCACCTCCCTCTGGGTCTGGGCCACCTCCCCCCTGGGACTGGGCCACGTCCCCCTGGGACTGGGCCACCTCCCCCTGGGACTGGGCCATCTCCCCCTGGGTCTGGGCCACCTCCCCCTGGGATTGGGCCACCTCCCCCAGGGACTGTGCCACCTCCCTCTGGGACTGGGCCACCTCCCCCTGGGTCTGGGCCACCTCCCCCTGGGATTGGGCCACCTCCCCCAGGGACTGTGCCACCTCCCTCTGGGACTGGACCACCTCCCCCCTGGGACTGGGCCACCTCCCCCTGGGACTGGGCCACCTCCCCCGTGGGACTGGGCCTCCTCCCCCTGGGACTGGGCCACCTCTCTCTGGGACTGGGCCACCTCCCTATGGGACTGGGCAACCTCGCCTCTGGGACTGGGCCACCTCCCTCTGGGTCTGGGCCACCGCCCCCCTGGGACTGGGCCACCTCACTCTGGGACTGGGCCACCTCCCTCTGGGTCTGGGCCACCTCCCTCTGGGACTGTGCCACCTCCCTCTGGGACTGGGCCACCTCCCTCTGGGACTGGGCCACCTCCCCCTGGGACTGGGCCACCTCCCTCTGGGTCTGGGCCCCTCCCTCTGGGTCTGGGCCACCTCCCCCCTGGGACTGGGCCTCCTCCCCCTGGGACTGGTCCACCTCCCCCTGGGACTGGGCCATCTCCCTCTGGGACTGGGCTACCTCCCCTCTGGGACTGGGCTACCTCCCCTCTGGGACTGGGCCACCTCCCTATGGGACTGGGCCACCTCCCCCAGGGACTGTGCCACCTCCCTCTGGGTCTGGGCCACCTCCCCCCTGGGACTGGGCCTCCTCCCCCTGGGACTGGGCCACCTCCCTCTGGGACTGGGGCAGCTCCCTCTGGGACTGGGCCACCTCCCTCTGGGACTGGGCCACCTCCCCTCTGGGATTGGGCCACCTCCCCTCTGGGATTGGGCCACCTCCCTCTGGGACTGGGCCATCTCCCTCTGGGACTGGGTTATCTCCCTCTGGGACTGGGCCTTTCCCCCTGGGACTGGGCCATCTCCCTCTGGGACTGGGCCATCTCCCTCTGGGACTGGGTTATCTCCCTCTGGGACTGGGCCACTTCCCTCTGGGACTGGGCCATCTCCCTCTGGGACAGGGCCACCTCCCTCTGGGACTGGGCCACCTCCCTCTGGGACTGGGCCACCTCCCTCTGGGACTGGGCCACCTCCCTCTGGGACTGGGCCACCTCCCCTCTGGGATTGGGCCACCTCCCTTTGGGACTGGGCCATCTCCCTCTGGGACTGGGCCACCTCCCTCTAGGACTGGGCAACCTCCCTCTGGGTCTGGGCCACCTCCCTCTGGGATTGGGCCACCTCTCTCTGGGACTGTGCCACCTCCCTCTGGGACTGGGCAACCTCCCTCTGAGACTGGGGCAGCTCCCTCTGGGACTGGGCCACCTCCCTCTGGGACTGGGCCACCTCCCCTCTGGGATTGGGCCACCTCCCTCTGGGACTGGGCCATCTCCCTCTGGGACTGGGCAACCTCCCTCTGGGACTGGGCCTTTCCCCCTGGGACTGGGCCACCTCCCTCTGGGACTGGGCAACCTCCCTCTGGGACTGGGCGACCTCCCTCTGGGATTGGGCCACCTCCCTCTGGGACTGGGCCACCTCCCTCTGGGACTGGGCAACCTCCCTCTGGGACTGGGCCTTTCCCCCTGGGACTGGGGCAGCTCCCTCTGGGACTGGGCCACCTCCCTCTGGGTCTGGGCCCCTCCCTCTGGGTCTGGGCCACCTCCCTCTGGGACTGGGCCTTTCCCCCTGGGACTGGGCCACCTCCCTCTGCGTCTGCGCCACGCTGGCCAGCACCTGGGCAATGCCGCTGATGTTCTCAGCCATGGCCTGCTGTGACTGGGCCATGCTGAGGAGCGCCACTGCAACGTCCAGGTGGCTCTGGCACACGGCTACCTGCGAGAGGGCAGCCCTGTCCTGGGCCTCGGCCCCCACCTGCACAGAATGCCCCATGCCCTGGACACTCTGACCCATATCCAACACCGTCGCCCGCATTGCCTCCACCGCGGACCCCACCAGTGTGGTGTTGGCCTGGGTGGCACGCTTGACCGGCGTCAGACCCTGTTCCTGCATGCGGATGGACTCCTCCACTTGTGCCCACAGGTGCTGGAAGTCGGCCGTCATCCCCTCCTCTAGTCCCTGGGCCTCTGACTGCATCTGAACTATGGCTGGGACTGGATGTTCCAGGAGCCTGGGACCTGTCTGCCCGGCAGCTGGTTCCTGGGACCAGCTTGCCCTCCGACCGTCTGGCCCCTCGGCTACTCCTACCTCCATCTGCTGTACCGGACCGACTGTGTGGTGCGCACCATATAGTGTCCCAGGAGCCCCTTTACTCATGTGCCCAACTGAGGTGATCATCTCTGGGATGCTGGAGGGTGTTGGAGACATCTGTGATGGAAAGTCATTATCAAAGAACAAAGAACAAAGAACAATGAAAAGTACAGCACAGGAACAGGCCCTTCGGCCCTCCAAGCCTGCGCCGTCCATGCTGCCCGTCTAAACTAAAATCTTCTACACTTCCTGGGTCCGTATCCATCTATTCCCATCTTATTCATGTATTTGTCAAGATGCCCCTTAAACGTCACTATCGTCCCTGCTTCCACCACCTCCTCCGGCAGCGAGTTCCAGGCACCCACTACCCTCTGTGTAAAAAACTTACCTCGTACATCTCCTCTAAACCTTGCCCCTCGCACCTTAAACCTATGCCCCCTAGTAATTGACCTCCTCCGTCTGTCCTCCACTGTCCTCCTCCGACCCGAGCACCGGGGTATCCTGAGTCTCGGGCGGAGGGCTGATGTTCGGGCTGCTCTCCCCATCAGTAATTGGCCGCGTGGGCGGCACCGGCTCTGGCACTGGCTTTGAGCTGGGGGTGGACCGGCCCATCTCCAGCAGGTCCTGTAAGACACAAGACGACATGTATGGTTAGAAAGTGGGCTGAGAGGGGCGTCGGGGAGGTAAGGATGAAGGGGGTGAGCGGGGTGCGGGCTGAGGGGGGTGAGCAGGGTGTGGGGTGAGGGGGATGAGCAGGGTGTGAGCTGAGGGGGTGAGCGGGGTGTGGGCTGATGGGGTTGCGGGATTGAGGGGTGTGGGATGAGGGGTATGAGTGGGGTGTGGGCTGAGGGGTATGAGCGGGGTGTGGGCTGATGGGGCTGCGGGTTGGGGGGTGTCGGGTGAGGGGGGTGAGCGGGGTGTGGGCTGGCGGGTATGAGCAGGATGTGGGCTGATGGGGTTGTGGGTTGTGGCGGTGTGGGGCGAGGGGGATGAGCGGAGGTGGGGGTGTCCACACGTGTCATGAGGATCCGCAATGAAGCAGGGTCTGACTTCCTCATCTGGCATCGACCTCCACCTCGGTGACCTCCCTTTCCTCCGAGCTGCCCAGGATGGTGAGGGGCTGTAGGTCTGGTGGTCCCCCTCCAGTCTTCTCCCGCTAGACTTTCCGACGCATGCAGCCCAGGGGTTGGGCAAATGATGGCATCAGTGGCCAGGGCATCCGGACATTGTGGCTGGCATGGGTGCTGGCATGTGGGGCAGGGTGGGGGTTCGGCCATCCCCTGGGGGTGAGGGCCGGGTTGTGAGTGTGTGGGGGCAGGGTTAGTGCCGGGGGCACACCGTTACCTACTCACCCTGGCCACCCTGAGGATGTCATGCAGGTTCTTCCAACACTACATGCCAGTCCGTATGTTGCCCATGGCGCTGGCCATCTCTGCCACCTGCGCCCAGACACGGCCTTCCTCCCGGGCCAGGGTACAGAGTCATCCTTCTCTCCTCCACGGTGTCCAGGAGGATCTCCACCTCAGCATCCCTGAACCGTGGCACTGCTCCCCTTCCAGCCACCTTGTTGACTGGGATGGTGTGTGTGGGGGCAATGGATCGTTGCAGTGCGGCTGCGGCGTGTGAGCCTCATCTGCGGCAAACACGAATCCGGCGAATCCGGCGAATCCGGCGCCATTTTGCACGGAACCGGTTGCGTTCCAGGTGCCAATGGTGCTAGCCCATTAGCCCATTCAAAGTTGCTGAATTGGTGCAGCTGATGTGTCGTTTTTCCTGTCGTAAAACACCAGTGTTCCCACACCGCCGTCAGCACCTAATCTCAGAAATGGAGAATCCAGCCCAGTGTCTTTCACCTGTCCTTTCAAAAACCGGGAAACAGGTGCTATGGCTGATGGCGGAGAGAGAGGCGGTAAGACATGCAGAGGCGTGACCGTGGGCTGCCGGATTTGCCAATGGCAGGGCTGGCTGGGTGGGAATGGCAATGACATGCCTGGACACCCGGGTCCCGTGGGTGGGGGGGGGGGGGGGGGGGGGTCACCTCGGCTCCATCTAACCCGGGGGCTCCATCCTTTTTATACCCAAAGTGGATGATCTCATATTTGCCTACGTTAATCCCCATTTGCCGCAGTTATGGGCCTTCACTTAACCGATCAATATCTCTCTATAAATTGACACTTAAGAACAGATAAATATAAGACACAGAGGAAGGAGTAAACCATATGGCCCCACAGACCTGTTTCACTGTCTAATACGATGACGACTGAACTTGTGTCTCAACTCCACATTCCCGCCCACTCCTCACGTCCCTTCATCTTCAGCTATATCAAAGTAACCGCCCATCTGAACATTAAATATAATCAACGGGGGAACATCTGTAGCCCTCTGGCTTAGATTGATCCATAGATTCACTACCCCCCCGCCCCCGCCCCCACCAATGAAATTTCTGCTCATCTCAACATATTGAACCCCCAATCCTGAGGCCGTGTTCTGTGATTCTCCAGCCGGGGGATGCGTCCTCTCACTCTCTACCTGGTCCAGCCCCGTCACTGAGATCACCTCTCCTTCTTCGAACCTGCAGAGAATGTGAGTCCCAATTCGCTCAGGCCTGTCGTCGATGGGCAGGCCTCTCATCTGAGTTGCCTGTTGCACTGCTCGATTTCCAATGATACGCAGCACCCCAGGAGGCACAATGCACATTGCTTTTAAGAGGCGCATGCCACGCTAGCGTTAAGTAGTGCCAGGAAGTAATGATATAGCCCTGCATGAAAATTGTGTCTAATCAGTGCTTGAGTGATAAACCTGCAGGTGTCTTTGTTTTTTTAGCACCTTCAGGCAAGTTGAGGTAATGGTAATCAGCGACTGGGGCTAACATTGCCTGTTAAAAACAAACTTTCAAACAGGCGTGCCCTGCTAGCACAGCGCTACCCACTTGGCATTTTTTTTTCACCCTTTCATCAAAGTAACCCACCCCCGAAAAATGCCGAAAGGTTTGGATGCACAGGCGGTCAGAATTGTCAGAGATCTTAGAGCTTGGTGGGGCTGGCGGAGGTCACAGGGATAGGGAGGGACGACACCATGGAAAGATTTGAAAATGAGTGGGGGAATTTTAAAATTGAGGCATCGCCTGATCGGGACATTCCACCAGGAAGGGAGCGTGAATGTCGGGGGTCTCAGAGGAACAGGGACATACCCAGTTTGCCTGTGAATTGGCATCTGGCGCCAGTCCGCCCTGGACCATGTTGGCGCCAGTCCGCCCTGTACCATGTAGGTGCCAGTTCGCCCTGTACCATGTTGGTGCCAGTTCGCCCTGTACCATGTCGGTGCCAGTTCGCCCTGTACCATGTTGGTGCCAGTCCGCCCTGTACCATGTTGGTGCCAGTCCGTCCTGTACCATGTTGGTGCCAGTTAGCCCTGTACCATGTTGGTGCCAGTTCGCCCTGTACCATGTTGGTGCCAGTTCTCCCTGTACCATGTTGGTGCCAGTTCTCCCTGGAACTTCCATCTACCAGACATGACCATCAGGTTAAATGGGGTAGACTGAAGGGACATGAATGTGGCTCCAGGGGTTATGATTTCTATGGCCAAGAATCCTCTGGTTAATTGATCGCCTGAGTGCCAACCAAAGGGCTATCAGCTTTCCAGTTGGTGGAAGTGGAGCAGGGCAAGGAGGGAGAGGGTAGAAGATGACGTGATGGTAATCCAGAGGCCCAATGTAATGCTCTGGAGACAGGGGTTCAAATCCCACCATGGCATTGCGAAATTCAAATTCAATTAATATGATTTGGAATTAAAAGCTAGCCTCATTCACAGTGACCATGAAACTGTTGTTGCTTATTGGGAAAAGCCCATCTGATTTATTAATCATAGAATCGCTAACAGTGCAGAAGGGGGCCATTCAGCCCATCGAGTCTGCACCATGCACATTCTCCCCATTGCTGCATGGGCCGGGGCTGGTTTAGCACAATGGACTGAGACAGCTGACTTGTAATGCAGAACAGGACCAGCAGCGTGGGTTGAATTCCCGTTCCATCCTCCCCGAACAGGCGCTGGAATGAAGCGACTCGGGGCTTTTTACAGTAACTTCATTGAAGCCTACCTGTGACAATAAACGGTTATTATTATTATTATTCCTCCGAGTGCTCCGGTTTCCTCCCACAGTCCAAAGATGTGCAGGGTTAGGGTGGATTGGCCATGCTAAATTGCCCATCGTGTCCAAAAGGGTTGGGTGGGGTTCCTGAGGTGTGGGCCTAAGTGGGGTGCTCTTTCCAAGGGCTGGTGCAGACTCGATGGGCCGGGACGGCCTCCTTCTGCACTGTAAATTCTATGATTCCCCACCTAGCTTTTTGGACGCTAAGGGGCAATTGAGCATGGCCAATCCACCTAACCTGCACATCTTTGGACTGCGGGAGGAAACCAGAGCACCCGGAGGAAACCCACAGAGACATGGGGAGAAACTGCAAACTCCGCACAGACAGTGACCCAAGGCCGATTCCCCAGCTGCACGTTTCTCGGCAACGCGCCGTTCGCTGGAGGCGGGAATCGCCACACCCACCACTGCTTAATGGGATTTCCCATTGAAGCCAACCCATGTCACCGGGAAACCCAGGGGTAGGGTGCACTGCCGGCAGAAACAGGGAATCGCATCAACCTGAGAACTCCAGCTATATCACTCATATCGAAAGTATGCTTCCAAGTTACCCTCTGACCTGAACCTTGAGGTACAATTCTCACCTTGGGTTGTGATGGCAATACTAAGCAAGCTTGAACCATGTGTGGCTTAGGTCCATAATAACTGGAGTACTTTCGCAAAGTGTCTGAACCTCCAACTATAAAGAGCATGTGGTAGATTTTCAAATTGCCACCAGGGTATTGAACTGACGCTGCAGACCTGTCCTATTTACAGATTGGTCATATACCGGGCAGCCAATCGTCAATGTCACTTTTACACCTGGTGGACGAAGTTAAAAATCTCCCTCTTTGTTTCCACTTTCTGCATTCCTTTATGAAACTTCCTGTCAATGTGCAGCATCAACTGTGACGACTGTGCCCCAGTTAAAAGAGGAATGTCCCACCCCATACCCTTCATGCCAACCAATCGCACTTCCATGCCCATTCACCCAACATACATTCCATACAGAACCAATGAGTCCTATTGTCACAAGTGCATGCACGAAAAATCTTTTTTAAAAATCATTCATTCATAAATTTCTATTTTCTTTTAAAAAGTGCTTTTACTATAGTCAAATATGAGTGTCAAGCATGCACACTTTTCAAATATCAAAAGCAATAAACACAAGCACTTGACACCGCTTTATAAACATTGGGGAGATGACAGAATTAATCCCAGAGAAAGTGCTATTAATCAAGCAATGTTTTCCCTGCAGTGAAGCTGTTTCAACAGACGAATGGGTGCCTGGGCTCTCCTTCATTGAGGTGCATATGTTGACATAGAGGGAACGAGAGGCCAATGAGATGGGCAATAGGTTGGCAAACGGTTCGGCAAAGACCTTTTGAATCTACCTTTGAAAATGTCCTCTCATCATGGTTCATGGTTCATGACTCCTCTGAGGGGTTGTGAACCTCAACTCTTTGAAAAGCTAGCCGTAGGCCATGAAAAAATGTGTGTTGGGGTGGGGGGGGGGGGGGAGTGTCGGTGGGGTGGCGAGAGGATGTCTATCTCTGGAATACAGCGCTCCAGTTTGGGATTGCAAATTACGGGTTCGCGACCCGCACTAGCCCATGCCCGTATCCAGCCCTGGCGAAAATTGGGGGCACCGGAAATGGGGTCAGAATCGCAGAATCGGCTCCTGACCGCCATTGTTCAAGTTCAGCGCAGTCTCCCCGAATCTGCGGAAAACCCTGCTTGTTCTCTCCTGGATGAGATGATCTACCTGCTCGGGTGGACGTGGAAGATCTCATAGTATTATTCTTGACAAAGAGGAGGGGTATTATTCCTGTGTCCCGGCCAATATTTAAACTCCAATCAACATTGATTTGGGATTTGGCTTGTCTGTAAACTGGCTGCTGTGTTTCCGACTTGTCATTGGTTTTAGAGCGCTTTGAGACATCTGGCGGTCTTTGCAAGTTTGTCGTTTCACTGTACCTCCCTGGGAGAGTTCGTCGATGAAGCCTAACTCTCACCTCGCCCACCGTGAACTAAATTCAAACTCAATGTCATTGCGTTGCATTGTACTCAACTCAAATGTGTTTCTAGTTCGAATGGGGGCCAGAAAACGGTTGGGAACGGTGACAACCATAAACTGAAGATTTACACTACAATATCAGAACGTTCTATGCAAAGACAGCGGCAGGGGTGCGGGGAAGATTTTAAGATAAGAGATTAACATTTAAAGGTGAACACTGGAGAAAATGAAGTGCCAGTTTCAGAGCAGTAGAATTAGGGGTTGGTTTGGGGAGGCCATACATCACTAACTGAAAGCTCAATTTGCGCAGCATTTGTGCCTTATACTTAGAAAGCACATCAATTTAATTTATCGGTGGCACAATCTAACTCTAAATTGTCTGCAATCATTTACCTAAGATTATAATAACAAAATACTTCCACAGCTGAAAAGGCTAAATGGCTTTAAAACTGAATTCATAATTACGGATATTTATTAAGGGTGTGCACACAAATTTAAACCACCACTGCTATTTAATTCTCATTGCTTCGTGATTATTCCTTCTGCATTGCACCTAAGCTCATTCCATGATCCAAAATTACCAGAGTCCCATTTCCCAGCTCTGCATGCTGCAGGTGATCTTTTCAACTGTAAAATGAAGTTATCAGAGCACAGCAGGAAAATGTATTAGCCACAGTTAGATAAAGGAGTCCTCAGTGAGGCGTGCTCAGTTTGAATTGGTGAAATAATGTCTGTACAAATTGTTTTTGGTACGTTAAGTACCTGTTACTTTATTTCACAGATGAGAAACAATAACACAGGCGCCGGGAATGTAACCAGCAGAACATTTCAGAATGGTCCTGTTCATGCCAAGTGATTTCACATGAAATTTTTTATCCCTAGTCATTTTCCTATTTGATAAAAAAAAACAGTACAAATTGATATATCTGACAAATGAGTTGCCGACGGATAATAAATGACAATGGAGAGACATTAGGGCAGATTCCATTAAACTGCAAAGCTCATCTATATTTTAAATTGTGCAGATTATGCATATTCATCATTAACATCGAGACACTGAAGTAGGAGTTGGGTTTCTCAAAAGATCCGAAAAGACATAAAATTTTTGTAAATTGACCGACTGGATCCTTTAAGATCTCCCCAATGATCGATGCAAAACTCGGGAAAGTTTCTACAAAAGTGCTAACTCGTAGGGCAGGATCTTCCCATATTTTTTCAAAGTGTCGGGTCCCGGTGAGGATGGCAGGGGAAAACTCACCATGTATTCAGCCTCTTTAACAAAGTGGTTTTTTTTCCACGCGATTAGAGCTGCGCTTGCCTCTGATTCGCTCGCTGTGGGAAAACTTTAACTCTGTAATCAGTGAGATGCCCTCCCTGGCACTTATTCCAAGCCCAGTCCGGGGGGGGCGGGGGACAGGGGACGGGCGATAGGGGGGACTGGCTCACCTGAACATGGTCCAAGTTGATGTCCACTGCAAATTGGCATCTGTGACCTCCCTTATACACTTGTGCGTGACAGACTGGGAAATGCTGCACCCATGCAGTCCTGAATCGAGCCGCCAGCATAAACGTTCAGAGCGGCAGTAACTTTCAAGGCCACAAGCAATGGGTCACCTCCCAGTCCATGTGGTGCCACCTGTAGCATCACCTGGCACAGGTGGTCCACAGTCCCCCAGGACAGAAAGAAGTCTTACAACACCAGGTTAAAGTCCAACAGGTTTGTTTCAAACACTAGCTTTCGGAGCACTGCTCCTTCCTCAGGTGAATGAAGAGGTATGTTCCAGAAACATATATATCGACAAATTCAAAGATGCCAGACAATGCTTAGAATGCGAGCATTTGCAGGTAATGAAGCCTTTACAGATCCAGAGAGAGGGGTAACCCCAGGTTAAAGAGGAGTGAATTGTCTCAAGCCAGGACAGTTGGTAGGATTTTGCAAGCCCAGGACATACACAGTCTTCTCCGGCACTGGATCTCTGGCACCTGGAGGTTGGATGTTCTGCATCGGAACACTAGTGGCCGGTAGTGTCTCCTATTCCCAGAAATTCAACGGGCCCTGCTTCCCTCTCCTCTGCAGGGCACTGGCCCTGGCTGTGTGCAGCGACATGTCGATGTCGCTGTTGCTGCTCGATTGCAATCAAAGGAATTGCCAGCTCGATTGGCTCCTTGATTCTCCCGAATCAAAAACTGAAAGGAAGAGAAGATCAAAGTGAGTGGTGAGAGGTCCTGACACTGCCCTGACCCACAGCCCTCTCAGGATCCGGGACATCTCCCCCTTGCGCTTTCCCCAATGTGAGCACCTTTCCACTGAGCCTCGTTCCCTCCCCTGTCACACAATAGCCTTTTCACCACGGTTGCCCCTCTCCACTCCAGCTGAATGAAGTGCTTCTACCCTTGAGAGCCTGAGCAGCCCATGTGGCTCCTCCCGGGGTGAGGAGTGAGGGCAGTTGAATGCATTCAATGGACTTGTGTTCTAACCTCATGGAGAACAAGAAGCTGCCGCCCGTCATCAATGGTGTTACTGATGAGAGACTTTAGCATAACCCCTTGCATTTGGGGCCATTTCTGTGTCACCTCTCTGTTACAGAGACATGGGTATTAACTTTGCAGTTCTATGCTTGAGGGATAGGCTTCCAATTTTTTGATGTCCTTGCTTGCTCCAAAAAACAATTCAACTTGAATTCAATGCATGGTCCCCACAGGACAGACATATAAGTTCCAAGATGACAAGAAAAGGCACTGAACCTCATTTTGGACTTGGGCTGACGTTTGCTCTTAGTGAGAAGGCTGATAATTAAATGGTGGACACCAGTCAGTGGCACACTCATTCGTTGCAATGCTGACTAAATTGGCACAATTGACTGGTCAAGGAACGGTCAGGGAGTTGATTAGGCAACTGACTTCCCCTTGTGCCAGGCGAGGCTCGCTGGATTCAAGTGAAGACTGCAATCTACAGCCAACTTCATCCTTAGAGGGCACTCTGATTCCCCCATCTCCCATGGGCTGCAGATTAAACGAGTCTTCCAACTTGAACAGCCAGCCATCTGGACACAAATCTCTGACAGCCCGGCCTCCATAACAAGGGGTCGTGCACTTCCAAACATCCCATGCCCTCTGGGTTCAAAGTTCAGCCTGAGTGTGGGAGTTCATTCTGACTGCGCTCGTCTTCCCCACCGTGTGACGGTCTTCAGCCCTCATAAGGTTGGCGACCATCCCTTGTCAGAGATCCCCCACTCTGCCCATGCGGCCAGGCATCTCACGGGACCTGGGACCCCACCCCAGGAGCTTCCAGTTGCCCCCTGTGCTGACCCTGTGGATTCCACCCACCTCCCAGCTGCCACTCTAGAAGGGCAATCCCTCAGCGGTATAAACCCAACAAGGAGGATGCAGGAAGCGATGCCTGCATACTAGCCGCCAGACCCCTTTAAACCTCGGGGCTCGCAGACATGAAGGGCCGCTAATGTCTGCAAGTGACCCCTGCTCCCCCCCACCCCTCTCCCCCACCCCCAGATGCCGAGACTGAACACAACTCTCCACCTCTGCCCCCCAGCCCGAGGTGCACTTATCTGGGTCGTCCCCCCCCCCCCGTCCTCTCCAGTGCCCCCTATGCGACTGGCACCCTGGAGAGTGATGGCCATCTGAGTGCTCACCTCTGAGATCCCCTTCGGAGGTGTGGGCACCAGGCTCACATTTCCATACAGCTGGTGTAAATCCCGCCGATGTGACGGCACACCAGCGACCGATGAATACTCTGCGAGGAGTGGGGATGGGGGGAGTGTTTGCCCCGGAGGCTGGGCTCGCTAATAAGATGCTAATGTATTTAAATGAGATTCCTGACCTTCCATGGGGGGAATTGCCGTTACCCCACTGGCGAGGGGTCTGGAAAATCAGAAAACACAATGTCGCCTTTGAGAGTCGCGTTTCCCGATTCACGCCATATTTGGCGCCCGTGTCCCATTCTCGCTGATCGCTAATATCGGGCTGAAAACCTCCCTCACAGAATCAGGAGAACACAAAGTTGGAGGCAAATGCAGGTTAAATCTGAAGCACTGAAAAGGAAGGATCCTCACTTCAAAGGTACAGCGTAAAGACGAGTAAACTACACTTTCTATTAAGGCCTAAAAATCTATTATCAGTGAACATTTAACTCCGGTCCACCCGAAGTCTATTTGACCTTAATGTGGATATGCCAGCGTTGGACTTGGGTGAGCACAGTAGGAAGTCTTACAACACCAGGTTAAAGTCCAACAGGTTTGTTTCAAATCACTAGCCTTCGGAGCACAGCTCCTTCCTCAGGTGAATGTCAAGGTAAATTTCTCTTGGCTTTGGACAATTCACACCTCTTTAACCTGGGATTAGCCCTCTCTCTGGATCTGCAAAGTAGGGCAGCACGGTAGCATTGTGGATAGCACAATCGCTTCACAGCTCCAGGGTCCCAGGTTCGATTCCGGCTTGGGTCACTGTCTGTGCGGAGTCTGCACATCCTCTCCGTGTGTGCGTGGGTTTCCTCCGGGTGCTCTGGTTTCCTCCCACAGTCCAAAGATGTGCAGGTTAGGTGGATTGGACGTGCTAAATTGCCCCTAGTGTCCAAAATTGCCCTTAGTGTTGGGTGGGGTTACTGGGTTATGGGGATAGGGTGGAGGTGTTGACCTTGGGTAGGATGCTCTTTCCAAGAGCCGGTGCAGACTTGATGGGCCGAATGGCCTCCTTCTGCACTGTAACTTATATGTAAAAAAGAAATGCTCGCATTCAAAGTTTCGCCTTGCATCTTTGACTTTGTCTATATATATGTTTCTGGAACCTACCTCTTCATTCACCTGAAGAAGGAGCAGTGCTCCGAAAGCTAGTGATTTGAAACAAACCTGTTAGACTTTAACCTGGTGTAAGACTTCCTACTGTATTTGACCTTAGTCTGTGTTGACCAACTTCCAATGGAACAGCAAGGGAAATGTCCCCAAATTTTCCTGTGTACAGTTCTGCTGATTGTCTCCCACCGGGGTTGGGAGCATTTCTGAGATTCAATTTGATCATGTTGTGAGATTGCTGTATTGTGAATGAGGGCAGCCCCTCCTTCCAAATCAGCTTCTGCTGGCAGAGATCATTGGTCGACTGACTTCAAAACTGAAGAAATTGACTGAAAGGTGGATGAGTAGCAATGTAGTTCTCATCTCGGTCTGATAACCAACATCGTGCCCACCCCCCACCTCCCCTCTGCACACATACACATGCACACAAATGCATATGCATGTACACATCCACACACTGCTATTTAAGATGGCCAAAAACAATTGGGAAAGTGTTGATGTCATACAGTTGGGAAAGTGTTGATTGTAGACACTTTGTACTAATGCTGCATTGGACTTACTGCTGATATGGGTCAATTACAGCATTGATGGTCTAAAAAGGGCAGCTGATCCAATTGCACATTCTCGATTTTAAGAGCTCCAACATTGGCAGCCGAGCGTTTAGCTGCCTAGGTCCAAATCTCTGAAATTCCCTTCGGAAACCTCTGCGTCTTGGTATCTCACCGTCTCCTCCTTAACAAGGCTAATTAAAATCTACCTCTGTCCTAATCTAATAATGACCTATGTAGTTTGGTGGCAGATGTCAAGGCCCCTGTGAAGTGACCTGAGCCATTTTGCCGCACTAATTGTGCGAAATAAATGCAAACTGTTGTTGTTTTATATTGTCACCAAAAGTTACAATTCCTCTGATAAGATTGATTTGAAACAACTTGTGATTTCCTCCAAATGGTGAACAATACTGAGTGGAAATTCACCGTCGCTTTCACTGAAAGCTTTAAAGTGCAAAAGGAACAAGTTTAAAATCATAGGCCCGATTCTTAGTTTAAGAAGTTGTTAATTTTATGCTGAGGTGGCAAAGATTTTCCTTGTTGACAAAATCACACTGTGAGCATTGCTCCATCAGCAAAATTTATTCCAGAAATCTTTCTTTTTTGCAACCCCCCCCCCCCCCCTCCCCCGCCCCCCGGGCTCCCTAAGAGCACTATGGGTGTGCCTACCACCACACGGACTGCAGCGGTTCAAGAAGACACTTTGCCACCATCTTCTCGAGGACGATGAGCGATGAGCAATAAATGCTGGCCTAGCCTGTGACAACACGGTGAAGGAAATAGAAAAAATCTTGTCAATTGTGGTGAGAGGATGTCTAAGAGGAGTTAGTCGTTCACTTGTGTCTCTGGGGGAGATTCAACCGAAGCTATTAATCTCTACCACACCAGCATTGTGGCATTGCCATCCAACCACAGCAAGCAGGGAGAGTGTTTTTCTGTGTTCCTCCAATCCTGCCCTTTGAGAATCATGGATCTTTATCGCCCCGCCATTGGCCGCCCTGCCTTCAATTACCTCATCCCAAAATTCTGGAATTCCCTCCTTAAACCTCATCGCCTCGCAGCCTCACTTTTCTCCTATAAAATGCTCCTTGTCTATCCCGGTGTCCAATCTAGTTTGCTTGCACCCCTGGGAAACGCCTGAGGTAATAAAGTGGCTGTGGAGGCTGCGTGGTGGAGGGTAGGGTCTCTACCTCTGGGTCAAAAACTCAGGCTTCAAGTCCCACTTCAAACTTGATGGTCGTGAAAGGTGCGTGCGTAATGTGGCCTAACAGATTGATTATCAGCCTGCAAATTTGGCCAATGTGCCTGATGGCTGACAGTAAGGGCAGCAGAGTTTCCGGGTCAGCCAAACCGCAGAAGGGGATGGCAAACCACTGCAGTACTTTGCCGAGGATAACCCTGGATGAATCCAATGGATGTCGACGGTCAGCAATGCCTCCTTCGGGCATGGTGCCTGAAGGAGGAAGCAAGGGGCTATCTAAATGGAAGTTACTTTTTTGAGTTTCCATTTTAAAAATCAGATTTCTGGAACGTGGAATCAATGCAAAGAAAAGTTAGGCACTGCATATAATGGGGGGGGGGGGGGGGGGGGGTGATATACGCTGTCAATTTAACGCATCTACAAGTGAAAACCTCCGCCATTGACACTTGTTTATATCTTCTACTTTTTTGTGGATTGTCCAGTCCATAACTCATCATTTTTGCAAAGCTAACCGAAGCGGTCATAGAATCATAGAATTTACCACGCAGACACGAGGAGAACATGCAGACTCCGCAAAGACAGTGACCCAAACCGGGAATCGAACCTGTGTCCCTGACTCTGTGAAGCAACAGTGCTAATCACTGTGCTTACGTGCAGCCCAACATATCAACTGGCAGCAGCCATGTATCTGCTGCTGAATCTTGATGACGTTGATGGTGTCACCAACGCTGCCACCATGCAGTGGCCACTCCTTCAGTTGCAGTGGTACACGTCAAACAATCTGGTGCCAATGCTCATGGAGGAATCAAGACAGGATGTGGCTCATAGTCAACGGGTAAACCAATACTCTAGATCTTCAGTGGGATGTTTTCAATGTTAATGAATGCTCTGAGGATTACAAGAAGCGACTGACGATTATATTGCGATGATTGACCCATTAAGGGCAACGCAGCAGAGTAAGGGTCACCTGGTTTGGATGATCAATTCGGGACTCAGAGTGGGGAATCACCCCAAGGGGAGGGGTTCTCTGAAGCAGAGAAATGTTAGAATCAACTGCAAACATGTTGCTGCTCTACATGACTTGTCAATGAATCCCTATTTTGTTCACTCAGCCTCTGAAAGTGCATCATTGCAAATATACCATCACAGCTCAACAATTGACCAAAGACCTCCTTCCGTTGAAAGTCTTGGGTCATTGCAGGTTATTCACGGTGCCTATTGTGCCAAGGTTGAAGGGTCTTTGCTTTTGCGTCCACATGTTAAGATCATTGTCTGTTGTGTCATTTCCAAAGACTGAGCAAACAGGGAGCTCTGCGAGTGCGAAAAAAATTAGACTCTCTCACACAAACCTTTCAACCATGCCTTACGTTACTTGTCTAAGATCCTTGCAAAATGAGCATACAGCCTGATCCAAAGTAGTCAGTGAAAGCAGACAACCATTGCAAGGCCTCATAAGACTTCCAGGTTCATGACCTATTGGCAAGTAACATGTACAGGTGTCGTAGTGTGGAGTGTAATGACAGCCCCCTTAGTCAACTAACTTTTCTTCCTAAAAACATTGCACATTTAGACTGTAAGCTATTCCCTGCCGGAGTGCCTATTGTGTCCACCCTAATGGATCATCCATTGGATGTTAATATAGTTAGAATAAAGCTGAATAAAACATTATTTATTAACAAACCAGGTCATTCAAGTTAGCCATCTTTCGCCATTTGAAGCCACAGTTTATCATTGCCTAATTAATGATATTCGGTGGCAAAAAAAACCTGCTTCAACAGAAAAAGTGCTTAAATTAACATGACGTTCTAATTTAAGAAATTCAGCCTTGTTGTACGAGCAGTCCAACTTATTGAACCTATAATTAAGTATGTCGGTGAAAAAGTCAGAAATTGTGACCCCCCCAGCACATCTCTCCCCCCCCCCCCCAACAAAGATGTGGAATTGAGTCGGGTATAGCCTGACACCCGGCCACAGCACATCTGCAAACCGTCCGCTTTTGGTCTTAACAGAGGTGGAAGGGAGAAGGGCAACCACTCTTCCCCCAGGAGGCAGTCTGGCACTTTAAATATTATCATGCGTTTGTCAGTCTCATTATTGAAGTCTCAACATCATCAAAGCCGAGCATGGCTAAATTTCCAACATCTTCGAGGTTGGACATTGCTAAATTTTACCATCTTCAAGACCAAGCATGGCGAAATTTTAAACGTCTTGTAGGCCGAGGCTGGCTAAATCTTCAATGTCTTCGAGGCCGAAGCTGGCTAAATCTTCAACATCTCAGAGGCCGAGCATGGCTAAATCTTCAACATCTCAGAGGCCGAGCATGGCTAAATCTTCAACATCTCAGAGGCCGAGCATGGCTAAATCTTCAACATCTCAGAGGCCGAGCATGGCTAAGTTTAAAGGTCTTCGGGCCCGAGGATGGCTCAATTTTGACCATCTTTGAGTCCGAACAGGGCGAAATTTTACCATCTTCAAGGCTGAGCATGGCGAAATGTAAAATGTCTGAGAGGCCGTGGATGGCTAAATTTTAAATGTCTGAGAGGCCGAGTATTGCTAAACTTTCAATGTCTTCAAGGCTGAGCATGGCTAAATTTACAACACCATCGAAGCCGAGCTTCAGTGCTTTTCTGCCTACCTGTTATATCCAACATGTTTTCCTTTACAGCCAGATACAATCAACATCTCAGAGTTCCACTCTCCCTTCCGACAAGGCCTCTGGTACTTACCGCTGAACATTCTCTCTGGCCCGGGTTAACTAGTTTGACAAATGTAGAGTCCCATTCCCTCAGAAGAAAATTAACTTTTACCAGGTTAACAAATTTTATTTTACCTCTTCTGTTTGTCTTTTTAATCGCTTTCTCTTAATCCCCTTCGGATTTTGTCATCTTTATCATTCTTGTGCATGATTTGAATGTAATGGGCGGGATTCTCCTTTCCTGAGTTGGGCGCACGATCTTCCCAAATCGGAACAAAGTCCCCAAGTGATCAGGTTTAGCCGCGCGTTTCCCGGCTCTGGCATGGGCCTGAATGGGGACCGCGCGGCCAAGGCCACACATAGTACCATTTTTTATAAAGGGGAGCTCTGCTCGCCGGAACTCCACATTGTAGCGAGAGAGCGGGAAACCATTTTTAAACCTTCGAGGTCACCAAAACAACCCCACCCTCCCCCCCTCAGACAGAGTGAAAAATGATGTGGAAATGCTGCCGTTGGACTGGGGTGAGCACAGTAAGAAGTCTTACAACACCAGGTTAAAGTCCAACAGGTTGGTTTCAAACACAAGCTTTCGGAGCACTGCTCCTTCCTCAGGTGAATTCACCTGAGGAAGGAGCTGCGCTCCGAAACCTAGTGTTTGAAACCAACCTGTTGGACTTTAACCTGGTGTTGTAAGACTTCTTAGAGTGAAAAATGGGAGGGTTGCCAGCAGCCCCACCCCAGCCTCCACCCGCCCCCCCCAACACCAGGCAACCCTGGCCCGATCATGCATGCGTAACAAATGCCAACTTGGCAATGCCAACCTGACACAGCCCCTGCCAGCTGACAATGCCACCTTGGCAGTGCCAGGCTGGCACCCAGGGTACCCAGCCAGCACCAGCAGTGCCAGAGTACCATCCTGCCCAAAGGGCATGCAGCTGGGGGCCTGCGATCTCCTGGGAGACCCACCCCCCCCCCAATAGTGCTGTGCCATCTGGTCCCTGTTTGTGGGGACCTGTGCTGAACAGCGCTTACCCGAGGTCTCTAAGGCACAGGGTTTGAATCCCAAAGCCTCAGGTACCTCGGGACTCTGCACATTAGAGTGAGGCTAACTGCCTCGCTCTACTACGCAGATTTGCTGAAACGCGATCCTGCCCATTCGGGGCGGGTTGCAACGTCTCGCGCGATTGCGTTGAATCTTGTGAGGCGTTGTGAACCGGCTAGATACCGGGAGCGGGGTCTCCCGTCTTTCAACGGCCATGGCGAGCTGCTTTTCCGGTGTGTTTACGGTGGGGCAGGATTCGCGGACTTCCACAACAACAAAACTGGCGCAGACCCGGGACGGTTTCAGTGACTGCGGACGGGCTAGCACTGGCACCACATGGTACACAATCGATTCCAACGAGAAACGGTGCAGGATTCGCCGGTCTGTGATTGACACTCGGGAGGCTGACAAGCTGCAGCCGCACATACACATTACACTCCCCACACACACTTATCCCAGCCGCACATACACATTACACTCCCCACACACACTTATCCCAGCCAACACACTCCCCACACACACTCATCCCAGCCAACAAGGTGGCACTGGGTGTGCTGGAGCGCGTCCATACAGCTGATGGGATGACAGGGGCCAGAGGGCACCTCGGTGGGGGGGGTCTTGGGTGATCATCCATACAACTTGAGGCCCTAAATTCACAGTGGGCAGTCAGTAGCGTGCGCAGCTGCACGACTGCCTTGCAGGCTGTGGCAATGGTGCTCCGTGCCCGTCCACCCCGATCCCACAGCCCACCTCCTGGCCACCCCCGGCTACTTCCCCCGGCCCTGGCAGAAGCCTCCCAGCCAGCGGCGCAACTGTCAGCACACTATGCTGATGTTGGACACTTTCCGTACCCCCTCTCTCTCCCTCTACAGCCACGGCGCCTGTGCCACGATTTTTAAAAGCACGAGTGAACCTCGCTGTCGGGAATTCGCTCCAGTGGAGGCGGAGAATTGCAGAGGCCCAGAGAATACCGGATCAGGCACGCTAGTTATATGCCAATGACATTTACTGTACGTGCGTTCCGGCACACAGATGCCGCTGTCAAGGCACCGGAGAATTGTGATTCGGCATGAAGTCGGCGCCTGCCGCGATTACGAAGTCAAAAACGATTTTCCATCCAATTGCATTTCCCGATTCCACCTCATAGGTCGAGTGCTTCAAGATTTTAGGTGTACAGATCACCAACAACCTGTCCTGGTCCCCCCATGCCGACAGTATAGTTTTTTTTTTAAATAATTTTTATTGAAGAAATTTTTCAATATACAAACATTTTAACCCCCCCTACATTTACATTTAAATTATAGCAAAACAAAGTCAAACCCCCCTACTTAACAAAAAAAAAAAAAAAAAAAGTCCCACCCACCCCCTAATCGCGCGTCCCCCCCCCCCCCCCCCCCCCCCCCCCCCCCCCCGGCGAACCGACAGTCAGACCAACTTATCATTTCTGGCAGTGTCCTCGGGCAGGCCTTGCCCGTGCCACCACCGCTACCGTACTTCCTTCGTTGTTGTCTCCCCTCCCCCCCCCCCCCCCCCCCCCCCTCCCCTCCCGCCCTCCCCTCCCCTCCCGGGTTGCTGCTGTCACGGCCTCAGTTTCTATCTCTGATCTAAGAGGTCCAGGAAGGGTTGCCATCGCCTGAAAAACCCCTGCACCGACCCTCTCAGGGCGAATTTGATCCTTTCCAATTGGATGAAGTTTGCCATGTCGTTTAACCAGGTGTTAACACTTGGAGGCCTTTCGTCCCTCCACTGAATCAAGATCCTCCTCCGAGCCACCAAGGACGCAAAGGCTAATATTCCAGCCTCCCTCGCCTCCTGTACCCCCGGTTCCACCCCAACCCCGAAGATCGCAAGTCCCCATCCTGGCTTGACCCTGGACCCCACCACTCTCGACACCGTCCCTGCCACCCCCTTCCAGAACTCCTCCAGTGCCGGACATGCCCAAAACATATGTGCATGATTCGCAGGGCTTCCCGAACATCTAATACACCTGTCTTCACCCCCGAAAAACCGACTCATCCTTGTCCCCGTCATGTGGGCTCTATGCAGTACCTTAAATTGAATGAGACTTAGTCTCGCACATGACGACGACGAGTTGACCCTCTCCAGGGCGTCTGCCCATGTCCCGTCCTCTATCTGTTCCCCCAGCTCTAACTCCCACTTATCTTTCAGCTCCACTACTGGTACCTCCTCCACCTCCTGCATAATCTTATAGATGTCCGAGATCTTCCCCTCCCCGACCCAGACCCCTGATAGCACCCTATCACTCACCCCCCTGTCGGGAAGCGCGGGGAACCCCTCTACCTGTCGTCTGGCAAATGCCTTCACTTGGAGGTACCTGAACGTGTTCCCCGGGGGGAGCCCAAATTTCTCCTCCAGCTCTCCCAAGCTCGCAAACCTCCCCTCTATAAACAAGTCCCTCAGTTGTCTAATACCCGCCCTCTGCCAGCTCTGGAATCCCCCTCCTGTGTTTCCCGGCGCAAATCTGTGGTTCCCTCTTAGTGGTGCCCCTATCAGACCTCCCACTTCCCCCCTGTGTCGCCTCCACTGACCCCAGATCTTGAGGGTGGCCGCCACCACCGGGCTCGTGGTATACCTCGTGGGAGGGAGCGGCCATGGTGCCGTTACCAGTGCCCCTAAGCTTATGTTGCCGCAGGACGCCCTCTCCATGCGCTTCCAGGCTGCCCCCTCCCCTTCCATCATCCACTTTCGTACCATCGATGTATTTGCCGCCCAGTAATATCCTGAAAGGTTGGGTAACGCCAGCCCTCCACTATCCCTACTCCGCTCCAAAAAGACCCTTCTAACTCTCGGGGTGCCATGTGCCCACACATACCCCATGATACTACTCGTTACCTTCTTGAAAAAGGCCCTGGGGAGGAAGATGGGCAGACACTGGAACAAGAACAAGAACCTCGGGAGGACCGTCATTTTAACTGACTGCACCCTCCCTGCCAGCGACAGCGGCACCATGTCCCACCTCTTAAACTCCTCCTCCATCTGTTCCACCAGTCTGGAAAAGTTCAACTTGTGGAGGGCCCCCCAGTTCTTTGCCACCTGCACCCCCAAGTACCTAAAACTTTTAACTGCTCTTTTGAAGGGGAGCCTCCCAATTCCCTCCCCTTGGTCTCCCGGGTGTATTACAAAGACCTCACTTTTCCCCAGATTTAATTTATACCCCGAAAAGTCCCCGAACTCCGCTAGTATCCCCATTACCTCCGGCATTCCCCCCTCCGGGTCTGCCACATACAACAACAAATCATCCGCATAGAGCGAGACCCGATGTTCCTCCCCTCCCCTTGTCAGTCCTCTCCACCCCCCTGAACCCCTCAGTGCCATCGCCAACGGCTCAATCGCTAATGCAAAGAGTAAGGGGGATAGGGGACATCCCTGCCTAGTACCTCGATGGAGCCCAAAATATTCTGACCTCCTCCCATTTGTTACCACACTCGCCATCGGAGCTGAATAGAGCAACTTTACCCACTTGATAAATCCCTCCCCAAACCCAAACCTTTCCAACGTCTCCCACAAGTATTCCCACTCCACCCTGTCAAATGCCTTCTCCGCGTCCAGCGCTACCACTATCTCCGCCTCCCCCTCCACTGCTGGCATCATAATCACATTTAACAATCTCCGGACATTTGTGTTAAGTTGGCGTCCCTTCACGAACCCCGTCTGGTCTTCATGGACTACCCCTGGCACACAGTCCTCTATCCTGGTTGCCAGGACCTTTGCTAACAGCTTGGCGTCAACATTTAGGAGGGAGATGGGCCTGTAGGACCCGCACTGGACCGGGTCCTTATCCCGCTTCAAAATCAAGGAGATCAGGGCCTGCGACATTGTTGGGGGCAGAACCCCCCCCTCGCGCGCCTCATTAAAGGCTCTCACCAGCACTGGACCCACCAAGTCCACAAATTTCCTGTAAAACTCCACCGGGAACCCATCCGGCCCCGGCGCCTTCCCCGCCTGCATCTGGCCTATCCCTTTAATTAGCTCCTGCAGCTCTATCGGCGCCCTCAACCCTTCTACCAGCTCCTCCTGTACCTTTGGGAACCCCAATTTGTCGAGAAAGTTCTTCATTCCCCCTCTCCTCTTCGGCGGTTCAGACCTATACAATTCCCTATAGAAGTCCCTAAAGACCCTATTCACCTCTTGCCCCTTCTGCACTATGTCCCCACCCCTCTCTCTCACTCCCCCAATCTCTCTGGCTGCATCTCGCTTACGAAGCTGGTGTGCCAGCATCCTGCTCGCCTTTTCCCCGTACTCATACGCCGCACCCTGCGCCCTTCTCCACTGCATTTCCGCCTTCCTAGTGGTCAGTAGGTCGAACCTGGCCTGCAAGCTACGCCGCTCCCTTAATAGCCCCTCCTCTGGTGCCGCCGCATATTTCCTATCTACTTCTAGGAGCTCCCCCACCAGCCTCTCCCTTTCCTGCCTCTCCTTCCTCTCTCTGTGTGCCCTTATGGAGATCAGCTCTCCTCTAATCACTGCTTTCAAGGCCTCCCAGACCGTCCCCACCTGCACCTCACCTGTGTCATTCGTACCCAGATAGTTCTCAATGCCCGTTCTCACCCTTCTGCACACCTCTTCGTCCGCCAACAGCCCTACATCCAGGCGCCACAACGGGCGTTGATCCCGCGCCTCCCCCATGTCCCCGTCCACCCAATGTGGTGCATGGTCCGATATCGCAATGGCCGAGTACTCCGTGTCCTGCACTCTCGGTATCAGCCCCCTGTTCAATACGAAAAAATCGATCCTAGAGTACACTCTGTGGACGTGGGAGAAAAAAGAATACTCCCTCGCCCTAGGCCTACCAAATCTCCATGGGTCTACCCCTCCCATCTGCTCCATGAACCCCCTTAACACCTCTGCCGCTGCCGGCCTCCTATTCGTCCTGGAACTCGATCTATCCAGCCCAGGGTCTAACACCGTATTAAAGTCCCCTCCCATGATCAGGCCCCCTGCCTCCAGTCCCGGGATGAGGCCCAGCAGGCGCCTCATAAAACCCGCGTCGTCCCAGTTCGGGGCATACACATTTACCAGTACCACATTCTCTCCCTGCAACCTACCCCTCACCATCACATACCTGCCCTCCTTATCTGCCACCACCTCTGCCGCCGCAAACGACACCCTCTTTCCCACCAAAATCGCCACCCCCCGGTTCTTGATATCCAAGCCTGAGTGGAACACCTGTCCCACCCACCCCCTTCTCAGGCGGACCTGATCTGCTACCCTCAAATGAGTCTCCTGCAGCATTGCTACATCAGCCTTCAGTCCCTTCAGGTGTGAGAAGACCCTTGATCTTTTAACCGGCCCATTCAGCCCCCTTACGTTCCACGTGATCAATCGGATCGCTGAGCGACCCGTCCCTACTCCCTGTCGATTAGCCATGTCTTGTCCCTTGCTCGCCCCGGGTCATCCCTCCTTTTCTGACCCGCTTCCCATAGCGATGGCCCCCCCCCCCACCCCCCCGGCTCTCCCCTTCTCGTCCCTGGTCTTTCCAGCAGCAACCCGGTGTCCCCCCCCAGCCCCCCCCCCCCTTCCCCCCTCCCCTTCCCCCCCCCCCTTCCCCCCCACCCCCCCCCCCCTGGCTAGGACCCCTCCTAGCCGCGATGTACCCAACATCGTACTCCCGAGAGTCAGCTGGTCTCCGCTGACCCGGCTGCTCCTGCGCCGACAGTATAGTTAAGAAAGCCCACCAACGACTCTACTTTCTCAGAAGACTAGGGAAATACGACTCTACTTTCTCAGAAGACTAGGAAAATTCTGCACGTCAGCTACGACTCTCACCAACCTTTTCAGATGCACCATTGAAAGCATTCTTTCTGGTTGTATCACAGCTTGGTATGGAGCCTGCTCTGCCCAAGACCGCAGGAAACTACAAAAGGTTGTGAATGTAGCCCAGTCCATCACACAAATCAGCCTCCCATCCATTGACTCTGTCTATAATTCCCGCTGCCTCAGAAAGGCAGCCAGCATAATTAAGGACCCCATGCACCCCGGACATACTCTCTTCCACCTTCTTCCCTCAGGAAAAAGATACCAAAGTTTGAGGTGACGTACCAACCGACTCAAGAACAGCTTCTTCCCTACTGCCATCAGACCTTTGAATGGACCCACCTCGTATTAAGTTGATCTTTTCTCTGCACCTTGCTATAACTGTAACATTATATTCTGCAGTCTCTCCTTCCTTCCCTATGTACGGTGTGCATTGTTTGTACAGCATGCAAGGAACAATACTTTTCGCTGTATACTAATACATGTGAGACTAACAAATCAAATCAAATCAAATAAGATTCAAATAAGTTTTTTTACTTCCTGCTTTGCAGTATCTGAAACTCAATGAGGACACTTCAATATGATTGGTTGAAAAACCACCCTGTGGCTTACCTTGTTCACAGACACCACAGCTCCCTTGTCGTGGCTGCCACATTAAAATGTACGCTGGGTTCACGGAAGCCCTTGTGCAAAGTGTCTCGAAACAGAGGGTGCTGTTCCTGATCCCAAAATCCAGGCTGAAGCATTTTTTTCTTTTAACGTAACAATTTTTCATGAAGAATCTGATTGAGATTTTAATTTTACTTCATTGTATTTGCAGGCGATAAGATTGTTGTGTAAACATACATAATTATTTGGAGGGAAACTTATTTTCTTCCACAAGATCATTCAATGTTTGTTCTTGAGATGTGAGTGGTGCTGTCGAGGCAGCATTGATTGACGTCTAATTGCCACTTTAAGGGTGGATATGAGTCTTCGCCTTGAACCACTGCAGTTTTTTCTCGTTATGGCGCTGCCACAGCAGTGTTAGGTAGGGCATTCCAGGATATTAACCTAGTGACAACTGTCATAATATCCACTCATGTATATAATGAGATGCAGACAGGCAGTGATTGACACATAGGATGACCAATAAGCATGCAACATAGTACAGCCAATCACCAGACAGGACACTACCACTATAAAGCCAGAGGGCACGAGGTTTCCCGCTCTCTCGGGATCCAGCCACTGAGACAGTCAGAGTCCATGAGCTAGCAAGTGCAAACACCATGCGGTAGCTAGTAAGTCTGGTCAGGCTACTACAAGGTCACCAGTCAGATCAGTAGAGTGTCTACCCACAGCTGAATATGTATAGCAGTTCTATAGTTGAATAAAACAGTGTTGGATCTTCTCCAGTGTTAGACGTCTGTTTCTAACTTCCCTGCATCGAGTGCAATCCACATCGAACCAACCTGCCTAACACATCAACAACAACTGGAGGGATGGCAGAACTATCCAATTTGGGGTGATGTGCGCCTTGGACATGATGGTGTGCCAAAGAGATGGTGGATTAGGTGGAGGGGCTGAATGGTCTACTCCTCTTCCTGTGGTTCATTGTGGTGTTAGAACGTGTGGCACTGACAGGTGAGCCCAAAGCCAGCGTGGTGAACTGTTGCAGTTTCTGCCGTATATACTGCATGCAGAGGTATGGCTGTCGATCATGACAACTCCACTATCTTTGATAGCGTTGATCTTGTACTTGCAAAAGTAACGTCTCCACCCTTGTCAGCTTTTCATATAACCCCACTGGACCCAGACACTGCAACCACATCTTGGGCAGTACAGTCACCTGCTCGACCACTGCACTCATTGACGCATGAGCCACTTTGTGCTGAGTCTCAGCGGGTGTTTGTGGCCTCCACACTGGACTCGTCATCCACCTCCAGAGTTGGTGGCCTTTGTCCCCGAGGAGCCATTCATCCAGCCACTGCTCTCCCTCAGAAATAGCTGGAGTCTGCCAGTGTCCCAAGATGTAACCGTCATGGACGCTCCCCGGGAAACAGGCAGACACCTGGACAATGTGCATCGTGTGATCACAGATGATCTAGACATTGAGGGAGTGGTGTCCCATGCAGTTCACAAATGGCGCCCCATGCCACCATGGGGAACGCAGAGCCACACAGATGCAGTCAGTGACATCCTGTACCTCGGGCCTGCCTGCTATGTGGGTGAAGCCCATGGCTCTGGTGTCCTGGCTCACCCCGTCCCAGGCCAAGTTGATGTGAGCTCCCTTACGCACCTGTGTGCGGCAGACTGGGAAATGCCACACGGGTCGCCCATGCAGTCCTGAAATGAGGCACTCGCGTAGAAGTTCAGAGCGGCAGTGACTTACAGCGCCTGATGGTGACCTGAGCGCTCACCTCCGATACTCCCTTCGGAGGTGAGCGCGCGGGTTCCTGTTTTCACACAGCTGTTGTAAATCACACTGGTGTGATGTCACGCCAATGCCCAATGGATATTCACTGAGGGGAGAGGTCCTGGTGGGAGGGCTCGATAATGATATGTTGATGTATTTTAATGAGGTTCCCTACCTTGGCTCGCAACATTATGGGCAAAACGTTTTTCAATTAATTATGGGATGTGGGTGCCGTTGCCGAGGCCAACATTTATTACCCATTCCCAGTTGCCCTTGAGAAGGTGGTGATGAGCTGCCTTCTTGAACTCGCCCCAGTTCCTGAGGTGTAGGTACACCCGCCTGTCATAATATACATCCAGGTATATGATGGAGTGCAGACAGGCAGTGATTGACACACAGGATGACCAGTGAGCACACCGAACACAGCAGCCAATCACCAGACAGGACACGACCACTATAAAGCCAGAGGGCACCAGTTTTCCCGCTCTCTCGGGATCCAGCCTCAGTCAGTCAGTCTGGTCAGGTTAGCCTCAGGTCTCCAGTCAAGTCAGCATCGTATCAACCCACAGTTAAGCATGTATTATAGTTAGTTGTTCAATAAAATTGTGTTGCATCGCATCAAGTGTTGGAAGCCTGTCTCTCTCTCTACACTGCATCAAACGCAGTCGACATAGACGCAGCCTGCCCAACACATCACCGCCCACAGTGATGAAAAATGTTTAGAGGCTGAAGGAGCAACTCAAACTGAGTCCAAACTATTGTAGGCCCGGCAACAGCAAATACTGACCCAAAGCAATCAGGATTAAAAATACAATTTGACTGTTGTCCTCTCCGGCATCGAAACACGAAGGTGAAAGTGCTACACATTGGGTCGGATTTTCTCATTTTGTCAGTTCAGGCAGGAAGAGCTGTGTGTGTGTGTGTGGTCCGCCGGTTCCACTGCCAGATTTTCCCACCCTATTCTGGAGGCAGATCCCACAACATCACACTGGTGGCGTGGGTTCTGTCAGGAGAGTGCTGGGGGGAGCCGGGGGACACCCCATTGTGTTATCGGTGGAGTGGGAGGGGGGAAATCGAGTGGGGAAATCCCACTGGTGTAAAAGTGTTGTGTGAGTTATGACTGCACTGTTTGAAGACATTCCTGGAAAATACATTACAGCTAAAGCAGAAATCAAGCTAAACCTAGAATAGTTTCAGACACAGAGGCGGGGGGAGCAAATTGGTAGACGTTCTGACACTTCTGGCAAGGAAGCTGGAGGTTCACAGGTTGGGATACCAGTTATGATGCTACAAGTCAACAGGGTATCTTAGAGAACAGCAGTCAGTCCGTGATTCATATTTAATCACAGCAGAGAACATTTACTTGGCCAAAAATGATCTTGAGGCATTGGGACCAATTTCCCTTTGCTTTCCAAGCTGTGGGGGGGCCATGTTGCTTTGTGTTCGTGAAGCTCTGAGTAGCAGTGTGAGCTCCAAAATGATGAAAAATATTTAAATCAGTGGGCCATGAATCATAAAATCAGAGAATTCACAGTGCAGAAGGAGGCCATTCGGCCCATCAAGTCTGCACCGGTCCTTCGAAATAGCACCCTACTTAAGCCCACACCTCCACCCTATCCCCGTGACCCCACCTAACGTTTTTGGACACGGAGGGCAATTTAGCAGTGCCTATCCACCTAACCTGCACATCTTTCGGGACTTGTGGGAGGAAACCGGTGCAGCCGGAGGAAACCCACGCAGACACGGGTAGAACGTGCAGACTCCGCACAGTCAGTGACCCAAGCCGGGGATCAAACCTGGGACCCTGGAGCTGTGAGACAACAGAGCTCAGCACTGTGCTACCGTGCCGTCCTGTAAGCTAGTCACCAATTGACCCCCCAATCAGGAGAAACCTCTTTACCCAGAGAGTGGTTGGAATGTGGAACTCCCTCCCACACGTAGTTATTAGCTGGGATTTTCCGACCACTCCATGTGGTCATTGAGGTGAACAGCATAGGTGCACTTAAGGCAAAGCTAGATAAATATAGGAGGGGGAAAGGACTAGAAGACAAGCTGAGATGAAGTCAGGGGCCATGAGGAGGCTAAAGGCACCCAAAGACAGGGCGGGCTGGGCCCAATCTTCAATGGCAGGTTTTTAGATTCAGTGCCCACTGCCCACTGCTCTCTCTCGGTCTCCAACATCAGCACTAATTGACTTGCTCCTACCACAGGGTATACAGAGGTTCACGCCGTGTTTTGAAATGATCCAGAGGGATTCTGAAATGAATTCCAAGGACGAAGGTGCCTGGACACCATCTACAAATTGTATTGATTAGCAGGGAGAGGAATGACTGCGTTTGGAGGAAGGGCAGAGTTGCAAATCTACCACAAAATAGAAGAATCCTTCTCATGGAATTTCCCACCTCTGAGGTTCAGAGAAGAAATTCCAGAGCTTCGGACCAATGGCGGCCAATGGTGGAACAAAGAAATCCAGGGATGTGCAAGAGAAAAGAGGCGGGGGGGCGGGGGGGGGGGGGGGGGGGGGGGGGGGGGGGGCGGGGGGGGGGGGGGGGCGGGGGGGGGGGGGGAGAGGTGTCGGGGGGGGGGGGGAGGAGTACATTTTGGAGGGTTGCAAAGCTGGAGATAGAGAGGAGGGAAGAAATGAAGAAAGCTAAGAATTTTAAGTTTCAGGGTTCCGTGGCCAATTTGTTTCAAGGTTTTGTGAGGGCCACGAAAAATCCAGCAACAGTTGAAGGATAGAAAGAAATAACATTTATTTACAATAACATATATATATATCTCCTCTAGTCAGTTCCAAACTGGTCAACTTTATTTATGCAGGGAATCTGCTAATGATTTCTCCGCCCCCCTCATTGGGGAATCTCATACTCCCAAAGGATTGTGGGATTGCCAGTAGTCCCCAGCCAATGGTAAGCAGGGAGGTTAAACACAAGGGCTCAGCCAACTGCTGACAGAATATTGAGGGAAAGTTATTCAAGGGCTCCATTCCTAAAAGGGAGTTCATTTGCTGTCAGGCAAATTTAAAATTATTTTTTACAAGAAGGAAGTTAAAATATTTTTCCCCCCAGCTGCTAAAATAATGAACAATGTATTTGAAAATAAGTCTGCTACTTTGAACGTTTACATCCCTCCCAAACCTTTCATGTGCATACATAACATTCCCATTAATATAAATGAAGGGGTGTAAGAATCAATGTTTCTAATGGATGGTTCAAGCATAGGGTTTATCCTGGAGCTCAAAGTATAAGAATTGCAGACGCGCTTCTCAATTTTGTAATCATTATTTTTAATAGGTAAAAGATTACACGGAAGCTTTTGTAACACACCTGCATAAGCCATAAAAAAGATGCCCCAATAAACTTGCATTAACAATACCTTGTATTTGTATAGCAGCTTGACTGTAATAAAATGGCCCAAGGTAGCGATATTGGACAGAATCTGACACTAAACCATGTAAGGAGATATTAGGTCAGGTAGGCAAAAACCTGGTCAAGCATATAGGTTTTAAAGAGCAATTTAGTAATAGGAATAATCTTTCTTGTCAGAAGTAGGCTTACATTAACCCTGCAATGAAGTTACTGTAAAAAGCCCCTAGTCGCCACATTCCAGCGCCTGTTCGGGTACAATGAGGGAGAATTCAGAATGTCCTCACAAGGACATCTTTGGGGACTTGTGGGAGGAAACCCACACTGACAGGGGGAGAACGTGCAGACTCCGCACAGTGACCCAAGCTGGGAATCGAACCTGGGACCCTGGCGCTGCGAAGCAACAGTGCTAACCAATGTGCTACCGTGCTGCCCACAAAGGAGGAGTGAGAGGACATTCTGAAGCTTAGGGCCCAGGCAACTGAGTGGCAGCCACTATGTTGGAGCGAAGAAAGTCGGTGCCAGAAAGGGGGGGGGGGGGGGGGGGGGGGGGGGGGGTGGGGGGGGAGACGGGACACAGAATTTCTGCAGGGTTGCAAAGCTGTCAAAGATTACAGAGATGGGGAAGTGGTGGAAAAATTAAGGGATTTGAGCAGAAGGAAATTAATTTTGAATTTGTGATGCTTGTTTACTGATTTGCCCTTGAAGCTTATGAACAGATCGCTGATCTTGCCACTAACATGGCAAACGAACCAGTGTGTCAATGTCAGAGAAATCATCAGCAACAGGCCACAGTACATTAAGGGAAGCAGAGTGACGCTGATATCGTTAAAAAAAACCAGCTTAAAATACCAATGCGATGCTGAACATACACCGCAAAATTTGATCTTTTCCATAGGCTGGATGATAAATGTTGATGAAAGCTAAGAGCCATTGTAGAAAGTATACTGTCATAATATACACCAGTATATCCTGGTGCAGACACACACTGATGGACATACACTGGGACCAATCAACATGCACAAACACCGCAGCCAATCACCAGTTAGAATACACACACTATAAAGGCAGAGGGCACCACGGTTCCCACTCATTCTGGATGCTGCCTCTCAGTTGAACAAGAGCTCATCAAGTTTAGCACAGACTCACACCACGTGCTGAGAGATTCAACTGGTTCTGACAGGCTTAGGTCTTAGTTAAACTAGCATCGTTTAAACCCACAGTTCTCGTATGTCGATTAGTTCATAGTTAGTTAATGAAATAGAGTTGAACCTTCTTCAGTGTTGGTGGTATATGTTAACCTCGCAAGTCTACATTATCCAACACTTCATATGCTATCATCATAACCTAATTTTCACAGTCACGAAACAGTAAGCACTTTAGTGTGGTCTATCTATTAAGCAAATGATGAGTTGATGCAGGGCAAGGACTTGTTAATTCACTGCATTAAGGGCAAATTCAGGAATTCTGTCCACAAGTTTCAAAATAGTTCTGGATTAATTTTTAGTTCCCTTCCTCCACTGTTTAAACTGTTCATTTAACAATTTCATAATTCCTTTATTTTTCATAATGTTCTCACTTGTCCCACAACCCCCCTTCCCACTCCCTTTCTCGTCATTTACTTATAACAATGTTGCTTTCAGCTTTGATGGAAATGTTTCTTCATATTCTCTGCATGTTTTCAGCTCTTTCCTGCTGGAATGCCCCGCCCTACTTTTCTTGTATTCCTTTGTTTCTTTTTTTTTTGTAGTCCAACCAGAATGTGGATATTCCACTTTCCTTTTCGTTTAGGTAAAACTTTTTTTTAGCTTGAAATCACCTTGTTATGCATCTGGGAATACATTCTTGCAGGTTCTGCATCACGTGATGTGTAGTGATGTCAGCCGGGTGTTTGCGTGGGCTTTGAGCAGGTCACCATCTTGATTGCATGTGCAAAAAACCTTAATAAACCTCTTATGGTGTTCTACAGGAATCCAGAGTGTGGGCACCGCCATTCCTTTTCTCTTTGCAGCAACAGAGAAACACAACAGGAAAGGAAACTGGCGACGAGGATTGAGGCAGGAAAGTCACTGGAAAGAAGGTTTTCGTTGACTAATTGTGGGACGGCATCAGGAGCTGCGGATGATTCTGGGGATCGGACTTGCACGCCATACAGACGTCGAGCGAAGGACTGCCGCCGATGTGAAGGCTTAACAAGGTTTCGACAGCAACCTTTGGCTGCAATCTTTGGGCCGTGTAAAGCTAGACCTTTTTCGGCAGCTGGTAGATTGCAAAGATGGCCATTGATATTGTGCGACACACTTACGATATTCAGCATCGCAAGTCCGAGCAGCATGCAAATGTTGATGATTTATCATGATTCCCATTACAAATCAACATGATCCAGAAGAAAAGCTTCTTGCTCGTGGATAGTGTACCTGTGACTTTATCCATGGATTGAGGATCCATGGCCCCATGTTATGTTCCCTCCCTTTAGGATTATCCAGTGTTGCTCACATAGCTCAGGCAGTCTAATTATGGACATTTTGCAAACCCTTCTCTGCAGTGAGGCTAACTGACCCGAGGCAGATTTCGATGAATCTGTAGTTGTGGTTTTCTGAACACCTGCTAGTTATCGGTTAGTCATCACAGGCTTGAATAATCTGCCCAAATACACTTGTAAAGAGATAACTTGTCTAGCTTTGAACATGACTGATTTTTAAAAATCAACGTTACAAAAAGGTGAGGCGGCACATTTTGATTTGAAGAATGTGAAGGGACAATCCACCCTAAATGAGAAAATGTGAAAGAGGATGAAAGAAGAGGGAGGCCTGGGGATGTTTGTGCATAAACATCTGAAGGTGGCAGGACAGGTTAACGAAGCATTTGATAAAACGCATGTGATCCTCAGCTTTCGAGTAATAAAACCAGGGGGTTTGTAAAAGGAGCTTTATAAAATGCTTGTTTGGCCCCAGTTGGAGTGTTACGTCCAATTCGGAACACCACACGTTCGGAAGGCATGCGGTCTTTGGAGAAGGTACAGAGAGGAGGGACGGTTCCATAATTGAGGAATTACAATTACTTAGATGGACTGGAGAAGCTGTGGTTATTTTTCTTAGAGCAAAGAAGGCTAAGAGGAGATTCGAGTGAGGTCTTGAAAATCACAAAGGGTTTAGATAGAGTAGATAAAGAGAAATTGTTTCAGATAGCTCTGGGGCCGAGGAACATAGGGCGCCAATTCAAGTGGACAAAAGAACTAGAGGTGGCATGTGGGCAAATATTTTGACACAACGAGTGGTTAGGAATTGGAATGCGTTGCCTGATAGAGCTGTGTCTACAGAGTGAATAGAAAATTTAAAAGGAAACAACTTGAAGGAGAGAAAGATAGCAGGGATATGGAGAACAAGCCAGTGCAGACTTGATCGGATGAATGGCCTCTTTCTGGTGCTGTACTATTCTATGATTCTATGATCACATGGACATGCACAATCTTGCTGATGTGCTCATCATGTTACATGGCCCAGGAGAGATGGACTTGCCGGTCTTATCCACCTGGTCAGTTTCGCAGTTGAAAAAACCTTAGAAATATGATAGCACAACAACAACTTATATTTATACAGCGCCTTTAATGGAAGGCAGAATCATAGAATTTACAGTGCAGAAGCAGGCCATTCGGCCCATCAAGTCTGCACTGGCCCTTGGAAAGAGCACCCTACTTAAGCCCACACTATCCCCCGAAACCAAATAACCTCACCTAACCTTTTTGGACACTAAGGACAGTTTAGCATGGCCAAACCACCTAACCTGAACGTCTTTGGACTGTGGGAGGAAACCGGAGCACCCGGAGGAAACCCACGCACACACAGGGAGAACGTGCAGACTCCGCACAGACAGTGATCCAAGCGGGGAATCAAACCAGGGACCTTGGGGCTGTGAAGCAACTGTGCTAACCGCTGTGCTACCGTGCTACCCAAAGCGCTTTGCAGGAACATTGTCAAACAATATATGACTTGGAGTCACATAATGAGATATTGCAATAGGTTGAGGTAACCAAAAGCTTGGTCAAAGAGGTAGGTTTTAAGAAGTGTCTTAAAGGAGACGGGCAGCACGGTAGCATTGTGGATAGCACAATTGCTTCACAGCTCCAGGGTCCCAGGTTCGATTCCCGGCTTGGGTCACTGTCTGTGCGGTGTCTGCACATCTTCCCCGTGTGTGCGTGGGTTTCCTCCGGGTGCTCCGGTTTCCTCCTACAGTCCAAAGATGTGCGGGTTAGGTGGATTGGCCATGATAAATTGCCCTTAGTGTCCAAAATTGCCCTTAGTGTTGGGTGGGGTTACTGGGTTATGGGGATAGGGTGGAGGTGTTGACCTCGGGTAGGGTGCTCTTTCCAAGAGCCGGTGCAGACTCGATGGGCCGAGAGGCCTCCTTCTGCACTGTAAATTCAATGAAACATGCACGGTAAAGAGGGGTGGAGAGGTCTGGGAAAAGTAGGTAAATGATGCCATGGTCAACAATGATGGATCAATCAAATTGGGAGTGCTCAAGTGGCCAGAATTAGAGGAGTATCGACATCTCGGAGTGTTGTGGGGTTGGAGGTGATTACCGAGGTAGGGAAGGACGAGACTGAGGCGTGATTTGGAAACAAGGATGCAAAATTTAAAATCAAGACGTTGCTTGACCAGCACCGATAACATAAACCACTGGCTGAAACTGTAGGTTCTGACAACCAGTTAAAATTAGTTGCAGTTAACAAAAAAAAAATGTCCGACAAGCAGTTTGATATGTTAGCAATTACACTGGTGATTCTGTATTGGGCCATCCACGGATTCAAGTTTTAATAGAGGTGACGAGAGTCAGACGAGCAACAAAAAGATGACGTTTATTTATAATATGTACAATTTACAAAGGGGCGCGGTTAGACTTCACCGGGTCCTCGCTCTCGATTGGCGGTTCCCATCTGGGCGATTGTATATAATAATAATAATCTTTATTAGTGTCACAAGTAGGCTTACACATGGTAATAGCCCCATATTTAACGGGCGAGCTCAAACTTCTCCAGCCCCACGGGGCAAACAATCAAGTCAGCCCCATGTAGGTTATTACAGAAGTAATGCCCAAACCTGCCATATTATTTGCACTTTTAACTTTAATGTTAAAAGTGGTCACAGTTATAATTGTAGGATCTACCACCTAGAAGAAGAAGGGGAGCAAATGCACGGGATCACCACTTCTGTGAGTTCCCTTCCATGGAATCATAGAACTATAGAATTCCTACAGTGCAGAAGGAGGTCATTTGGCTCATCGAGTCTTGTCTCTCTGAAAGAGCAACCCACCTCGGCCCACTCCCCACCCAATCTCTGCAACCCCATAACCCCACCTAACTTGCACACCTTTGGACATTAACGGGCAATTGATCATGGCCAATCCACCTCACCAGCACATCTTTGGACTGTGGGAGGAAACCGGAGCACCCGGAGGAAACCCACACAGATGCGGGGAGAAAGTGCAAACCCCACACAGACAGTGATCCAAATCTTGAATTGATCGCAGGTCCCTGATGCTGTGAGGCAGCAGTGCTAACCACTGTGCCAATGGGCTGCCCATAAATCAAAGCGGGCATCGATCCCACTGCTTCTCACATGCTAACTGAGCGCTCTACCATTTGAACCAATTCCCCCAAACTGACACACATCATCCTGCTTTCGAATTATATCGGCGTTCTGGGACAGTCACTGGGTCAACATCATCTCTGAGTTCCCTCAATCCTCAAACTCCGTTAGCAGCATTGTGGGTATACCTACACCACATGGTCTGCAGCGGTTCAAGAAGGCAGCTCCCCACCACCTTCTCAAGGGCAAATAGTGATGGGCAATAAATGCTGGGCTAGCCAATGACACCTACATCCCAAGAACAATTTTTAAAAGCCTGATAATTGGGCTTGTGTAGGTGTTAGCCACAGCTGAGTGGGTAGCACTCTTGTCTCTGACCACAGGGTTTCAAATCCCGCTCTGGGTACTAATGCACATTCTCCAGGCTGGCACTAAGGCAGGCGTGAGGGATGGTATTTTGCATCAAATGTTGAACAGAGGCTTTATCACCCTGCGGATGGCTGTGAAAGATCCCATGGCACTATGTTGATGTAGAGTTATCCCCGGCCATCTTGGCCAACATTCATCCCTCAGCCAACATCACGGAAAAAGATCTGAAGACGGCACTGCTGTCTGTGGGATCTTGCTGTGCTGAAACCAGCTGCCAACGCTCCCCACATCACAACGGTGGCTAAACTTCAAAATACCTCATTGGCTGCACGGTGCTCTGGTGACGCCCTGAAGGTCACAAAAAGCGAAATACAAGTTACTTTTCTGGAGTATGTTGCGATCCAAATTGATCGAAGTGGGGCAGCTCATCTGCTTCGTCTGCATAGAAAATTCTTCATCCATGTTCAAAATGCTTTTTCCTGTTCGAAGAAGCTTTCTGGTTAGTAGAAATGTATACAGCACTGCTCAAGTAATAGAAGTAGCACTGGAGGTTGGTTTAAAAAAAAATACCTCTCTCCAGGTCTGCCGAGAATTTAGTTCTCAACATATTTCCTTTATTAAAATGGATTTGTTTGTGTGTGTGATAGAAATGTACATTTTATATAGTTCTGTGATCCTTCTATATGATTATAAATAATCTTCAGCCGCAAATGGCAATATTTACCCCACCAAGAGGCATTCATTAGGCCCTACAGGACACCCATTTGCAGTAAAAGCTGGTTCTTGCAGGATTAGATATATTTTGTTTTTGCTGTTGTTTAATTTCACAAAACTGCGGAAAAAAAAAGTCCAGGCAACATTTCGTCAGGAAAAAAAAACAATAAAGAATATGAAAAGCCCATCTAGTCTGAACATTGGACATTGCAAAACAACCTACAGTTATTATCGGATATATCAAAACTGACAAGGAAAAGTTTGGCCGTTGATTGAACAATATTTCATGAGGACAGCAGAAGCTAGCGCACATGCAGTTTTAAATGGATCTGCTTGTCCACGAGAACCATGGCTGCGCATTTTATGAGCTTAATTTAATTGCGGGCAGTTTGGAAGCTGTGCAAAAAAAAAAGAGAAAGGGAAAGAAAATGGTGACAGTGCAAAAATAATTCTTTAGGTTTTTATTATATAACAGAGAAAGCAAAAGGAAAATAATTGTCCCTCCAGCCCCTCGCATTCACATTAGCAAAACGGCAGTATTGTCTGTACTGCTTTGCCCGGGCATCAGGGTACTGTTAAAATTATGATATTTGAGGTGCCAATTAACCCTCCATGCCATGTTTTCTGAAAGGACACATTGGGAGAAATGTGGGGGAGGGGGTGGGTTGGGGGGGGGGGGGGGGGGGGGGTCAGTGAGAAGAGAGAAAAAAAATAGGTTTGAACATGCATGCAGGCAGCAAAGTGATTGAATGATCTCATTTCAGCCTCTTTGTTAGACAAAAGGCAGCACACTCTATGAAGATTGATACAGAAGTGTTGGGCTTCGTTTGTTGGATCATCAAACGGATTGATATTATACTCCAGCAGTGGATGAAGACAGAGTAACTGTTATCATACTCAATACAAGGGCTTGTCAGGAGCGGAAAATCATCCCATGTCACTGATTATAGGAGCGTTTCATGACTGTCATGTGAATTTATTGGCTAGATGTCATGTGCAAGGGGCTGCATCAGAACCCTGTATTGATAGCGAGGAGACATTGCAGCGCAGGTAATATCGCAGCATTTTACCTAATGGGATGCTTAAAAATGGCACTGCCTGATCTCAGAAGGATTTCGATACCCGTCCCATCTTAAGGCAGCACTACCTTTGAGCGTGCGACAGTTCGACTTATTTACACATTATGGGATACTCATTAATAAGCACATTCTCGTACCGAACAGATTGAGCATTATAGCCTCTCGGTTGTGAGCAGTTTGGCTCTTTGGAATGTTCCAAGTATTGACAAATTCTAATGTGGTGATAAACTAATGTTCCAACATGTCTTTCACTGGACCGAGAAGTATAAAGCAGCTTTAATTTGTTTGCGTTCCTCATATCCCAACTTGGAAAAAGTGGAGCATTCATTTAAGCTTTTGGAGATAGATAAAGTGCCAAACTGGAACAGTTCAGTTCCATCTCAGAATCAAGCCTTTCAACACAATTTAAGGCCATTGGCACAAATAGTGGGAAAACGCTAAAGGACTTCTCAAATAATACAGAATGTCAAATTAATTTGCAAATTGACTTACTTAACGCTATAATAAAGGTTTCTATACTTTAAAAGGGTTTTGGTTCTGGGTTAATACATTAGCACTTGGCTGGTCGCCTTGACTATCTGGAAACTAAAAGGATGCTAACATTAGTGATTATCAGTATTATCCAGGGCTTATTAAGATTTTCAGACCATTCATGGAAAAGCAAAAAAAAATTATAGTTATTTTTCAATGCTATGGATATTAGAAACACTACAGTGATTACCATTCTGGGTGCTACGAATTTCAATTCTAACTGCGAGGTTCGCTACTATGTTCTTGATTAATAAGGCGACCAGGGGTTATGGGGAGAAGGCAGGAGAATGGGGATGAGAAAAATATCCACCATGGTTGAATGGCAGAGCAGACGCGATGGGCCAAGTGGCCTAATTCTCCTCCTATGTCATATGGTCTTACGGTTCACCGTCTCTAAGCTCCCAGCTCAACCCACGTGACTTCACTGAGAGAAATAAGCAAAAAAATGGATGTTCAACATGACATTTTGAAAATCCGTTTTTCTTCTAATATCTGTCAGCGGGGTCGTGTGGGTTAAAATGAGCCAATGCATGGAGCATTCCAAACAGCCAAACTGCGCACAACCTAAAGACTAAAGCTCAACACCTCAGTGGAGTTCCATGCTTATTAATGAGTTAAACAGGAGAGTTATCTTTCAACATGTAAGGAAGTCTGACTGTAATACACTCAAAAGTAGCATTGACTTAAAATGGGACAGCTATTGAAATCCTGCTGCGATCTGCAGTTTGGTTTCGGGCGGCAACCGAACACTAAAGGCAAAATGATCATTTTCTATATTGTTCCCCAACTGCACGACAAACAATAAGACCCACGGTTTAAATTTCAAAGAATAACACCTTTTATTGGAAAGGGTGCTTTTTATTTTAAGGTCAGATCGAGGAAAGAACATGTGAATTCCATATACCAATCTCCCCCCCTTTGAAATCAGGTAAGAGGATGCAAAGCTGCTGTAATCCCAGAAGCTTCCACTTCTGATAATTGTTTCTGAAAGATGTCACTTAATCATCATTTGGCTACAACTTGACCTTCCTTCTCACCTCAGAGATTTCTCCTGGAAAACTACAGGGTATTAGATGGTACATAAATGTGAATTATGCTCCTGCTGTGTTGAATATATCACATGGCAGTGTAACAATAAAACAATGAAAGTTTTAGCAAGCTCCCTACCTAAAAGGAATCAAGAGAGTGAGAGAGAGAGAGAGAGAGAGAGAGGGGGAAAAAAACAAAATAAAGAGCTTGGCCAGACTGGCCTAACCTGCAGCAAGCACCCTGCTTATGAAAATTCCCTGTCAAATGGTGACCCCCCCGAAGAATTATGGATGACTGCACAGCTCCAATAAAGAAAGAGATGACGGTCAGGTCGGTCTCGAGGGATTGTGCTGTGATGCCGAGGAGACGGTGCTTTTGGTGAATATTTCCACAAGGAACTACCTGACCATCCATCTCCCTTTTTAGCTGGTGTCAGAGCTGGTTTACTTGATGATGATTTGATGCCCAACTATTGCTCCCCCTTGCCCACTGAAAATGACTGATGACAAGAGAGACACAGGCCACAGAACGCAGCCCAACATATTGTTACCACATAATTCCCATTACTCTTTCACCGCTCAATAGGCTGCACAAATATCTGTATTTCCAAGGCTTCTTTTTCTCTTGTTCCCTGCGCCAAATAAACTAGCAAAGACTCACAATCGCTGCGACACGAAAGGCGCAGCGTTCGAACCCTATTTTAAGGCCGGTTGATGGACGTTTGCAAGGCACTAAGGTGCTTGAATTATTCTTTTTTTTTTAATTGCAAGGCCGAGGTCAAATTATTTCCACTGCTTAATTGCATTACTGTCTCGGAGACACGCAGATTTGGAGTCACACGATTGTTCAGCTGGCTTCCCACATGTTTTTCAGAGTCAGTTCAACAAAATTTGAAACTGCAATTTGCCCCAGTGAGGGCCGACACACGGTGGACTATTGGTATCAGCATAAAGGGCGGCCGAGTAGTAATAGAGGAACTTTGAACTCTAACACTGCAAGAGTTCAATCAGGATTTTCAAAAATAAAGAAATCAACTTTTTTTCTTTAAAAAAAACGTGTCGCTTTAATTTTATGGAACAGATGTTTTCGGAGGGATCACGCATCCAGGGAACGGGATCAGGTGGGTTACTGCCCCAACCATAAGGCGATGCTTAAAGGGAAACATCAACACGATGCACTCACTCAGACTAAGTTTTCATTGACAGTAACTGGACGGGACTTTCCGCGCAGCCTGCTGCGTGTTTTGCAGCGGCCAAGGCAGCCCGCCATTGGCCGGTTGCAGGGTCCTCTGGTCCCGCCGTTGTCAACGGGGTTTCCCATTGAATGCACCCCTCATGGCCGGGAAACCCGAAGCGGGGGTGTGCCGGCGGTAGGATCATCCTGGGTGAATGGTCGGACAGTTTTCCTCCTGGCCATTTCCACACCCACATCCTCCCTTGATGGTTCAGAGATTCTCCGGGTCGGAGAATCGCTGCAGCGCCGCGCGAATCACGCCACACCGCCCCAATGCCGGGTCGCAGAGAATCGGCGCCACTCGGGGCCGGCGTGGTCGGCACGGTGCCGGTCGGGGTATGCGGCGCCTCTCCGGCCCGGGACAGCATGGTACGGCGCGCCGGTCAACAAAAAGACCCGCCAGTGCCGTTCTAACATCCTCTGAGCCAGCGGGACCTCGGCGTTGAAGGGTCCGGGAGCGGCCTGTGGGGGGGAAGGACCTGGCATGCGATCGGGGCCCACCGATCGGCGGGCCGGCCTCATTGTCTGGGGGCCTTCTTTTCTCCACGGCAGCTCCTGTAGCCCTGCGCCATTTGGCGTCGGGGCCGGCGCGGCGAAGAAGGCCACTGCGCATGCGCGGACGTCGCGGCGCCTGATTCACGCCGGGATCAGCAGCTGGAGCGGCGTGGCCTGCTCCAGCGCCGTGCTACCCCACTGTGGCCCAGAGAATCGGGTCTCGGAACGGGCACGACGCCAGAGTAAAACATTTTTACGCCGTCGTCGGCACTTAGCCGCTCGGTGTGAGAATCGTGCCCACTTTTTCTCAATTGACAAATAATCAGCTCTCATAACAATGTAAATAATTGCAACAAACGGGTAGCATAATTTATCTCATGTCTTTCCAGTGATTTATCTTCTCAATCTCACTTTACATGTTTCTTGAAGCGGATCAGTGGATACAAACCATGTTATATACTTCGGTGTTTTTTGCCCTGGTCCCAGTTTTACCAACAGGCCATCCTTCGCAACCCACACTGGCCGACCTTCATGACCTCTGCCGACTGACCTTCGCAACCCACACACCCCGAACCTTGCGACCCACTATTTCCACTTACCTTTAACATGACGGGTGAGCCTATTTGATCTCACTTGCTTTGTCATTCAATGTTACGTTTCTGATAATGACTTCAGCTGACGATTTTATGCCGACGTGGGGACATAGCCCCATTTTGGGAAAATCCAGCCCATGAACTTTGAATCCTGATTTGCAGTGGCACAATTAATAAGCCTCTTTATGCTGCTTTGTTCCTATTTTCAACTTCTTCATGGGTTGTTCACCAGAGGCTCTGGAGTTCACGCCCGCATTGCTGGCAGCTACAAAATGGAGGAATCTCTCTCGCACCCAGAACACGTGACGTCAGCGCACCTGCTCTCTGCCGCCACTCCAGGCAGGAAGACTCCAGCGATTTAAAAAATAAATCTGCTCCTGGGTCAGCGCGTTGATGTCAGGAGGAGGCGTTCTGCCCCACTGGGCTTCGGGCCTGCGCCCTGCTGAGGGGGCACGCTTGCGCGGAACGGCCGGCATTCTGAAAGCCAGTCGCGGCTGGCATTTATTTTTTTAATTAAGAGTACCCAATTATTTTTTTTTTACCAATTAAGGGGCAATTTAGCGTGGTCAATCCACCTAGACTGCACATCTTTGGGTTGTGGGGGGTGAAACCCACGCAGACACAGGGAGAATGCGGCGTTGGGCATTTCTTCCCAAAATCGGAAAATCGTAAATGCTGTGGCGCATGGCCCCGCGACGATCCCGGTACACTCGGGTCGTGACCCTGGGTTTGAAAATGACTGACATACTTAAAAGATATATAATGATCTGGTCGCAGAGGTGTAGGTACAAGATCCATACAAGTCTACCTAATCTCCAGGAATGGGAATATTTGTCCTCCATCAATAGTACATAGAACATAGAACAGTACAGCACAGAACAGGCCCTTCGGCCCTCAATGTTGTGCCGAGCCATGAGCACCCTACTCAAACCCACGTATTCACCCTATACCTGTAACCCAACAACCCCCCCCCCCTTAACCTTACTTTTTTGGACACTACAGGCAATTTAGCATGGCCAATCCACCTAACCCGCACATCTTTGGACTGTGGGAGGAAACCGGAGCACCCGGAGGAAACCCACGCACACACGGGGAGGACGGGTAGGTTCTAGCTATTTAGGTGCCACTTGATGTCATGCCATCTCCATAACCTCATCAACAACAACCACAACCTGCAATATTATAGCGCTTTTACTGTGGTACAACATCCCTAAGGTGCTTCACAAAAGCTTGACTAACCACAATTTGGCAACGAGTCACATATAGATAAATATTCAAACAGATGAGCAAAATCTTGGGTCAAAGTATTGGGGCAAAATCCTGGAACACCCTCCCTAACAGCACAGCGGGTGTACTTACACCACTAGGGCTGCAGCTGTTCAAGAAGATAGCCCACCAGCACCTTCTCCAGGGCAATTAGGGATGGGCAAGAAAAGTTGGTCTTGTCAGTGATGCCACATTCCATGAAAGAATTGTTTAAAAGAAAAGAGCTAACGTTTCGAGTCTGATGACGCTTTGTCAAAGAGTCATCGGACTCGAACCCTTAGCTCTTTTTTCTCCCCATAGATGCTGCCAGACTTGCTGAGATTTTCCAGCATTTTCTCAATAGATAAGGTGTTGCTGTTGTGCACATCATATCCTGACATATATGAAGTTAGACACAGACACTCACCTATACAGCCTGCATTTATATGACACCTGCAACACGGACAAAGTTCCACTGGCCCGGAGACTGATATAGTCTTTTTACGAGCTGGGCTACAGATGCCCTGACTTTGAAAACAAGCCGATGACTAAAGAGTTCAAGTTTTGCATTAGGGAGAACCTACAGTACATCTCAATCCAAAGAAACCGATGGACAAATTATTCCACCGCATAAAAGTTTAGCCTATCGAAGTGAAATGGTTCCACTACATTAATTTCATAAAAATTCCCACCATCCCCAGATATTGGTGTGTTCATGTGAGGCAAAAAAAATCAATCGAAAAAAATTAATGCTTGCAAAACATATAACAGACAATATTGAACAGATTTTAATTGTGATTTGATTTCAATTCCTCTTATCCAGATGATTAATGAACGCTACCCCTATAGTGCAGTAGGCCATAAATAGAGTCTTTAATGTGACAATTAAGTGTCTGTCTTTAGATTATGTATTGGTTCCTTCTAAGATTACTTCATCAGTACAGTGTGGCTTTTGTGCAGATTAAAACAAGACTCAATTTTCTCCTTGTTCTGGCACTTACATATATTTTATGACAAGCACTAAATCAATTTTATGCTACTATTGATTTTTTTTTTCTTAAATAGCCATCATTACTTTCACCCTCTCCCTCAAACCTGCACTCCATTTTCCCTTTTAATTTGTCTGACGCGCAGCTGGCTACAGGCGTTTTCACATGATAAAGAGAGACATGGCAGGAAAGAGAATGAGAAAGGAGAGAGAGAGAGAGAGAGAGAAAGGCAGACAAGACAGAGAAGACCACCTTCCAGAGTGCTGGTGGAACTGGAACAGCCTGCCTCTCCCATTAGAAATATCACTCCCTGCAGAGAAATCCAGCTACCATCTAAACCCAGCTTTGTAGTTCAGTGGTAATATGCTCCTATCAGTATTAATAGCCCCATGCTGAATTCGGGAGGTGTTATGGATTATACAGCAAGCATATTGTCATTAAATTAAATTTTCAGAACGTTCCCCAGCTCATCACAAAATACCGCAGAGAATGATCATAATCGGTTCTCAACGCATGTGTAATTGCCTTCAGCTGGCGTTTTTTACAGTTGACATTGTTCAGTGCTGATAAGGTGATTGGTGATTTGAATACCCAGCATGTTTCATAGCAGCCGTAATTGAAATATGGTATGTGTGAATGGAAGATTACATTAAGACCCAGGATAATCACCTGACATGAGAGTAATTGAGTCCACAATCTGCCAGAGTCTCTCACTCAGGGGCTGTAATGAAAAGAAGCCATTAGTGGATTATACCAGCACTGACTGCACTTTTGCGAGTGTGCCAGGCGAGCATTCCGTCACTGCCAGTTCTACGAATGGGGCACTGGCAGCACAAAACGGGAGAGCCGGCGCACAAAACGAGAGGCATTAAAACCGGCAAAACTGTTGCTTCGATATTTGTAACCTCTTCAACCGCCTCCCCCGCCTCCCATCCCAAGGCAAACGGAAAAAAATACGCTGAAGGGTTTACGCCGGATTGCGGAGTTAAATGTCATGGCGGAAATCCTGTTGCCTCAGCGTTTCAACTGTGACAAATGAACGAGGGCGACGAGGTTACAATTGTGTTGTTTGTGTTCGGTCCATTCCGACTGAGCACCTCCCACATCACCTCGTTCCATACCTCTGAACTGCCCAGAAAGAAGGACTCGCACTTCAATGGCGCTCTTCACAACCTCAGGAGGTACCCTTGAAGCGTTTTACAGCCCACCTTTGACGTGTATTGACTGTCGCAATCTAGGAACCATGCACTCAGCCGCATTAAATGCATGTTTGAAACAAAAACTGAGGATGTTTCAAATTGCGAACTCACTCCTGATGCCGATTGTCACAGGGGACTCCATTGTAGTCATGTGGAATTTAGTCCACAGAGGTGGAATGGAGGATAACTGAAACAATGTTTCCATTCTAACCACGCGTAACAAAACGGTCGGCGCAGACTCGATGGGCCGAATGGCCTTCTGCACTGTCGGGATTGTACGATTCTATGAATAGGTAGAGAGGAAGACCGACTAGCAGATGAAGGTCACTTGGAAGTTGGAATTTAATTTGCACCCCTCCACGGCCTGGTGTGAGCAGGAAGGTGGTCAGATTATCAGTGGGAAAGGCACGGGATAGAGGGCCTGTGGCCTTCGGGTTCTCCCCAATGCAGTCAGAGACAAGAAAGTCCGATGATGGGATTCCTGGCATGAGGCCAATTGAGGCCCTTAAGTGGGCGGGGTTGTGGGGGGAGCATTGGGAGGCTGCCATGTATATCCTGGTGGCCTCTCTGTGGGCTCAAGGGGGGTTCCTCTTGATCAGGCACCCTGTGGCCTCTGACCCCTCCGCTGGCAGAACCCCTCTCTGTCCTCCACAGTGCCATCCCTGCCCACCTTGCCTCGATGAGCCCACCTCATTAACCTCTCTTCTGGGTCTTCCGGCGGTACAGTCACAGCAGTGACCACCAATCACAGTGACGCTGCTGAGATAGCAGAACTGCCAGGCCCTCTGATTGGCTCACAGCTCTTGGACACATCCTCTTTATCTTCAATGCTACAGAAAGCTGGGTGGCAGGCAGTTACCAGCCTGCTCGACCTGTAACGGGCCCCAGAAATGACTGCCACCACCATTAAACCCAGCCCCAGAGCATGCAATAGGAAGCAGAATCACTTGCCTCAGAAATTAGAAATATCATCCACACAGAGAAATTTAGCTCCCATCCATATAGGAAGCAAACAGCCATTTTCCATGAATAAATGTGGCTGGATTCTCCGTCGGCTGACGCCTGAATCGGGAAAGGTGATTGGACGGAGAATCGGTCATGAGGCCAAAATCGCGCCCGCCCAAATGCAATGCTCCAGTGACTCAACAGCGACGTCAATGCGTTCTACTCCGCACGTACAGTAAACAGTGTCCACATCTCAGTAGCAGGCCTGACCTGGTATTCTCCGGGGCTTCCGCGATGCCCCGCCTCCGTCTGGAGGAATTACCGAAGGCGGGTTTCACTTGTGGTTTCAAAACTCGGGAAGCAGGCGCCGTGGCTGCTGAGGGAGAGAGAGAGGGGGTACAAAAAGTGTCCAACGTTGCTCCAGTGTGCCCACAGTTGTGTCACTGGCTGGGGGCCTCTGCCAGGGCCTGGAGGAGTAGAGGGGGTACGGCAGTACGCTCAGGCACGGAACACCATTGCTGCAGCCGGCAAGGCAGCCATGCAGCTGCGCACACCGCTGACTGCCCACTGTGAACTTAGTGCCACGGGTCGTATGGGTGTCCCTCCAGGCTACCCCCTGGGTAACGTCTGGACCCAGCCGACCCATCAACGGGATGGGGGACACTCCAGCACAACCAGTGTCATCCTGTTGGCTGGGATGAGTGTGTGTGGGGAGTGAAGTGTGTATATGCGGCTGCAGCTTGTCAGCCTCTTGAATCCCGACCCTGGCAAATCCAACACCGTTTTTCATTGGAAATGCTCGTGTTCTACGTGGCACTGGTGCTAGCCCATTAATGGATTTTGAACTGCTCCAGGACCGGTGCCAATTTTGCGATCGTAGAAATGCACCGGTTCTGTCCCAGCGTCAACACTTCGGCTCTTGAACCGCCCGTGGTTCAAGGAGGAAAAAGAGAATGAAAGATTTGCTTCGCTACACAACCTTTCACCAAACTCAAGTTATCCCAAAGCACTTTGCTGTCCATGCAGAGGCATAGTAAGAAGTCTTACAACACCATGTTAAAGTCCAACAGGTTTGTTTCAAACACTAGCTTTCGGAGCACTGCTCCTTCCTCAGGTGAATGAAGAGGTATGTTCCAGAAACATATTAATAGACAAATTCAAAGATGTCAGACAATGCTTTGAATGAGAGCATTTGCAGGTAATTAAATCTTTACAGATCCAGGGGTAACCCCAGGTTAAAGAGGTGTGAATTGTCTCAAGCCAGGAGAGTTGGTCGGATTTCGCAAGCCCAGGCCAGATGGTGGGGGATGAATGTAATGCGACATGAATCCCAGGTCCCGGTTGAGGCCGCACTCATGTGTGCGGAATTTGGCTATAAGTTTCTGCTCAGCGATTCTGCGTTGTCGCGCGTCCTGAAGGCCGCCTTGGAGAACGCTTACCCGGAGATCAGAGGCTGAATGCCCTTGACTGCTGAAGTGTTCACCGACTGGAAGGGAACATTCCTGCCTGGTGATTGTCGCGCGATGTCTGTTCATTTGTTGTCACAGCGTCTGCATGGTCTCGCCAATGTACCACGCTTCGGGACATCCTTTCCTGCAGCATATGAGGTAGACAACATTGGCCGAGTTGCACGAGTATGTACCGCGTACCTGGTGGGTGGTGTTCTCGCATGTAATGCTGGCATCCATGTCGATGATCTGGCACATCTTGCAGAGATTGCCACGGCAGGGTTGTTTGGTGTCGTGGTCGTTGTTTTGAAGGCTGGGTAGTTTGCTGCAAACAATGGTTTGTTTGAGGTTGCGCGGTTGTTTGAAGGCAAGTAGTGGAGGTGTGGGGATGACCTTGGCAAGGTGTTCATCTTCATCGATGACATGTTGAAGGCTGCAAAGAAGATGTCATATTCTCTGCTCCAGGGAAGTACTGGACGACGAAGGGCACTCCGTCGGTTGCGTCCCATGTTTGTCTTCTGAGGAGGTAGGTGTGGTTTTTTGCTGTGGCGTTGGAACTGTCGATCGATGAGTCGAACGCCATATCCCATTCGTACGAGGGCATCCTTCAGCATCTGTAGATGTCTGTTACGCGCCTCCTCGTCTGAGTAGATCCTGCGTATATGGAGGGCTTGTCAATCGGGGATGGCTTCTTTAATGTGTTTAGGGTGGAAGCTGGAGAAGTGGGGCATCGTGAGGTTACTCGTGGGCTTGCGGTAAAGCGAAGTGCTGAGGTGACCGTCCTTGATGGAGACGAGTATTCCAACAGGTCCCCCTGCCACGCCAGGGCACAGGGTGGAGAGGCTGCTCTCCAACCCATCAGGATTCGCCTTCGGGCGATCAACGAGGCGAAGGCTGCAACAAACCTGGCCTCTCGGGGGCTCAGGTCCAGTTTTACGTAAGCCATTTTAGAAATTACCCTAAAAACCTCCTTCCAGTAATCCTCTAGCTTTGGACAGGACATCTCTTTCCCTTTTATATTGATTTTATGATCTCTAGTTTCACCAAAGAAAATTCCTGTCTGTTGTACGCTTCACATCAAATATATTAGATATATTTTTTGCCGATGTTAGTGCCTCAGCTTCCATCGAGATACAGTGATTTTGAACATCCATGACAAAACTTTTTTTTTTATAAATGTTTTTTATTCAGTTTTCATGTTTTATATTGAACAAATTACAAATTGTTAGAGAGAGAAAAAAAAAGAACACGCAAAAATTAACATATATATTTACAGGTAAGCATTTTCGTAATAATAACTGTGGCCTCCCCCCTTTAGCCGGCATACATATTTTACATTCCCCAATATGGCCGAGGCACATGTTTATTGGCATTTATTTACAGTTTGGTTTTGGGCCTTAGCTAGCCATCAAACCCCCGTAACGAACCCGTAGCCCCCCCCTCCATGACAAAACTAACAGTTGTGCAGTGTTTAATAAATTTGAATCAATATTTTGCAGCAATTTGCTGTTGGCATTCATTCTTTGAAGTAAACGGTTCCACAAAAGAGTAAAAACAGAACTTTTGAAACTTCTCTGCTAAGGATTTTGCTTCAGATTTCATATGTGCTTTTACCGAATTTGATGTGGTTATGTCAAATAATATTTCCTTTATATCACCAAATTTTATTTTCACAGCTAAAACGGAATCTACACAAGCAGACCGCCTAGTATCACAAATTCCTTTGACTGTCAAATGTTCTTTTCATTTGACTACTGCAAGTGTGATTTCAACATATTCCACTGATGTGTGGAAACCAAAAAACAAGGCACACACGCTTTGAACAAAGTCAAAAAACTGTGCAGCTCCCTCACAGGATTCAGCTGCAACATTGGAGATTAAATTCAAGGAGTGACTGAAACATGGGATGAATAGTGCACAGGGGCTTGCACTGTTCAATTTTGCTTGTAGAGCTGAATATTTTCCTGCCTTATTTGCAGCATTATTGAAGCACTGCCCACGCCAATCTTTGATGTCCCAACCTAAATTTGCAATGATTTCCAAAACAGTTGGCTCCAGACACCCAGAGGTATGGGATTGTAGCTGGAAAAGACAGAGAAATAGCTCCACAACTTCACCATCGCTGGTCACAGGGTGGCACGGTAGCACAGTGGTTAGCACTGCTGCTTCACAGCGCCAGGGTCCCACGTTCGATTCCCGGCTTGGGTCATTGTCTGTGCAGAGTCTGCACGTTCTTCCTGTGTCTGCGTGAGTTTCCTCCGGGTGCTCCGATTTCCTCCCACAAGTCCCGAAAGACGTGCTTGTTGGGTAATTTGGACATTCTGAATTCTCCCTCTGTGTACCCGAACAGGCGCCGGAATGTGGCGATTAGGGTCTTTTCACAGTAACTTCATTGCAGTGTTAATGTAAGCCTACTTGTGACAATAAAGATCATTATTATTAATTATTATCATTACATGTCTTAAAATAAATGTTAATTGGCCCACATGGTTCACATCTGGTGCTGAATCAACTATTATGGAATAGTATTTGGCATCTTTCACTTCATTAGTGAATTGGTTTCTGAGCCACACTGCCATTATAGTGATGAAGTCATTGTAGGGTCTCTGCATTGAAAAGCTGGTCTTCCCTCAGCTGAAATATTTATAACTTTTCAAATGCTCTTCGAGAAGCTCATCAAATTCACTGAGATATTCAAGGCAGGTCAAAAAATGACCTATTCGATTTGACAATGATGAGTCATCAGGTGCCCCCAGAGGCAGTCGCAAAGAAGACAGCAGTATGACCGTGGCAACAACATGTCTCAGCCCTTTCATCCAGTAAGAACACTCCTGATGTTCTACCAGATAATTTACATCTTTGAACGAATGCACACACGCAGCCTTAATATGACTTTTGGAAGTTTCACGATCAGCAATGTCCCCTCCAACATTTCTCCCGATAGAGTACCCATTGATGAATGCTTGTTTCTCTTCACTCGGGTCAGCAAGTAATTTGCAAACATAATAGTTAAACTGTCTTCGAGGTTTCCAAATAAGACCAACCAATTCTTAATTTCTGTTATCCCATTTCTCTTCAACCACAGAACCTGCTTTTGGCATCCAATCTCAAACTCTTCTCCCAAATTGTCCATATTTCCCCAGTTCTCTGCCTCATATAGTACAAAATAGTCTATCATGCCCAGTCGAACATTTTTTGGCCACAAGGCAATGTCTTCAGGGTAGGTTTCTTCCCGCACTTCAACAGAATCGGCAATATCTTGCAGTTCCCTTTCTTGGTCAACTTTTTCAGGCGATGTGGTATCTCTGGAAATCGACAAGTCTAATTCAAAGAACAAAGAACAAAGAAAATTACAGCACAGGAACAGGCCCTTTGGCCCTCCCAGCCTGCACCGATCCAGATCCTTTATCTAAACCTGTCTCCTATTTTCCAAGGTCTACTTCCCTCTGTTCCCGCCCATTCATATACCTGTCTAGATGCTTCTTAAATGATGCTATCGTGCCCACCTCTACCACCTCCGCTGGTAAAGCATTCCAGGCACCCACCACCCTCTGCGTAAAAAACTTTCCACGCACATCTTCCTTAAAGTTTCCCCCTCTCACCTTGAAATCATGACCCCTTGTAACTGACACCCCCACTCTTGGGAAAAGCTTGTTGCTGTCCACCCTGTCCATACCTCTCATAATTTTGTAGACCTCAATCAGGTCCCCCCTCAACCTCCGTCTTTCCAACAAAAACAATCCTAATCTACTCAACCTTTCTTCATAGCTAGCACCCTCCATACCAGGCAACATCCTGGTGAATCTCCTCTGCACCCTCTCCAAGGCATCCACATCCTTCTGCTAATGTGGCGACCAGAACTGCACGCAGTATTCCAAATGTGGCCGAACCAAAGTCCTATACAACTGTAACATGACCTGCCAACTCTTGTACTCAATATCCCGTCCGATGAAGGCAAGCATGCTGTATGCCTTCTTGACCACTCTATCAACCTGCGTTGCCACCTTCAGGGTACAATGGACCTGAACTCCCAGATCTCTCTGCACATCAATTTTCCCCAAGACCCTTCCATTGACCATATAGTCCGCTCTTGAATTTGATCTTCCAAAATGCATCACCTCGCATTTGCCTGGATTGAACTCCATCTGCCATTTCTCTGCCCAACTCTCCAATCTATCTATATTTTGTTGTATTCTCTGACAGTCCTCCTCGCTATCTGCAACTCCACCAATCTTAGTATCATCTGCAAACTTGCTAATCAGACCACCTATACCTTCCTCCAGGTCATTTATGTAGATCACAAACAACAGTGGTCTGAGCACGGATCTCTGTGGAACACCACTAGTCACTCTTCTCCATTTTGAGACACTCCCTTCCACCACTACTCTCTGTCTCCTGTTGCCCAGCCAGTTCTTTATCCATCTAGCTAGTACACCCTGAACCCTATACGACTTCACTTTTTCCATCAACCTGCCATGGGAAACTTTATCAAACGCCTTACTAAAGTCCATGTATATGACATCTACAGCCCTTCACTCATCAATTAACTTTGTCACTTCCTCAAAGAATTCTATTAGGTTTGTAAGACATGACCTTCCCTGCACAAAACCATGCTGCCTATCACTGATAAGTCTATTTTCTTCCAGATGTGAATAGGTCCTATCCCTCAGTATCTTCTCCAACAGTTTGCCTACCACTGACGTCAAGCTCACAGGTCTATAATTCCCTGGATTATCCCTGCTACCCTTCTTAAACAAAGGGACAACATTAGCAATTCTCCAGTCCTCCGGGACCTCACCCGTGCTCAAGGATGCTGCAAAGATATCTGTTACGGCCCCAGCTATTTCGACTCTCGCTTCCCTCAGTAACCTGGGATAGATCCCATCCGGTCCTGGGGACTTGTCCACCTTAATGTCTTTTAGAATACCCAAAACTTCCCCCTTCCGTATGACAACTTGACCGAGGGTATTTAAACATCCATCCCTAGCCTCAACATCCGTCTTGTCCCTCTCCTTTGTGAATACCGATGCAAAGTACTCATTAAGAATCTCACCCATTTCCTCTGAGTCCACGCATAAATTCCCTCTTTTGTCTTTAAGTGGGCCAATCCTTTCCCTAGTTACCCTCTTGCTCCTTACATATGAATAAAATGTTTGGGATTTTCCTTAACCCTGTTAGCCAAAGATATTTCATGACCCCTTTTAGCCCTCTTTATTGCGCGTTTGAGATTCGTCCTACTTTCCCGATATTCCTCCAAAGCTTCATCAGTTTTGAGTTGCCTCGATCCTATGTATGCTTCCTTTTTCATCTTAGCTAGTCTCACAATTTCACCCGTCATCCATGGTTCCCTAATCTTGCCATTTCTATCTTTCATTTTCCTGCACTCTAATCAACCTTTCCTTAAAAGACTTCCACATTTCACATGTGGATTTACCCTTAAACAACTGCTCCCAATCCACATTCCCTAGCTCCTGCCAAATTTTGTTATACTCTGCCTTTCCCCAATTTAGCACTCTTCCTTTCGGACCACTCTTGTCCTTGTCCATGAGTATTCTAAAACTTACGGAATTGTGATCGCTATTCCCAAAGTAATCACTGACTAAAACATCAACCACCTGGCCGGGATCATTCCCCAATACCAGGTCCAGTATGGCCCCTTCCCGAGTTGGACTATTTACATACTGCTCTAAAAAACTCTCCTGGATGCTCCTTACAAACTCTGCTCCATCTACGCCTCCAACACTACACGAATCCCATTCAATGTTGGGGAAGTTAAAATCTCCCATCACAACCACCCTATTGCTCCTACATTTTTCTAAAATCTGTCTGCATATTTGTACCTCTACTTCATGCTCACTTTTGGGAGGCCTGTAGTAAAGTCCCAACAATGTTACTGCACCCTTCCTATTTCTCAGCTCCACCCATATTGCCTCAGTGCTCGAATCCTCCATCATGCCCTCCTTAATCACAGCTGTGATATCATCTCTGACGAGTAATGCAACTCCTCCACCCCTTCTACCTCCCTCTCTATCCCTCCTGAAGCATCTATACCCTGGGATATTCAGTTGCCAGTCCTGCCCTTCCCTCAACCAAGTCTCAGTAATACCAATAGCATTATATTCCCAGGTACTGATCCAAGCCCTAAGTTCATCTGCCTTACCTGCTACACTTCTCGCATTAAAACAAATGCACCTTAGACCACCTTTGCGTTCATCATCTCTTCCCTGTCTACTCTTCCCCTTAGTCACATTGAGTTTATTGTCTCGTACCTTACTGGCTTTAGTTGCTGCTTCTTTACTGACCTCTAACTTCCTAATCTGGTTCCCATCCCCCTGCCACATTTGTTTAAAACCTCCCCAACAGTGTTAGCAAAAGCATCCCCTAGGACATTGGTTCCAGTCCTGCCCAGATTCATCAGATAATTTACCCATACATTTGGATGAGGATGAATGTGCACTGTTCAGTACATCAAACTTTTAAAAGTAAAATGACAAACTATTTTTGGCGGGCTTTGCCTTCTTGAATCACCTTCAATTTTCTGATGTTTGGCTGCCAGATTTGATAATGCAATTTCATATTGCGAAAGAAATTAACTTTGTTTTTAGGCAGCAAATAAAGTGTCTGAAAGAGCAGGTGTTTGTACAGTCAATGCCATGATCAGGTTCCAGCTCTGCAAAACGGGATTCATCTTTTAACTGTGAGGCTGTGATTCTATCATGGATTTCAAACAAAAAGCACGTAACTCTCCTCCTGCCCATTCCTCCCTCACAAACTCTCCCATCCCGTGGGCCCTGCAACCCCATCACAAACTCTCCCTCCATGCAACCCGGCCCTCACACATTCTCCCTCCCTGACAGTCTCCCATTCTCACGGTGGCACAGAGGTTAGCACTGTCGCCGCTTCACAGCGCCAGGAACCCGGGTTCGATTCCCGGCTTGGCTCACTGTCTGTGCCGAGTCTGCACGTTCTCCCCGTGTCTGCGTGGGTTTCCTCTGGGTGCTCCGGTTCCCTCCCACAGATCCTGAAAGACCAGCTTGTTAGGTGAATTGGACATTCTGAATTCTCCCTCAGAGTACTCGAACAGGCGACTAGGTGATTTTCACAGTCACTTCATTGCAGTGTTAATGCAAGCCTACTTGTGACGCTAATAAAGGTTATTATTATTCTCACTCAGCTCCTTTGCCAGGGGTCTTCAAGGCAGTCTTCACCCAGGCTGTGTCTTTGTCGTGGCCACCTCACCTCTCCCTCACCTCTGGGCATCGTCGCAGGCCTGTTGCTGGTCTGGGGGAGTCTGCCCTGCTGCCGGCGCAAGGCTCAGCTCCTTGTGGCTTTTTGGGGTTTTGTCACCCGTCTGTTGCTGGCCTGGGACGTGGGGGAGCGGGGAGGGGGGGGGGGGGGGGGGGGGGGCGGTGGGGGGTCCACTTTGCTACCAGCGCAAACCTGCTTCTGCCTGCTCAGCTTTTCCTCTCGTGGCTTCTGGGCCATCGTGCGTCTGTTGCCGGATTGGCTGGGAGGACGAAGGTGGGTTGCTTTCCCGGCAAAAAACTCAGCCGCTTGCCTCTCCCTCGCCCCATGGTCTCGCGCGCGCGCACCTGCTGCTAACAACTCTTGCATTTCCCACTCTTTGAGAGTCATCCAATCAGAGTCTGATTTCGCTTTGCCTTTGCTGCTGATAGGCAAATGCAGAGTGTTCAGCCTGCGATTGGACGTCCTGGCCGTGCCGAGCTGACGCATACCGAGTCCGATGCGAGGCTCCCCCGTTTGTCGGGCCCTGTGTCTAGGCACGGTGTCTTTCATGGCAAATCCGCCTCTGAGTCCATGCGGTACCTTTGAACTGTAGTCACTGTTTGAATACAGGAAAAACGGCAACCAATCTCTGCACAGAAAGTCACACAAACAGCAATGTGACAAGAAGCAGGTAATCTGATTGAAGGAAAATGCTTGTCCAGGACCCAGAACTCCCCTGCACCTCTTCACAATACAGTCATGGGATGTGACTGGACATGAGCTTCAAGTTGCTAAATTCTGGTTCTGTCAAATAGCAAAGTACAGATGGCGCAAAAAACCTCAAGAAGCTGAGAAAAGTGTGGAAGATTTTCTTTTAAAACCATCAATGCTTGCTTAATAAAAGATTAACATTTTACAGTGAAAAACCCGAAGTGAGAGGCTATTTATAGCCCCTCCACCCTGTTCCGCCCTTCAATGAGGCCTTAGCTGTGACCTAATTCCACGCTACCTTTGCCTCGTATTCCTTAATACGTCTGGCTCATAAAAATCCATCCACCTCAGATTTGAAATTAACAACTAATTTTGTATCGATCGCCATTCAAGACAGATTTCCCTCAAGAGTCGGAAATAACTCCAATAATTTCTCCATTGAGGAAAAGCATGACTTTAGTCGCATCAAACAATCAGCCCCATTTAAACAAGTTGGGCAAGGTAACATGGAGACATTTCCACCTCTTCACCTTTCGGTATGGGTCAGATTTTCTTTTCCATTCGTTCGTGTGATGTGAGCTGGGCCGGCATTTATTGCCAATCCCTCAGGGCATTTTAGAGTCAGCCACATTGCTGTGTGGGGTCTGGAGTCACATGTCGGCCAGACCGGGTAAGGACGGCAGATTTCCTTCCCGAAATGACATTGGTGAACTAGTTGGGCTTGTGCAGAACTGGTACAGTGAGGAATTTAGGAGGCAGAGCATTTAGAAGGATAGAACTAGGTTCTGCTACCGCACTCCTACCTCACGGAGAGCGCCGTATTTTGACAGGCGGAGCACACGGATCTGCAGCTACCCAGACAGCGTTAAACAACAGTTAGCCCCATTCAAGCAGCACCGACAAGTGTCCGTGAGCTCTCCCCATTTCTTTAAACTAATTACAGAGTGGGGAGATGTAAATCAGAGCAAACGTGGACATCACAGTCTAGCTCTGTAATTATCCAGATGATCTTGTGTCTTTTTCTTCGAAACAGAATCATTTTCAGTACCTTATTTAGACAGCAAACTTCATAACAAAACCCAGCTGCAATGATGTAATTCAACTTGTTTGAAGGGAAAGGTTGATGCTATACTGTAATTAAAAAAAAGCACAGTGTAATTATAGATTTACCTTTACAATGGATGATGTTAACATGTCTACACCAAACTTCAGTCCCATTTACTCCCAGTTGAGCAAAATCCTAAAGTAGAACAGGAAATTGAAGCAAATTAAATGATTTTCCAACTGAAGGTTGGCTTTCTGTAGATTTAATTTTTCTCATTTTTGGACTGAAGGACTTTCCTATTATAAGGCAAATAATTGCACTATTGATTAGAAGGTACAAGGATGTTTTATCTATTAGTTACCTGCGCTTTAAAGAATCCAGCCTCTCACACTTTTGGACTGGGCGGGGGACTGGACCTGGGTAGAGTGCTCTTTCGGGGATGGGGAACGGATGGACGGGGGGGGGGGGGAGCGGTTAGTACAGACTCGATAAGCCGAATGGCCTCCTTCTGCACTGGAGGGATTCCATGATACCAAAATAGTCTTTAGTCAATGATGTTTTTAGCCTGTTTATTGCAGTAAATGACTGAAAACATGACATCTTGTTCCATAAAATATAGGGCACAATTTTACAGCCTCTTCGGGCCCGACCAGGTGTCAGGACGAGGCCCTTGAATCTCGCGAGAGGCCTCTGGCGAGATATACCATGCTCGAAACGCCTTGCCAGTTTTAACGGAGTCTCGCGAGACATCACGATGTGGATCTCCTCACTCGGTGTGAACTGGGTCAGCATATTGAAAGGAGGCATTTGGCTCATTTAAGTGTACGTGTGCGGAATTCCCCTGGCACCCAGTGCCGAATGGCTGTGCTTGGGAGACCTTACCAAGGCACCATTTAGTACTGGTTTCCACAAGTGTGGATCAGTCATAATGGCACCTGGGGTGGGGTCTCCCAGGAACATTAGAGACCCTCAGGTGGTCTAGTACAGGACATGGTGGCATCTGGCATTCCCCATACCCGGGCACCCTGCCAGTGCCATCTGGGCACCCTGTAAGTGTCAGCCTGGCACTGCCAGGCTGACTGAGGAAATGGCAGGGTGCCAGTGTGGCAGTGCCAATGTGCCATTAAATAGAACATAGAACATACAGGGCAGAAGGAGGCCATTCAGCCCATCGAGTCTGCACCGGCCCACTTAAGCCCTCACTTCCACCCTATCCCCGTAACCCAATAACCCATGCTAACCTTTTTTGGTCACAAAGGGCAATTTATCATGGCCAATCCACCTACCCTGCACGTCTTTGGACTGTGGGAGGAAACCGGAGTACCCGGAGGAAACCCACGCAGACACGGGGAGAACGTGCAGACTCTGCACAGACAGCGACCCAGCAGGAAATCGAACCTGGGTCCCTGGTGCTGTGAAGCCACAGTGCTAATCACTTGTGCTACCGTACTGCAGCCACCAAGAAACGCCCAGCTAAACGCACCAAAACCGGACATAGATTTTTTTCCTGGTTAAATCGAGCACACAGAAAATGGGAGCAGTGGTGCGCGATTCAACCCCTCAATCCGGCCCCACCATTCAACATGATCATGGCTGATACCCCATCTCAACACCATACTCCAGCCCCCTCCCCTTACCCCTGACACATTTAGGAATAGAGTCACGGGGCGGGATTCTCCCGGATCAGCGAGGTGGCCCGACGCCGGCGTAAAAAACGGCGCGAACCACTCCAGTGTCGGGCCGGCCGTAAGTTGCGGAATTCAGGGGCCTAGACCGGCAGTGGAGGGGCGCCGCAGCGCCAGCCGTGCCGAAGGGACTGCGCGAGTTAGCGCATGCGCAGAACGGCCGGCGTGGTTCGGTGCATTCGCAGGCCAACCGCCGTTTTCTGGCGCATGCGCAGGGGGGTGTCATCTCCTACGCCAGCCATGGCGGAGCCCTACAGGGGTCAGATCCCCCCGCGCCCCCCAAGGACCGCACCAGCTGGCTGACCAGCCAGGTCTCGCCGTGTGGGACCATGCCCAATCCACGCCGGCAGAACTGGCCAGAAACTGACGGCCGCTTGGCCCATCGGGGCCTGGAGAATTGCTGGGGGGGGTGGGGGGGGGCGTTGCCAACAGCCCCCCGACTGTCGTGGCGTGACTCCCACCCCCGCCCGAAAACCGGAGCCGGAGAATTCGGCAGCTGGCTTCGGAGCGGTGGGGTGGGGTTCACGCCGCCCCCGGGGTCGGAGAATCCCGCCCGTGGAATCATACAACTCAGAAAAAGCCCTTCAGGTCATCGCATATGCGCCAGTCAATAACAACCACCTAACTAATCTAACCCCATTTTCCAGCACTTGGCCCATAGCCTTGTCTGTCCTGGGGTCCATAATACCATAAGACATAGGAGTGGAAGTAAGGCCATTCGGCCCATCGAGTCCACTCCGCCATTCAATCATGGCTGATGGGCATTTCAACTCCACCTACCAGCATTCTCCCCGTAGCCCTTAATTCCTCGCGACATCAAGAATTTATCTATCTCTGCCTTGAAGCCATTTAGCGTCCCGGCCTCCACTGCACTCCGCGGCAATGAATTCCACAGGCCCACCACTCTCTGGCTGAAGAAATGTCTCCGCATTTCTGTTCTGAATTTACCCCCTCTAATTCTAAGGCTGTGCCCACGGGTCTTCGTCTCCTCGCCTAACGGAAACAGTTTCTTTGCGTCCACCCTTTCTAAGCCATGTATTATCTTGTAAGTTTCTATTAGATCTCCCCTTAACCTTCTAAACTCCAATGAATACAATCCCAGGATCCTCAGCCATTCATCATATGTTAGACCCGCCATTCCAGGGATCATCCGTGTGAATCTCCGCTGGACACGCTCCAGTGCCAGTATGTCCTTCCTAAGATGTGGGGCCCAAAACTGGACACAGTACTCCAAATGGGGCCTAACCAGAGCCTTATAAAGGCTCAGTAGCACATCGCTGCTTTTATATTCCAACCCTCTTGAGATAAATGACAACATTGCATTCGCTTTCTTAATCACAGATTCAACCTGCATGTTTACCTTTAGGGAATCCTCGACTAGCACTCCCAGATCCCTTTGTACTTTGGCATTATGAATTTTCTCACCGTTTAGAAAGTAGTCTATGCTTGGATTCTTTTTTCCAAAGTGCAAGACCTCACATTTTCTCACGTTGAATTGCATCAGCCATTTCCTGCACCACTCTCCCAAACTGTCTAGATCCTTCTGCAGCCTCCCCACTTCCTCAGCACTACCTGCCTGACCACCTAACTTTGTATCATCGGCAAACTTCGCTAGAATGCCCCCAGTCCCTTCATCCAGATCATTAATATATATGGTGAACAGCTGTGGCCCCAACACTGAACCCTGTGGGACACCGCTGGTCACCGGCTGCCATTCCGAAAAAGAACCTTTTATCCCAACTCTCTGCCTTCTGTCAGACAGCCAATCCTCAACCCATGCCAGTAGCTCACCTCGAACACCATGGGTCACAAGTGTACATCTGAATACTTCTTAAGTGTTATGAGGGTCTCTGCATCCATCACACTTTCAGGCAGCGAGTTCCAAATTCCCACCGCCCTCTGGGTTAAAAGGTTTTTCCTCATTGACCCCTCCACCAATGGGAAAACTTTGTTCCTGTGTGTATATAGTGTGTCTGAAAATCTATATATTTCAGCTAATAACTGGAAATTTGTACTTTTAATAAGTTGTCCGTCTCTACGGAAATCGTAACACTGGCCAAGGTCATGAACGTAGACTCACTTAAAATTTCCGAGCATTAAAACAGGCCATTCGGCCCAACTGGTTGCTGCCAAACCTTATGCCCCACATAATCCTCCTGCCACCCTACTTCACCTAAACCCATCATTATATCCTTCCCACATGTTTATCTAGCTTCCCGTTAAATGTGCTGTTCGCCTCAACTATACCCTCTGAGAGCCAAATAGGGAATCAGTAGCAATGGGACAAAAAAATTAAGCTGCTCCATTTTAACCTCTCCCCTGCCAATCAGGCAGAACTGAAACACTCTCCCGTTATTTCTGATTCAACGTCTTCTGAAGCAAAGGCTCGGTAACCTGAAAAACATAATCATTCCAGTGCCTTCCGCAATCTCAGGTTGTCCCAAAGCACTCCATAGCTGATGAAGCACATTTAAAAGTGTGGCCGCTATTGTAATAGAGGAAGCATTGCAGCCAATAGGCAGACCACAATCTCCCACAAACACTCAAGGCGGCACTGTACCAGGCGGCATGGGGGCACAGTGGTTAGGGCTGGGTCCCAGGTTCGATTCCCGGCCTGGGTCACTGTCTGTGCGGAATCTGCACGTTCTTCCCGTGTCTGCGTAGGTTTCCTCCGGGTGTTCCGATTTCCTCCCACAAGAGCCGAAAGACGTGCTGTTAGGTGAATTGGACATTCTGAATTCTCCCTCAGTGTACCTGAACAGGCGCCGGAATGTGGCGACTAGGGGCTTTTCACAGTAACTTCATTGCAGTGTTAATGTAAGCCTACTTGTGACAACGATAAAGATTATTATTATTATTATTATTATTAAGTGATAGTTGCCTGATAATTTGCTTTAGATTTTGCTTGAGGTATAAATATTGGCCACGCCCCGGGAATAACTCCCTTGTTCTTATTAAAAGCAGTGCCCCGGGGCTGGATTCTCCGTCAGCGGGACCCTCCGTTTCGCCAGCAGCGCGCTCACAACCACGGATTTCCCGACGGCACGGGGGGTGTCCACAATGGGGAACCCCATTGGCCGGCTGCCGGGACAGAGGATCCCAGTGCCGGCGGGAGTGCGCCGCACCAGAAACCGGGTGTGGTAGGACGGAGAATCCCGTCCCTTATTTTTAAACTATGCCCCATGGTTCACGTCTCACCCACAAGGGGAAACATCCTCTCAGTATCCACCCTGTCAAATTTCCTCAGGATCACATTTCTTTCAATAAGATCGCCTCTCCATCTCCTAAACTCCGATGCATACAGGCCCAACCTGTTCAAACGTGCCTCATAAACCCCCTCACCCCAGCTTCAAACTCTGTGGAATGCCCTGTGCCAAGTTGGCACTGGCTGTTCCATGCCCCTTGACAATGACTGCAGGAAACATGCCCACAATGAGAGCCACCCTGCCACACAAAATGCGATGGAGCAGACACCTGACACTCTGAATCAACAACTGTGTCTGCCTGGACAAGAAGAATCCACCAATACTCACCAGGCTGCCTGGTGCGATCGATTGTGGTCTGACGTGTGCTGCACAAACTCGCCAACGTGAATATCTGGCCATCAGGCGCTGGCACGCAGCTGAGGAGGAGCAGGAGGGGGAAGGAAGGAGACAACCAACACATCCCCTTTCCGGTCAACTCATGTGACTGCAGCGGCAGTGGAAACAATGCCAACTATCCGCTCATGGTCCCACATCTTACCTTGGACGGGATTCTCCCCTACCCGGCGGGGCAGGCGGTCCCGGCACTGAGGAGTGCCGTAATCCACTCCGGCATCGGGCTGCCCGGAAGGTGCAGAATCCTCCGCACCTTCAGGGGCTAGGCCGGCGGCGGCGGGGTTGGCGTTGCACCAACCGGCGCGGAAGGGACTTGGCGCCACGCCAACCGGCACCGAAGGGTGAGTTAGCACATGCGCGGCAGCGCCAGCGTGTGCTGGCATCATCCCAGAGCAAGCGCAGGGGGGTTCTTCTCCGCACCAGCCATGGCGGAGGTTAACAGCGGCCGGTGCGGAGGGAAAGAGTGTCCCCCCGGCACAGGCCCACCCGCGGAGTACACTGTTTACTGCGTCACACCCACATCACTCACCCACCAACAATCTCTATAGATCATGCCACGGGCCCCACACGGTACCCGTGGGGGCACCCCCTGGGTCAGATCCCCCCCCCCCCCCCCGAGGACCCCAGAGGCCGCCCACAGAACCAGGTCCCGCCGATAAGGACCAGGTCTAATTTACGCCGGCGGGACTGGCCTAAAACAGGCGGCCGCTCAGCCCATCACGGGCCGGAGAATCGCCAGCGGTCGCCGACTGGCGCGACGCGATTCCCGCTCCCGCCAAAACCCCGGTGCCGAAGAATTCGGCAGCTGGCAGGTCGGGATTCACACCGCACCTCGGCGATTCTGCGGCACGGCGGGGGATCAGAGAATCCCGCCCCTTGTCTCTGTCATTGACTGTCACATGGCCCTCTTAGCAACAATCATTTAAAAAACAAATTTATAAAATAAAATGTCCAATATTCCATACAACAACCAATTGATAAGCTTTGTGCATTCACTTCCTGCCTGTCTGTAGTGAACCACGTATTGCTACTATATATATTTACCGTTATTCGTTATTTGTCCTATTGTTATCGGCCACTGTATATATGTTCACTGTTGTTCTTATTCACTGTTATTTACTGTTGTTGTGTTGATGCTTCTGTTGGCTCCGCCCCTCGGGGGAGGTATATAATTGGCAGAGCTGTGGCCAGCTCTCAGTGTGGGAGCAGCAGCAGGCTGACATACTTCTTAGCTTATTAAAACCACTGTTCTCTTCTGCAACTCGACTCGTGTGAATTGATGGTCCATCACTGTCTTCCATTTGCCCTTGCCTGTCCGACACAGCGCTACCCCAGTGGTTGCAGCTTGGGAGGTGGAAAGATATTTTGAAGGTGATCTTGAAGGCGTGGCTTTGAAGCGCACTGCCGAGGCAGCAACAGCCGCACCCCATGAACGAATAACAAACAAATGTGGCTGTGAGTCTGGCCACCCGTTTGTGTGGATGAAGTGAAGCTCTGAATGTGGGGCCCGTGGCATGATCTATAGAGACTGTTGGTGGGTGAATGATGTGGGTGTGACGCATTAAACAGTGTGCGAGACTAGAGGTGTGATGTATTAAAAATTGTGAGGCTAGTGGGGCAGTTGGTGGGGTCAGGAATACGGAGATGCATTCACTGACCTTGACTACTCATGTGAGATGGTTGAACGTCCAGCGACACTGCAGGCAGGTCGGGATTAGACTATTGGCATTGGCCTCCATGCCGATCGAATTCCACTGTGTCCTGAGTGCCTGGCAGCAAGGCCTCCTGCTCAACCGGGGATAGATGAGAACTCTCCTTGCCCGCACTCCCAGCAACCAAAGCTCTCTGTCCCGGTGTGCCAAATTCAGCGTGGTGCGTGCCAACACGCTCTTCTACACCCATTGCCGTCAACTGTCCCAGCCGGAATTAGCCTCCCAGGTAAGAGGTGCAGGCTGGCTCGAAATGTCCCTAACTATCCAAGAACCTGCGCCCACCCGCACAAGGGTGCAACCGTTCAACCGCACAAAGTTTGCATGCTGCCTGCATCAGAAGCAATGGAAGTGGGTTAATCTCACATCAGGGATCCCCACTCCCAATTGCGAGGCTCATTAAATTCCAAGGTCTGTGTGAGCAGGGGGTAAAAAGGAAAGGATTCAAGCTGCGTTATTTTTCCATTCTCCTGTTTAATCTAAATGCCCGAGCTGTAATTGAAATGTTATTTCATATCTTGTTCTGCATTGATATGAAAATGAAAATCGCTTATTGTCACGAGTAGGCTTCAATGAAGTTACCGTGAAAAGCCCCTAGTCGCCACATTCCGGCGCCTGTTCGGGGAGGCTGGTACGGGAATCGAACCGTGCTGCTGGCCTGCTTGGTCTGCTTGGTCTGCTTTAAAAGCCAGCGATTTAGCCTGGTGAGCTAAACCAGCCCCTGATATCATTCCGTTAAAATATTTTGGGCGGGATTCTCCGTTGCCCAACGCCGATATCGCCATCAGCGATCGGGCGGAGAATCCTTTTTTATGACCGAATCGCATGCTTATTTTCGGATGCTCCGCCCCCTCCAAAACACGTCATTGGGTACACCGCACGCCGTTGGGACGGCCTCAGGACGTCACCTGAAGGCCCTCCCCTGATGCTCCGCTCCCGATGGGCCGAGTTCCCGACAGCGCGGATCACTTGTGCTCTCAAACCTTGCTTGCCGACCGCAGACTGTGTCCAGCGCTGCCACAGTCGGGGAGGGGGGGGGGGGGGGCGGGGAGCCATGCCAATGGCCAGGGGGTGCTTCGACAAGGGCTGGGGCGACTGGTGGGGTGTGGTCCAGAGGTGGGGAGGGGGTATCCAGGGAGGCACTATCGGGCAGGTTGTGTCCGTGTGCGGCCGGCGCCATGTTGTACGGCGCGACCGATGCAGGTCGTCACCGTGCACATGCGTGGCCACGGACCCGTCCATTCTCTGGCCGTTTATGACGCGGGAGCCGGGAGTTTTACCTTGCACCGCTGCTAGCTCCTCACCGGTCCTGTGTTTGGTCAGGGTTTGGTGCCGATTTTGGCATCGTAAACGTAGCCGCAAAATCGGAGAATTCCGCCCTTTATTTTTTTCTGTTGAGAACGGCACATCCGTTCATCTGCCAGAATCTTCTGGTTCCTTTCCCACTACAATGTGCCTTTTCTTTCAAGGTATTTTATGTCGAGTAACAAGATCACATTGGAACCAGTCGCGACGGCAGAGTGGAGGTAATGAAAATCCACAGCGTAAGATTGACGGGGTTTGAACAGATGCTCGCTCGGGAAAAGACCACGTTGAAGGGCAAAGTTGAACTAAAGGGAATGTGTGCAGGAAAACCTGAATTGAACCGACAGGAGAGTGACTGCAACATTGCAAGGAGGTCCCTCGTGAGGGAAGTCGCCAAGGTTAAACAGAGTAAACAATAGGAAGGAAGGTCATTCGGGAAGCTGTGACGAGTTGTTGCCAAGTTCAGACAGAAGCTTGAAGATTGTACCTGGTTGGGGGGAGAGAATCATAGGATCTCTGCAGTGCAGAAGGAGGCCATTCAGCCCATCGAGTCCTCACCGACCCTCTGAAAGAGCATTTACCTCAGCCAAATACGCCGCCCTATCCCCCGTGACCGTCAGACACTAAGGGGCAATTTAGCATGGCCAATCCACCTAAACCTGCACATCTTTTAGACTGTGGGAAGAAACCGGAGGAAACTCACGCAGACAAGGGGAGAAAGTGCCAACTCCACACAAAGAGTCGCCCAAGGCCGGATCGAACCCGGTTCCCTGATGCCGTGAGGCAGCAGTGCTAACCACCATGCCACCGTACCCCCCCCCCCCCCCCCCCCCGGGGCCAGGGTGAAATTTAAGGTAAAACTCAGAGGAATTATTATAAGCAGGAGATTGAGAAGGTGAAGAAGAAATAGAACAAAGCAGAGAGTGTGAATGTCCTGTGGACAAGTCTGCGAAGGATGGTGATAATTCAGTTATTCCAGCTGGTCCAAGATCCACCTCCTGGGCAATAGACAGGAAGAAGGGCAGTCCTATACTGTCTATTGTCTTTCCCAAGTTACTTACCACAGAAGAATTCACAACGAAACGAGGGTTAGGAAAGCCTTTGCTGACACAGACAAGAAGAGCCTGAGTACAGTTAGTTGGAGGTTGTGGAGGGATTGTAGCCACTGTGATTGATAATGCTTGCTTTATTTGATTCACACTTACATGCGCTGGGACGATTAGAAAGTACAATCCTGAATGCGCAAATAGCTACACTAACAATCAATTTAAGATAATCAATCATACTCGTAATGTGGCTCCTTTACATTTGATAGAGATAACATCCATTCTTACGCAGGCACTTGTTTTCTATAAACAAATGAAAGATATTCTAGCCTTGTACCTTTTTTGAATTACCCAGGAGTTTGGGGATCTTCTTGTTCCCTATTGCTTTCTCCATGGCAACGCGTTGGCCAGAGTCAACTTGCTAGCCAATCAGCATCTTTTTCTCCTGCAGTATAAATTGCTGTGATCATTTGAAATTTGGTTTTCTTGTGTTTGTCCTGATGTGTATAGAATGGAAAGCTTCAGCAACATGTCTCTCTTTGCAGCAATATCAGAAAGAATGCCAATCTTAGTTACATCGTTGAGGCTGAATCACTCTTATTCTGCTCTTCAGCCCATTGGAACGATCTTCTGGGGCGCGATTCACCGATCGCGGGATTAAGTGTCAGCACCGTCGTGAACGCCGTCGCCTTTCACGACGGCGTGAAACTGGCACGGGCAGTAGCGAGGGGGCCAGCATGGCGCTGGAGCGGTTCACGGTGCTCTAGCCTTACATCGTGGCGCGGACTGGGGGCGGCGCCAACCCGCGCATGCACGATAGACTCACGGAACGTTCTGGCCCCGACCCAACATGACGCGGGGGTTCTGGGGCTGGAAGCGGAACAAAGTAGGCCCGGGGGGGGGGGGAGGCCGGCCCACTGAACGGTGAGCCCCAATCGCGGACCAGGCCCCATCTGAGCCCTCCCCCCCCCCGGAGCCCCCCCTCCCCCCCCCCCCCCCCCCCCCACTGGTGAAGGAGCGCTTTTCCCCGCCCCACAGGCCGCCCGCCCGACTTTTCGCGCAGAGTTCCCGCCGGCAGTGACCAGGGGTGAACAACGCCAGCGGGACTATGCTGCTTCCGCGCGGCCTCTCGGACCATTCGGGCTGGGGAGAATCAGCGGCCCGGCCGCAGACAGCGGCCCACGACCGGCGGCGCAACAAATGCGCCGGTGCAAATGCGCCAATTCTCCGCACCTCGGAGAATCGCACGCTGGCGTCGGGGCGCCGTGGGGCGGTTGCGGCGATTGTCCGGCCCAGCGCGGGGCTGGGAGAATCGCGCCGCTGTTGTCTGCCTCTTTTCTGGGTAACTTTGAAGCTGTTAATACTCAGGCACTGATGGTCAGTGAGATCTGTGGTCAATCCAGTTATACTGATTAAGGTATTAGCTGTGGCAATCAGGGAACGTCTGACATGGTGGGTGGAAATGTTCCCTCCCAGCAGCAGCGGGATTCGGGGTGGGCGGGCACGCAAGATGTGGTGAAGAGCAGCAAATTGATTTCTCAAATCAGGTCGGGAACTTCCCCTCCCGGCGTACTTGCCGGCTTGAGGAGAGGTCGAGTTTTCCCTTGAAGCTTGGCGGGAACCCATTTTACATCTCGTGCGTGCGGTTTGAAATTCCAAATCGTGTGCTGGTAGTGAATCTAATCTGCCTCGCCAGGGGGAATTTACACCATTCTTTAATCCGGCTGGACATTCATGATGTGCACCCAGCTGGAGAGAATTTTAAATTTTTTAGAATCTACGTTAGCTGCACCACTGGAGCTGGCCGTAAGCGTGGTACACGCGGAAGACACGAGGGCAGAGGGGTGGGCGGTTGGAGGTCCAGAGAAGGGTGTAAGAGGACACTAGTGGGGGGGGGGGGGGATGGGGAATGTGTCTGGAGGAGAAGGTTGGTGTAGATGGAGGAAATAGAGAAGGAAGGTATGGAGGGGAGGAGGGAGGGTGGCAGGCATGAAGGGAGAAGGGAAGTGAAGGGATGGAGCCAAAGTCCTTCAGAGGGAGGAGTCGCTCAAGTCAATGTTGGAATCCTGTGGGAGGGAGAAGTGGGGGTGCTGGTGATAGGAGGGGACTGTAACTGTGAGAGGCAAAGTGGGATTCGTATCAGATGGAAGGATCAATGTCCAGGTATGACAGGTATAGTACATCCGGGCACTCAATGACGGAGGGGGGCGGGGAAGCTGGGGCTGATTGCGGGAGTGGGAAGGGTCAGGGTGGGCATAGGAATGGTGACTGGGTTGGGCTCAGCAGGAAGGGAAGACATGTCCAGATTGACCACGATATGGTCTAGGGTGACGGGCAGAATCTCAAGGGTGTTTGAGAGGAGAGTCAAGGTGACATCGGGGGACATTGACATTGATGGAGGTTTGGGGGGGGTGCTAGGGGTAGGTGGGGATTGGTGGGAGACGAGGGGCAGTGATGGAGACAGTTTGAACTGATACGCGCACCATCCTGAGACAGCTTCAGATCAAGACAACACCCTCAATGTCCAACTGCAAAACCTTCAGAATGGAGCTGAAGGTCAGCACAGCTGGACAACTGAGATTAAACCCTAATAATCACATGGAGACTGAGAGTGTTTTGATTTGCCATTCCTTGCTGCCTGGTGAAAGGCTCGGGACAGCAGGTCCGGCCGAGAGCGTTCATATTACAACGAGATGCCAGCACGGTGCAGAGCTGCCGTTCAGTCTGAGATATTCCCCATTGGTTCTCGGCCCAGTTAGAAAAACAGGGAGGCAGGGAATTCGCACAAAGGGTCTTCAGGCGAATGGCAGCCAACCCACGACTGCAAACCTTCATCCACCCAGGGCAATGGACCTGCATGAAAAGGGCTGATGTATTGTCTTTCCATTGTGAAGGTCGCTCCATAGAATCTCGAAGACAGGGGATTGGTGTGAGTGGAAGTCCTCTTGTATATAGCAATCAGCACCTTTGCCAAAGAGCGACGTGTCCATGCACAGCCATGTGTTAGTGGGAGGAACACCCACCTTGGTTCCCCTGGAAGGACGGGGAGTGCGCATGACCATTAAAGCAACCAGCAGCAAGAATTAATCCCGGAGACTTCCAAACAGTGCAAAATAACATGGGCTGGATTCTCCGAACCTGCGACTATATCCGCAGGATCCGTCTGGTCTTATGACCAGTAAGTCGGTGCCGCCCCCACACTGATCCTTCGTCCAGTGTGGGGGGCTAGCAACCGCACAGTGTAAAGCCCACAGCCAGAGAATGGCCGGGTCCATGGCCGCGCACACAGTGGCGGTCTACGGCGGCCGCACTGTGCAACGTGGCATCGGTCCTGCTCGAACCCGGCCCGCCAGAATCTGCATGCCTGTGACCAGCTTCGCCACCCCCAGACCACCCGCACCAGTCCCCCCAGCCACCCCGAAGAAGCCCCCCATCTGCCAGCGGAACGGCTCCCCCCCCCCCCGACTGTGGCGGTGCTGGACTCTGTCCACAGCCACCATGTGAGGTCCCCGAACGTTGTGAGCACACGTGTCCCACGCCATCGATGACACGGCGCATCGGGGGCGGAGCATCGGGGGAGGGCCTCAGGTGACGTCCTGAGGCCATCCATACGGCGTGCGGCGTACTCCCTGAGTACGCTGTTTTTTGAGGGGGCGGAGCATCGCAAAAACAGCGCCGCCCCCGATTCGGGTGTAAACGGGGATTCCCCAGCTGATCGCCAAACGCGATTTTGGCGTCGGCAATCAGAAAATCCCACCCCATATATTTATAAGTCTTAAAATTACCTACAATGATTGTACGCCTGTACCACCAGTGTTAATTCAATACTTCCTAATCCTCCTCAATTTATCGCTGCATTAAGGAGCATCCCAGACATGCGCAGCAAAGATGGAGGCATCCTGCTGACTACCATGCCCTGTTGTCTGTTCCAGCTTTGGCTGATATCTTCTGGAGGTTCGAGGCCTGGTGGGCCCCAGCCTGCTTTAGGTCTCCTGCTCAGAGGCAAGTGCATCCTTCCCGGCCTGAGCAGCTGGAGCTGATGGGTCACAGGCAGATGGTATTGGGATTGCCTGCCCACCCTTGTGTGTCCTGGGCGGATGCTCCCAGGGAGTCCGCCTGACGCTCCCCTTCCCTTTGGGTGCCTAGGGGCGCCAGCCTGAATCCTTGTGGACAAGGGACACCTGGAAGGAGGTCGAGGTGCCTCATCCCCATCAAGCCAAGATTCCTGGCTTGGGTCACTGTCTGTGCGGAGTCTGCACGTTCTCCCCGTGTCTGTGTGGGTTTCCTCCGGGTGCTTCAGTTTCCTCCCACAGTCCAAAGATGTGCAGGTTAGGTGGTTTGGCTGTGCTAAATTGCCCTTAGTGTCCCGAAAGGTTAAGTGGGGTCATTGGGTTACGGGAATAGGTGGGCTTAAATGGGGTGTTCTTTCCAAGGGCAGGTGCAGACTCAATGGGCCAAATGGCCTCCTTCTGCACTGTAAATTCTATGAAATCGTCCCATTTATTTATTAAATGTCAGGAGGAAGAGAAGGCTGTCTCCGTTTCTTTGATAGATTAGGATTACTTCAGGATCTTTTGGATTTTTGTCACCCAGTCAACTGCAGCAAACACCTCAAAATAGTTGTTGGGGTGCTTCAGACGGACACAATCTCCACTTGTCATCTCATTTTCATGTGCCTCTGGCACCATTCTGGACCATGTCCATAACCAATTTAGTTCTGCCCTCATTGAATTTACAGCCATTCAGACCAACAGCTCCATGCCGGCTCTGATGTTCCACACGAGCCACCTTTCACCCCACTTCATCTCGACCTATCAGCACATCCTCTCGTGTAGTTATTCAGCCTCCCATTAAATACAAGCATGCCCTCCGCCTCAATAACTCCATGGGTAGCACATTCTAACCACTCTCTGTGTAAAGAAGATTCTCCTGGTTTCCCTGTTAAATTAAGTAATGGCCATCTCACTTATATTTAAGATGTGGAGAGGCCGGCGTTGGACTGGGGTGAGCACAGTAAGAAGTATTACAACACCAGGTTAAAGTCCAACACGTTTGTTTCAAACACGAGCTTTCCGAGCGCAGCTCCTTCCTCAGGTGAATGGTTCACCTGAGGAAGGAGCAGTGCTCCGAAAGCTCGTGTTTAACCTGGTGTTGTAAGACTTCTTACTTATATTTACGACACCTAGTTTGGCCTGCTCCGCAACCACTCCCCCCCCTCCCCTGCACCACCACTGACCCACCACCCCCTCCCACCACAAGTTGAAACATCCAAAATGTTACCCTACTGACAGCGACCCCCGGCCATAGGTTCCCTGCCAGCAGAGAGTGCAAACCATGGGAAAAGCCATTGACATGGGCAGGGCCGAAATATCCTGCCACCTACCAATTGTGGGCCACCTCCACCACCACAAATCGCGCCGCTGGGAGAGGAAGAATATCTCACCCATTGTTGATGCTTCACAATCCAGATTGGCCTCTTTGGGCGGGATTCTCCGTTCCCCTCTTTGGGCAGGATTCTCTCACCCCCCACCGGATTGGAGAATCTCCGGGGGGGGGGGGGGGGGCAGCGTGAATCCCGCCTCCCGCCTCGACGCCGGCTGTCGTATTCTCCGGCACCAGTTTTCGGGTGGGGGTGGGGTTCACGCCACGCCGGTCAGACCCCCTGGCAATTCTCCGGGCCCCGATGGGCCGAGCGGCCGCCCAATTTTGGCCAATCCCGTCGGTGTGGATTGGACATGGTCCCACACGGCGTGACCTGGCAGGTAAATCGGCTGGGACGGTCCTCGGGGGGGGGGGGGGGGCGCAGGGGGATCTGACCCCGGGCGGCGGGCCCCACGGTGGCCCGGCCCACGATCCGGGCCCACCGATCTGCAGGCGGGCCTGTGCCGTGGGGGCACTTCTTCCTTCCGCGCCAGCCCCTGTAGGGCTCCGCCATGGCCGACGCAGAGAAGACACCCCCCCCCCTGCGCATGCGCCAGAATACGCCGTCCGGTCTGCGCATGCGCGGAATCATGCCAGCGGTTCAGCGCATGCACTAACTCGCGCACTCCCTTCGACGCCGGCCGGCGAGGCGCCAATCCCACCGCCTCCGGTCTCGCTCCCGGAAGCTACTTCTGGTCAGCCGACGCCGGACTGGTTCCCGCCGTTCTTGGAGCTGGCATCGGGCCATCGTGCCGATCACGGAGAATCCCGCCCCATAACTCCTGACTTTTCCCTGGCAGTAGCTTCTCCTATATCATTGTTCTCCAAACTTTTTTTTCCAGGGACTCACTTTTATCAACAGGCCAACTTTCACGACCAACGCCGGTCAACCTTCGTGACCCAAGCCAGCCAACCTTCGCAACACACCATTTTCACTTACCTTTAATGCGCCAGATGAGCCTGCTTGGTCCTCACGATCTCACTCCAATCAGGTTCACAGGAGGAGAGGGCAATGCCCATATCAGGTGCAGGGTTCAGCTGGTTCCTTTGTGCCATCTTCATCTTTGTGAGGACAGCAAATCCAATCTCGCACATGTAGGTCGTTGTGAAGGACAACAGCAACAAAATGCTTGTTTTGCTCAGCGCTGGATATTCCTCAGAGGCGCTACTCCAGGTGAGGCGCAGAAGATCAGTCTCTTCATTTGGAGTCAGCTGTATAAGTTAATAACTGACTCTGGGATCTCAAACTCAAAATTATTTTTCACCCACCTCTTCTCTCTCAAAATCTGAAACTTCTCCTCTGGAATGTAGCAACAAAAACTGTTAATCAGTGCAGCCAGATGCGACTGAATAAGGCTTGCCAGTCTATTGACAGTTCCCTTACTAACACGGTTTTCTTCGATGCGCCGTAACAGTGTGGAGAACATGTAGCAGTTTTGGCTTTCTGTTCGCACTTGCCAACTTTCAATGACTTTTGGAAAGCATCTATTTCTTCACAGTGCCGAAAGCAATCAGCATCCTTCCTTTGCAATTTGAGGTTATGTTCATTTAGAATTGAAAAGATGTCTGCAAGGTAAGACATAGTTAGCATCCAAGTTGTATCATCAAACCAATCAGCCAGAGGGGATGATTTCTCAAGGAGGAAAACATGGATTTTATACCTTAGCTTGTAAACTCTAACTAGCACCCAACACCTTGACAGCCAGAGTACCTCTGTGTGGAACAATAAATGTGTCAGCTCATCCCCCATATCGGAACACAGAGCCTCAAAAAGCCTACTACTGAGTCAAGTGCATTTAATGAAATTCATAACTTTCACAATTCCTTTCAACACCACTTTAAAATCGGGTGGAATTTCTTTCGATGCTAATGCCTTATGGTGAATAAAACAATAATTCCAAACAAGTCCTGACCAGCTGCCTTCCTAATCCTTAACATAACTCCACTGTTTTTCCCGTTCATGTTGGCTGCCCCATTGCTTGTGATTCCTCTGCAATGAACCCATCAAGCCCAGACTTTCCAACCATGTATCTATTCAAAGCTTCAAAAATCTCTGCGCCAGTCATGCTGGTTGGTAATGTCAGGCAGCTCAGCAAATCCAGAACAAATTAATTGTGCCAAACATAGCTTGTTTAAACTAGCAAAGTTGCACAATCTGAAACGTCTGCATTTTCACCCAGTTATATTGAGATCGCCTGTGCTGACTTTAAATGAGAAATAAGCTGGGCTTCTAAATTCTCATCAATATCACAAATTTAGTGAGCCACTGTATTATCACTTTGTGGAATGCATTTCAGTCTTTCAGCTGACCTATTATCTAGAACCGGCATGGGGCAGCATGGTAGAACAGTGGTTAGCTCTGTTGCTTCACAGCACCAGGATCCCAGGTTCGATTCCTGGCTTGGGTCACTGTCTGTGCAGAGTCTGCATGTTCTTCCTGTATCTGCGTGGGTTTCCTCGAGGTGCTCCGGTTTCCTCCCCCAAGCCCTGAAAGTCTGGCTTGTTAGGTGAATTGGACATTCTGAATTCTCCCTCAGTGTACCCGAACAGGCGCCAGAATGTGGCAAATAGGAGCTTTTCCCAGTAACTTCATTGCAGTGTTAATGTAAGCCTACTTGTGACAAAAATATAGATTATTATTATTATATTATTATAACCATACGAACCATGTCTAATGCTGCAGAAAGAATTAATCTCTCTGCTACAATGCGGGGCATTTTCTCTTTAGCTACATGGTAAGAGGCTAATTGTGCTTTGTCATTCAATGTTACATTTTTGTTCAGGACTTCAGTTGATGATTTAAGTACTCGCTGCATCCTCTGAAAAAAAATCTAGAGGTTTGTCCTCGACCTCGCCACGCTTAGTCTTCAAATGCCTTTGGAGTTTTGAGGGTTTTAAACTCTCATTTTCCACTTCTTCCCTGCATGTAGGGCTTTGCATCCTGATTTGCATTGGCACAAATAACAAAGCCATACCTCAAGAAATCATCCTTATATTGCTTTTTTCCAATTTCATTTTTTTCTTTGGCTGTTCACCAGACGCCCTGGAGCTCTGTACAGAGCTAACACCAGCACTGCTTTGTCCTGCTGTGGACTCTCCTGAACAACTCTCTCCAGCAGATTTAGCTGTGAGATCCTGGCCTGTTTGCGTCGCTGGTCCTCTCTTCCTTATAACAAAATGATCCCTCTTCAGCTCTTCACAGTCCTGTTGCCTTGCTTGCTCACAGCTAGATAAAGGAGGAATCTCTCCTCCATGATTTAGCACATCAAAAGCACTGACATACAGGGTGCGTGACATCAATGTAGGTGCCGGGCAGGTGACCTGCTCTCTGCCGCAGTTTCTCGTCGGAAGACTGCATCGTTCCATTTAAAAGCCAATCGCGGCTATTGGGTGCTTGTCCTGTGATCGGGAACCGGCGATCAATCGCTCCACGACCCTCCCAACACCCACCTGTGACCCACCCGCAGGTCGTGACCCGCAGTTTGAAAAACGTTGTCCGATACATTTGCGGCCAAGTTTCCCATACTCATGTTTGCCATCATCCTATTTTGAAGCCATAATTTGACTTATTGGAATGTCATTTTTAAATAGATAATAAAAGGAAACTTACTCAAAAAGCTGTGTTTGTGTTCAAGCATCAGGTGAAGCAGTAGAAATTGGGGCCTAGAAATTTGATCAAGCCACACCCAATTAGCTGACATAAAATGAGCGCTGATGGTTCAATATGATGGGCCCATTCCATGGCAGCATTGTGGCTTGCAGCATATTGAATAGCACTCCTTCGTATGCATCCAGGGCATGCACCAGAATTATTATACAACCTCACCGAAATATTTAAATAAAGGTTGTACACTTTTTGCATTTAGCTTGCAAAGTATCCAGTTATTTAAATTGACATAAACAAGCACATAATCACTTACGAGCAAGCACTTACTATCCTGAAACCACTCTTGCGTTATTTTATTACTGCTATTAATATGTTACAAACCTCTTCAAGCTGACTGGAAATACGTTAACAGTGTTATTATCACACTGATGTCTCATAGCTGTCAGATGTTATGCTGTTATTGTTTATAATACCACGTTCCAAGCATATTAATAGATAGTTTGACTGCGTTTTAATTATATTGTTGGTAAACACTTGTTTGTTTGCCCTTAAAATGAAGTATTATTAATCTACTTGGTTTAGCAACAGATTCGCATTGGCAGGACCCCACTTAAAATTTTGGACGCCAATGATTAATTCATCTTGCTTTTGTTGCTCTCTGGTTCAATTCTTTGGGGGCAATATTAATTTGTTGAAATGGTGATGGCTTTTGAGGAACGAAGTCGGCGAGGGGAGGAGGTTTGCGGGTAAGATTTTGGCCTTCTGCGATCGAGCAAAATGGATGATAGTGAGTCGTCAGCCCCCTTTACATCTCGCCCCACTTCTATCACCGTTGAGTCTTGCAAGGTGAGGGAGCTGAATCATCATGCGCAGTTCAAGTCACGAGCGTCACTGTTGCACAATAAACAACTCCAGTTGTCAGCCTCGTTAATTATTCCTCCCAGTCAGCTCTCCTAATCATGGCATCAGGAGTCACCGTTATAATAAGAGCAATACCAGTAAAAATAGAAACAAAGTGAAAAACATATTTATTAGGATTGTATCTTAAGTAGACTATGACATATTGTGCCCTCTTGGAGGTCGAGTATCCGTTACCCGAAACCCTCGGGGTCGACTGCGTATTTTTGGATCTCTGATAAATTAGATTTTCGGGTACCACAGAGGACACTTACATTACCATGGCCGAAGGCAAGGCTAGCGATAGCCGAAAGTTAATAAAATGTCAAGAAAAGTAAGATGTCCCACTGACTAATAAATGCAGGGCACAGTAGCATTTAATTAACGGCGGTTAGTACTGTTGCTTCACAGCGCCAGGGTTCGATTCCCGGCTTGGGTCACTGTCTGTGCGGAGTCAGCACGTTCTCCCCGTGTCTGCGTGGGTTTCCTCCGGGTGCTCCGGTTTCCTCCCACAAATCCCAAAAGATGTGCTTGTTAGGTGAATTGGACATTCTGAATTCTCCCTCAGTGTACCCGAACAGACGCCGGAGTGTGGCGACTAGAGGATTTTTACAGTAACTTCATTGCAGTGTTATTTGTGACAATAATGATTGTTAAAAAAGTATATATATGTTTCTTTTTTAAATGTTCACCGCAAAAATCGCAACGGTAAACAGCGCAGACAAACAACAGGACTTCCTGCATGCAAGGTCGATGAGATACAAAATAAAGTGTAGGTTTTGGATGTGTTCGGTTTTCAGATTGATGAATAAAGGATATTTGACCTGTATTGTAAAATGGCAATTACAGAGGTTGCTGATACTGGAAGGTGCACCATGTTATCAGGAAAGAAAGCAAATGCTTCCATTCTTCAGTAAGGTCACATATTCCCGTGCACAGACCTTTTGGGGCACCTGCAGAAATATAATTTCCAACTGAAATGCATCCACTCCAATTTTGATAGAGTACAGGTTACCAATGAAGAAGGCCCCCGAGGATAGAATTTATCCCTCGCTGCGATTGGGGAATCGAAGGGCCGGGCACAGTGAGGAAGTAGGGGAGGAGACCCATCACTTTCCTCTCTGCCCTGTTCCACCCACCCACTGTGCCGTTCTGGGATTAGCTGGGGCTCCCGTTTAATCAATCAGTAGGCATGTACCTGCCGTAGATGCCGGATCAGCAGTCATAGTTTAACAGAGTGCAAATATACTTGCCAACTGTGGTGGTGTGCCCCTTTAAGGGGCTGAGTTGCCAGCGTGGGCCGTCATGTGACCCGTTTGGCCAGTTGTGCCGGAGCGTGTGAACCCTGGTTTGGGGGGGGGGGGGGGGGGGGGGGGGGGGGGGTTGGGAGGGGGAGCGTGGGTTTCCCAGTTAGTTGGAAGTTTGGAGTCTTGGAACATGGTAACCTTTTACCTCACTCTCTGTATATAGTTAATCACTTCAATGAAACGTTATTCCTTAATCAGCTTTGTGATCACCCGGCTGTTAGGATTTTACACCAACCCTTCATGGTTGTCCTGGAGTCTCCAGTAGTTCACTGTTAATCTCTTGAATGCTGCCACAAGCAACGAGCATTAAAAGAAACACATACCGCATTAATGTGCTTTCTGACATTGAACTTTTTCATCCATTAGTTTTCACAATGTTGAGGTGGGAAAAGGCTGAGGTGGGGCAGGTTGGAGGTGGTAGGTTATGTGATGGAGCCTCCAGAAATATATCCAACTAGATTTGGCAAATCCTAGATGTGAAAGGGTTGTTTGTTCCTGGTCTGCCTCTTTCATTTTGCCGTAGTGATGTTCATTGGGGTGTGGGAAGAGAATTGGAATTGGAATGTTCATTGGACACACCCATGTAAGGCCTGAAGAAGACTTTTGCGGTGGCCTGTCCCAGGACCACCCTTACCCAGAGGTCCTCGAGGTACACAGGAGGAGGGTTTGCTGGCAATTATGTAATTCTTTCTCAATGCTTTGTTTTCCTTGAGTGACTTTAAGCAATCAGGGTGTCCAGTCTTTCAGTGTTTGTCTTCAAACTCTATGTAGGCTTTGGCCTTCACTAATTGTCCAGTCTTCAAGACACTTTTATCCGTACCAGCAGCCCCTCTGCATCATTGTCAGCATTTAAATACATTCTGACTCCGCATGCCCCTCTGACCTTGTTGCTAAGGTAGCAGTGGATGCCCTCCTGTGTCTACACACAAGCACAGTGCCCCACCCTGACATTCATAGAATATAGGAACCATTCCCAGTAATCCGACCTCCAATATGGCAAGATTCTTCGCCGGGCAGTTAGAGAGGCGAAGGCCTCCACATCAACCCCCTTCCCTCCAGCATCTCCCGCACTTCCGTTACCCCAAAGATCGCCACCATTGGGTCTGGCCTCACCTCCACCCCAATACTTTGAGATAGCGTCCCAAACATCGCTTCCCAGTAGCTCTCCAGCTTCTCGCAACCCCCGAACATGTGCGTATGATTCGCCGACCTTCGCCCACACTTCTTGCACTCAGCGGCCACCCCTTGAAAGAACCCACTGACCCTCACCCGGGTCATATGTACCCTGTGCACCACCTTGAACTGAATCAAGCTCATCCTTGCGCAGGAGGAGGTTGAATTCACACTCATCCCCACCCCCAGCACCCTGCATCACCTCACTCCACAGGCCCCAGCCTATTCCCCCCCCCCCCAACTCTTCCCCCCTTTTGTTCTTGACCCTCTCCACTTGTGTCCAACTCTGCTCTCCCAACCACCCGTATATATCTCCAATCCTACCCTCGCCCCACTCATCCGGGAGCAGCAGCTGCTCCAATAGGGTGTACCCCATCAGCCTGAGAAACATCCTCCACTCCTTTCGTGAAAAGTCCCTCGCCTGCATGTACCTGAATTCACTCTCCTTCGGCAAACCTCCCCCGCAACACATCCAGACCCGCAAACCTCCCCTCCAAATAGAAGTGCCTGTCACCTGGAGCTGTCACCAGAGCCTTTGGACTGGACCCCCCCACAGCAGTGCTTCTCAAAGTGTGGTACGCGTACCGGTGCCGGTACGCGAGCCATCGTCTGCCGGTACTTGGAGTGTTTCCAGAAAAGAAAGAGACAGTAATCCTGGATTGGCTTGTTTCGCTCACCGGTCCCTGGCACATTGAAAAAAAAAACTGCCGGTCCGCCACATCAGATAGTTTGAGATGCACTGCCCTACAGGACTCCTCCTCCATTTTAACCCACTCCATCCCCCTCCCCTCCCTACCATCACCTCACTTTCTCCACATTCGCTGCCCAATAATAGCACAGCAAGTTCAAAAGGGCCAACCCCCCTCCCCCCTTTCTGCCTCTGCTTCTGTAGCAGGGCACTCTTTGCCCTTGGCACCTTCCCTGCCCATATAAACTCCGAAATCACTGCCTCCAATCACCGGAAGAAGGCCCACGGGAGAAAGATTGGAAGTACTGGAAAACAAACAGATACCTTGGCAGCACATTCATTTTTAGAACCCACACCCTGCCTGCCAGTGTCAGGTGTAATGTATCCCATCTCTTAAAATCTCCCCTGGCCTCCTCCACCTACGTTGTCACATTCCACCTGTGCATCATAGCCCATTCCCTCGTCACCTGAATCCCCAAGTACCTGAACCTTCTCCTAGCTACCTTAAAAGGCAACATCTCCAAGTTGCCCCGCACAATCATCGGAAACACCTCACTCTTGCCGACTTTTAACTTAAACGGCAGTTACCTTAATAACTAAATGGTTGAACGATGAAATTGAAAGTAGAGAAAGATTTGCATTTTAAGTCAAACCTTTCACCACCTTGGGACTTCCAAAGTGTTTTGCAGGCAATACCGTGTGTAGTGATATTGTTGCTGGATGAGTAAACAGTGACCCAAAGTGATGATCTGGGGTCGCAGGTTCAAATCCTGCCACTGAAACTGGTGAAATTTGAATTACATTTTTTTTTAGAAATCTGAAATCAAAAGTCGAATGATGACCATGAAATGATTGTCGGTTGTAATAAAAGCCCATCTGTTCGCACTAGCAATCGAACCGCTAGCAATTGCGCTCAGGGCAGCAAAAAATTGGAGGGGGATCCGAAGGGGAGACAGAGAGCACAGAGTCTCACTCTATGCAGACGATCTGCTCCTCTCCATCTCGGACCCACAAAGCAGCATGGACGGAATCATCGCGCTCCTGAAAGAGTTTGGAGCCTTCTCGGGCTACAAACTCAACATGAGCAAAAGCGAGATCTTCCCAGTACACCAGCAAGGGGGGGGGGGGGGGGGGGGGGGCAGCACTAAAGGGGCTGCCGTTCAAACAAGCCCGACATAAATTCCGCTACCTGGGGATCCAAATAGCCCATGACTGGAAAGGGATCCACAAATGGAACCTCACCAGCCTGGCGGAGGAAGTAAAAAAGGACCTGCAAAGATGGAACACACTCCCACTCTCCCTCGCAGGAGGAGTCCAGACGATCAAAATGAACGTATTGCCCAGGTTCCTCTTCCTGTTTAGATCCATTCCGATCTACATCCCCAAGGCCTTCTTCATAGCGCTGGACAAACTTATCATGGCGTTCGTATGGGGGGGTAAAAATGCTAGGATCCCAAAGAAGGTCCTACAGAAAACAAAATCCAGGGGGGGGGGGGCTAGCCCTCCCGAATCTACAATTCTACCACTGGGCGGCAACAGCCGAGCGAGTAAGGGGATGGATCCAGGAGCCAGAAGCCGAGTGGGTGCGTGTGGAGGAGGCCTCCTGCATGGGGACCTCCCTCCGGGCCCTCGCCACGGCAGCACTCCCATCCCCACCCAAAAAACACTCCAGCAGCCCAGTGGTGACAGCCACCCTCCAATCCTGGAACCAACTGCGGCAGCAATTTGGCCTGAACAAAATGTCGGACAAGGCTCCCATCTGCAACAACCATAGGTTCAAACCAGCACTGACTGACGCCACCTTCAAAAGGTGGAGAGAGGACGGGGGGGACACTGACAGTCAGGGACCTATACACGGACGACAGGATCGCAACACTGGACGAACTGACAGAGAAATTTCAGCTAGCTGGGGGGAACGAGCTACGGTACCTGCAGCTCAAAAACTTCCTACGAAAGGAGACAAGGACGTACCCACAACCGCCACGACAGACACTACTGGAAGACCTACTGGACGCAAGCATCCTAGAGAAAGGGAACTGTAGTGACATGTATGGCCGACTGGTAGATAGGGACGACACCGTACTGGACGCAACAAGAAGGAAATGGGAGGACGACCTGGGGATGGAGATAGGGTGGGGACTCTGGAGCGAAGCACTGCATAGGGTCAACTCCACCTCCACGTGCGCAAGGCTCAGCCTGACGCAACTAAAAGTGGTACATAGATCCCACTTAACGAGAAACCGTATGAGTAGGTTCTTCCCGGAGGTGGAGGACAGATGTGAGCGGTGCCAAAGAGGCCCGGCCAACCACGCCCACATGTTCTGGTCTTGCCCCAGACTTGTGGAGTACTGGACAGCCTTCTTAGAGGCTATGTCCAAAGTGGTGGGGGTGAGGGTGGAGCCATGCCCGATAGTGGCGGTCTTCGGGGTTTCAGACCAGCCAGATCTATTCCTGGGGAGGAGGGCGGACGCCCTTGCCTTTGCCTCCCTGATCGCCCGCCGTAGAATCCTGTTTGGCTGGCGGTCAGCAGCACCGCCCAGAGCTGCAGACTGGCTGTCCGACCTCTCGGATTCTCTCCAAATGGAGAAAATCAAATTCGCCATCCGAGGGTCGGACGACGGCTTCCACAGAACGTGGGAGCCATTCATGCAATTGTTCCGGGACCTGTTTGTGGCCAACGTACAAGAGGAAGAATAGTCGGGGGAAGGTAGCCGGCGGGGAGGGGGGGGGGGGCTACGGGCTCGTTACGGGGGTTTGATGGCTAGCTAAGGCCCAAAACCAAACTAAATAAATGCCAATAAACATGTTGGGGAATGTAAAATATGTATGCCGGCGAAAAGGGGGAGGCCACAGTTATTACTACGAAGATGCTCACCTGTAAATATATATGTTAATTTTTGCGTGTTCTTTTTTTTTCTCTCTCTCTAACAATTTGTAATTTGTTCAATATAAAACATAAAAACTGAATAAAAAACATTTATAAAAAAAAACTTTCAAACACGCAACAATAAGGGCAAGAGTAAAGGACAATATTTACAAAAACTACCATTATGGTTACCCAGACGGTATACTTGAATTACCCCCAAAGACAAATCTATCTACTTTCCTAAACTCCGTGAATACACCTTCCCCAAAACAACATCCCATAGGTTTTAGCACTTTGAGCCAAATCTAGAAAATAATTAACACACATGGCCTGCAGTATTCTTTTAGGAACCCACCCTCTAGTTTAGAATAGAGTCTGTTGCTTTTAGCACAACAGCTTGACTCTAAGAGACAAACATTTTTGTTGCAAGCTGGGCATGACTATGATGTAGGCCACTGGGCTGCCTAACAAAATATCAGTTTCACCTTGCTACACATCTAACCTGCATCTCACAAGCTCTCAGTGCAGCTACATGCCTATTTTCACATTTCATTCCAACTACCTACCACCTGTTCTCCGACTTTTGAAAGATGTTTCACATGCTTTCGAAGTTGCTATTAAACATATGTGCTTGCAGGTGTCCCATGGAGTCGAGTCAGAGGTTTGTGTTTTTGGCCAGCTTTCAGAATTAGGGAAGCAGGTATGGGGGAGATTCCATCTACACTTAGATGATTCGAAACAAAGTTTGCGAAATATCTCCAGATAGAGTGAAATAAATGTTTGTAGATTGGTTCCTAGAAAATAAATATCTACATTTTTTTCCCAATCTAAGTGGATAGATAGAAATAAATTGTCCTTTCACATATGCAGCTACATAAATAAATAACAGAGGAGGAGCTCCTTATCTTTACAGTCCAACTGTTTAGGGTCTTGGCTTTGATAGAGAGCGACAAAAATCGATTAAACTAATATATGTTGTGAAAATGGTAGCTGCCAATGGAATTCAACTCCATAAAGGTCTTTCATCATTCTGTTAGGCCACAACGCTGCTGTGTCAAGTGCAATAAATCTTAGTGGGCCGGCACCACCAAAAATTATTCTACTTCTTTCAAGTTCAGACTGCTCTTTTGTCCACTCCTGTTAGAATAAGTCGCAGGGGGAGCAGACACTTCTCCAATGGGAGGTTCAGCAACTCAGCTGCCGGGATAATGTTTCAGATATGTCTGGTGAGTTTAAACTGCTTCAGAATAATAAACATGTCAGAATAATTGCTGTAAATAGCTCTCTCCAACATTCCAAGGCAATTCAGATATAGACAGGAACAAAATCAACGACAACTTGCCTTTACACAGTACCGCTAACATAATCAAATATCCCAAAATGCTTCTGCACAGGAGCATCATTGAACACTTAGAAAAGTTTTAGCTGGTCAGAGAGAGCCAGCGTGGATTAGTAAAGGGTCGGGCATGCCTGATAAACCTGTCTGATTTTATTTTGAACAAAGGTAGTAGACAGCTGATTATCTATTGATGTTATATATATGGACTTCTAGAAAACATTTGTTAAAGTCCCTGCAGAGTTTGGACTCTATACTAAACCCCAGAGTAAGAGAATTCCTGTTGGGGAATAACCATATTTGCAAAAACAATAATCACTAATTTAGAATGCAAACCAACAAGGCTTATTGCACAACAAAGGTTAAGGGCTGGATTCTCTGTCCCACCGCGCCCATTTTCTGGTGGGACACTTAGTTAACAGAACTCGAACATACATGCAAAATCTCTTTGCAGCTTTAAGACTTCCACTCTACTTTCCCAGTCAACTGTGACTGCTGTCCGCTGCATGTTTCACAGCTACTTGCGAAGTGCTTCTGTCTGTCTTTCTCTCTCCCCATCTTCCTCTTGGTCTCTCCCTCTCTGAAATCAACTTCGTGACGAAGACAATTCACTTTTTCTTAAGGCAATTGCTTTGGTCCTAATTCGAGATTTTAACACTCGTCTGGATTCTTATGGCAATCCTCAAGCTTGTAACAGTGACATTAGTCACCTGTAGATTCTCAAGACAATCCCAACCTATGACTATGTCCATCGACTGGCAATGTCCCCTGCAAATGCTACCATCCCAGCCAGTGCCCTACTAATAATTGTGAACATCCTCTTCCAACAAAAGCTCCCTTTGCAAATACCCAGAGACAAATCCTACCCCCTGGCAAATGCCAGGTTCCTGGCAAGTGTGCTATTTTTATACCTTTTTTGCAGGTTGTGCATCTGCGTTAACATAGCAAATAACTTTGAACCAAATGTTTGCAATTCCTGACCAATGGAATGCGTGCTCATGGCTTCTCTACAACAACCTAACCTGGATCTGGATTCTCCACACCCCGACGCCGAAATCGCGTTCGACAATCGGCCGGAGAATCCCCGTTTGCACCGAAATAGGGGGTGGCGCCGCTTTTGCGATGCGCTGCCCCCTCGAAAACGCCCCCCCCCCCGATGAGTTCCCGACGGTGCGCAACACCTATCCTATTCATTTTTATGAACCCCACGTCCCACGTGCCGGCTGCGGCCACAGAGCCGGCAATTCTCCGGCCGTATCCGCAAGTAAAGCCGGGGTCTTTACGCTGCATGCCTGCTAGCCCCCTCCCACCAGATGGAGAATCGGCGCAGCTTTTGCGCCGTTTTCTCGGGCGTGAAACGCGACTGTTCCCACGCCAGCGTCAGCTCTTAGTCTTCAAATCGGATATTCCAGCTCGGGATAGCTCAGAATACTTTCTAAAGGTGAAAAGCTAAAAGAAGTGGAGGTTTAAGGGACTTGTGTAAATAGATCATTAAAATGTCATGGACAGGGACAAAAGAAAATCAATAATCTAATGCCCACTCTTATACAGAGAGGACTAGAAGGGGTTAGATGTCATGCTATAATTATACAAAGCTCTGGTTAGACTATGTCTGGAGAACTGTGAACAGTTCTGGACACTACAGCTGAGGATGGATATATTGATCTTGAGGAGAGTGCACCATAGGTTTACTAGAATAATACCTGGACTTCAACCTGGTGTTTAAGTTATGAGAAGAGATTGTACAAACTAGGGAAGGATCGCCTGGAATTTAGAAGATGAAGAGTGATTCGATCAGAGCTTTCTGAATGACACTTCAAAAATGATTTCTGAAGGTTAGAAAACAAGAGAACAGAAACAATAGTTTGTACCCAAAGCAACATGAATATATTCTTACTCAGGAAAATTTTACAGGATTATGGGAAAGCAATATTCATGGCAGGAGATTTAGGAAAGGTGACCTGAAGCTTGGTTTAGAAGGTGGGGTCCAAGAACCAGTGGCAGATTCTCCATTTCTGAGACGCCAACACAGAATGTGGGGACTTTCACAACAGCAAAACCGCTGAACCGGGACCGATTCTGCTACGGTTGAGGGGCTAGCACCGGCACCGCGTGGAACACAATCAATTCCAATGAGAAACGGTGCCGAATTCACCGGTTCCGCGATCAACACTCTCCTGGTTGACAAGCTGCAGCTGCATTTACACATTTCATTCCTCACACATACCATCCCGGCCAACATGATAGCAGCACGGAGAGCAACACCCCGTTTTACCGACGCCAAGCTGGAGACCCTCCTGGACAATGTGAAGGAGAGGAGGGTGACCCTGTACCCCGGCCCGGGAAGGAGGCTGCCAGCTGCCGCCGTTCGCTGTGCCTGGGAGCAGGTGACAGTGGCGGTCAGCGCCACCAGTAACACCAGATATCAGTGCTGGGAAGAAACTGCACAGCCTCCTCTGGGAGGTCAGGGCGAGTTGGCAGCACTGCCCCCCTGGCACTAACCCGTAACCCTACCCCCTCTCCCACCCGGATGGCGACCGAACCCCCGTCATGGCCGGGTACCCTGGTCACTGAGGCCACCAGCTGCCCACCCCCTGGAGTGGTGGGGGGGGGGGGGGGGGGGGGTGGCAGAGGGTGGGGTGCGGGTATGGATGGAGGACCAATACAGTCGGTGTTACTCTGCAGAACCACGGGCCAAAGTAGGTGGTCAGTGGGTGTGCAGCAAGATAGCCACGGTAATGGCGGTCCATGCCTGTGCAGCGCCCCAGTCCCGTGGGGAGTCACCATCACCACTTGGCCTGTTCTCACTATCCCCCCCTCCCACATCCCTGGCAGGGCCACCCCCACCCCAGCTACTCCGGCCAGTGTCCAGTCAGGCAGCCTACAGCCGTGCCTCTGGGTGTCCTACCTCCTTTCTCTCTCCTTCATCAGCCACCACGCCAGTTTCACGATATTTGAAAGCACCAGTGAACCGCGCCATTGGGAACCCGGCCCATCAGAGAATACCGGGTCCGCTAATGATAAGCAAGCGTGTTGCTGTACATGCGTTCCGGTACGCATTGACGCCGCTGTCGAGGTGACGGAGAATTGCGATTTGGTGTCAAATCGGCACCCGCTGCGATTTTGCCGTCAGAACCTATTCTCCACCCAATCACATTTCGCGATTTCAGGGTCAGCCAATGGTGAAACCCGCCCCATATTTTTGAAAAAGGTCAATGAGCTTAGAAAGGAATTAGTGACTAAGACTGCTGCTGTCCAAAACCTTTCCTATTCAGTGTCGGGGAAAAGGAGAGCTTAGGACTTTGTCCTGTGGCCAATGTAACTCGGAGGCTCCTTCTCTATTACTTGTTGCTAAATCATAAAACCTACTTCTTGAGAAAGCAGAACTTCACTGTGGCGAGCGTACAGAAGCAATCTTTCCTGTCAGGACTACTGATTTTTTTTTAAGAGGTTAATAATTAGCGATTATTATAAAGCTCTGGTTCGACGATAATTGAGACTATTGCATCCCGTTTTGGTCAGCACACTTGAGAAGGGTCTTCAAGTTGGTACAGAGGAGATTTGTCAACATTGCTCCTGGTATGAGAGATTTTAGCGAGAAGCTGAGGTTGGAGAACATGTGTTGTTCTCACAGAATCATAGAGTTGCTATGTCGCAGAAGGAGGCCATTCAGCCCATCGTGTCTGCACCCGGCTCTCCAACCGAGCATCATGACTTAGTGCCATTCCCCTGCCTTTTCCCCGTACCACTGCACATTGTTTCTATTCAAGCAGTCACCTAATACCATCTTGATTGCCGCAATTGAACCTGACTCCACCATACTTCCAGGCAGCGCATTCCAGGCTCGAACCACTCGCTGTGTGAATAAGTTTTTTCCTCACGTCACATTTGCTTGATTTGCAAATCATTTTAAATCTGGACCCTCTCATTCCTGAGCCTTTTACGATATGAACAGATCCTCATCTACTCTGAGTAATCCCCTCATGGTTTTGAACATCTCTGTCAAACTCTTGGAGCAAAAGAGTGTGCAGGAATTTCAGATACAGGTGTACAAGATTACGGCAGTGAAGATAAGGTAGACAAAGACAAGTTTCCCCCATTACTTGATGGCACAAGGACTAGGGGGCACCAATTTACGGCTTTGGGCAAGAGAAAGAGATGCGGGGGATTGTGAGGAAATATTTATGCAGGGAGTGTTCCTATTTTACCAAGCAAAATCAGACACTGACCCACATAAAGAAACTGAGGTGAATTGCCTCAAGGTTGTCTTGCACAATCAGCCACCACTTTGGAGGAAGCTCCTTGCAAACAAAATCAATGGCAAAAGACATGGCCGCCATTTTGGGAAGCGGTGGTGGGGGGTGGGGCGGTTCTGTGGCCATTCCATTGAATTTGCAGCAGACAGACATTAGAGGGAATGGCCTTGTTGCTAGCCTGGATGTGATTCAGTTATAGCTAATGACAGCCTGCAACTTAAAATTGGCACAGAGCTGTGAGACAGAGAGGGGGAAAAAACATTGGTCACTCCTTTTTAAACAGTTCACAAACCTTGCAACCCTTCTACCCAATCCTTGTACACAGACCTCAAAGTGCATGTAATGCATCTCCTCCTGCGCAAGGCTAAGCCTAATGCAGCTCAAAGTGGTGCACAGAGCGCACCTGACCAGAAACCAAATGAGAAGGTTCTTCCCAGAGGCGGACGACAAATGTGAGCAGTGCCAGAGGGGCCCGGCCAACCTCACCCACATGTTTTGGTCTTGCCCCAAGCTTGCTGGGTTCTGGATAACCTTCTCCGAGGCAATGTCCAAGGCTGTGGGGGTGAGGGTGAAGCCATGCCCAATAGTGGCAATCTTCGGGGTATCGGATCAGCCAAAGCTACACATGCGGAAGGGGGCCAACACCCTCGCTTTCGCTTCCCTAATCGAACGCCCAAGAATCCTGCTCGGCTGGCGATCGACAGCACCACCCAAAGGTGCAGACTGGCTCACTGACCTCTCGGAATTTCTCCACCTGTAGAAGATTAAGTACGCCATCCGAGGGTCAGAGGAAGGCTTCCTGGATACTTAGGGGCAGTTTTGGCGGCCTGTTCCAAAACCTGTTCGAGGCCAGCAACGAGGAGTAAGCTAAGAACAAAAAAAAAATACGATAATGAGGAACCAAAGGACTGTGTAACCCGGGGTGGGGGGAATATTAAAAAAAAAAGTGCATGTAGTGTAAACCAGTACGATATTGGAAACACACATCCTTTTGCGCGACTCATTGAGAGGTGCACATAAATCTATGTATTTTGGAGTCAGTCCCACAGGTATTGTGGAAGCGCATTGTGGTAAAAATTTGGTAGCACGGAAAGATCCACAATGCCAGCTACCTAAGCCCCAAACTCTGGGATTCTTTCCCTAAACATCAGCACTTCCCTTCCGCACTCTCTCTTCCTTTTAAGACACTCCTTACAGCCTACACCAAGCTTTTGACCGCCTACCTTCCTTATTTAGCCCAAAATCAAACGTTGTTTGATAATCACCCCTTTGAAGCACCTGCGGACAATTTACTGTGACAAGTTGTTGCATTTCAAGTTGCTGAAATCAGACAGCACATGAAGTGGTCGACCAATTAACTACCCCAATGGCCTCCGTTAGACAGATCCCTCTAAAGTCATTCAGCCTCGTCGCACTGATTCTTATATTCCATGCCTTTGCCCTTGATATTTCACTGTAAGTAGATTTCTTTAGAATAGATTGAAAATACATTCCTCCTTTTCTCCAGTACTCGCAATTTTAAGAGACCTGAGGTTAGAAAAAAAAACACAATTGTTTCCAATTCAGCTATTGGGAGGTAAGAAAACGATGCTGATAAATTGGAAGTCACAAACGGACTGGAGATATTTACTCTTGGTTGGCAGAGATTAGGTAGATTGCCACGTTGTGAAGGATAGTGTTTGGAATTCAAGGTTGATAGGATTGGTTCAATTAAGTAATGGCTAATAATTCTTAAAGCCCGAAATATCCACAATCAAACGTTCCATAGAATGTGATGCAATTTATTTTTATCCCATTGCTCGTTATCCGTGTGGCGACCCTTTACCCTTGGCCCTCTTTAGTACCACTAAAACATTGAGTGTTTTAGAATTTAAAGGTCTTTTAATTTGATGCTTGAGCAGTGTGGTATGTGGAAAACACTCCAAAAGATTTTGAGCTGCATTTAATACCATAACCCCACCAGGTGTGTTTTCAACAAAGAGGCAAGGAAAATATGATGATTGGGTAGACCACCATCTTCCCGCCCAACCTGGACACAGTACCCATAATATTGGGGAGGGGGCTTTAGTGGGGGCAGTGAGGGAGGCACCCACTGGCCCACCCTCAGGTCTATTGCGGCTCTGTGAGGCACCTGCGCAGGCAATACTAAGACTACTTACACGGCTTTCATACTGTGGGCCATGGAAGACAAGTGATGGTGAAAAGCCATTTTTCTTGTACACAGTGGGGGCACCCTTCAGCAAGATCATACCCCACTTCCTGCCTCCCCAGCCGGGCTTGCAAAGCCCACCCCCCCCTCTCCCTCATGTCCCAAGGGGGCCTGATCGCACCCAGCCAGAACAAACTGGGACTTACCTGGGCTCCGTGTCCATCTTCAATATTTGTGGGCTTGCTTGCAGTACCAGCTGCACCCATTTACTATATTTTTGATGCCTCTGAGACTGCAAGAGCTGCCAACCAATCAGAATGACGACCGCTCTCGAGGGAGGGGCTGGGCTGCCTCCCACCAAGGGGAAGAAGTCCCATTTATAGCCTAATATTGCTGTGGGGCAGCTTTTTTTTAAGTTGGTCGATTTGCAGGTTCAGGAATGCTCAATTCCTATACCTGCCTGGTTTGAATTTGAATAAAGGCTTGGCAGTTAACTGTGCCCTGCTGCATTCTCCATGGAAATACCTCTACAACTCACATGCCGAATCCTCCTGCAACAAGAGAACTGTGAGTAATAATATTGGCATGTGCAGAATGGATTGGTGGAGAGAATGTGTTGAGGGGTGACAGTGAGGGAGAGAAATGAGATTGTATAAAGAATGAAAGTGTCAGTGGTGACTGGACACAGGAGAATGTGAGGTAGTGCACGGACAGAGAGGGATGGGTGTACCTGGCAAGGTGTGTTGGTGTGAGCAATAATGCACTGATGTGGACTTGGGGAGCCAGAATGAGGGATCTGGGATAACATACACGTCACAATGTAAGTGGATGTGTTTCTGTGCTCACCTTTCCTGCCCAGTTTAGATCACTTCACCATTCTGGTGCCAACAGGACAGTCCCGCTGCGAGCCTCAGAGGGAACGTTCAATCACATCTTCTTTGTTTCACCTGCAGGAGTCTACCGCCAGTCAACAGGGAAGAGACCATATAATGTCTGACCCTATTCTGGCAAATCCCAACTCCAAACTCCATCACACTGCCTGCCCTGGGATGCTCCTTTAAACACCTCAGCTCATGCAGGTTGTCATCACCACTGCCCATGCCAATTGAACAGGAAGCCTGCCGATCTTTGTGGCAATGCCGCATCTGGGTTCAGATGTCACCGACTGATGCAATGCGTTTACTTTTGGGTTCCCTGCATGCGACTAGGCCACACCAGCAAATCCCATCACCCCCTCCCCCCACCCCCAGCCCGTCGTGAAGTTCATATTCGGCCCGACGATTAATAATACAGTATCCAATCATATTCTGCGACTCAATAATTCAATCAGAAACATTTGCTTTTGGAAGATTGAATTTTCAACCCTTCCTTTATCACGTCCTCACTTATTTGATCTTTGTCTATATTGTGATTCTGATTGGATTAGACACGTGGGGCGCGATTCTCCGAAATGGTGACTAAGTGTTCACGCCGTCGTGCGCTGTCGCGTTACACGACGGCGTGAAACGGGTGCGGGGACTACCGATTTTGGCCCCCACAGGGGGCCAGCATGGCGCTGGAGCGATTCACACTGCTCCAGCTTTCCTTCCCAGCACCAAATGGGCGCCGTGCCAACCCACGCATGCGCAGTTGGGCCCAACCAACCCGCACATGCACGGGGGACTTCTTCAGCGCACCGGCCCCGACGCAATATAACGTAGGGTTTCAGGGGCCGGCAGCGCAACAAAGTAGGCCCTGGGGGGGGGAGGCTGGCCTGCTGATTAGTGGGCCCCGATTTCAGGTCAGACCCAATCGGAGTCCCCCCCCCCCCCCCCCCCCCCCCCCCCCCCCCACGGAAGGAGCGCTTTTCCCCGCCCCGCAGGCCGCCCCCCGACCCTACGCACAGAGTTCCCGCCGGCTGCGAGCAGGGGTGAACGGCGCCGGCAGGACTCTGCCATTTCCGCGCAGCCGCTCGGCCAATCCGGGCCGGAGAATCGGAAGCCCGGCCGCGGTCAGCAGCCACCGACCAGCGCCGCGCCAAACTTGCCGGTGCAAATGGCGCCGATTCGCCGCACCTCGGAGAATCGCGCACCGGCGTTGGGGGCGGCACGGTGGCGGTGATTCTCCGGCCCGGCACGGGGCTGGGAGAATCGTGCCCATGATATTAATGCTAATTCCTTTTTGGCATTCCATTAATTAGACGGGGTGTGTGTTATTCATATTTAATTGGGAGACAGTGGGAGCGATTTAACCGGGAAAACAAATCTATGTCCAGTTTAGGGCGCGTTTAGCGGTGTGTTTCTCTGCGACTGCAATGCCAAGAAACACCCGCTACTCAACGGCACTTTGCTGTTTTTATGGTCTCGGAGCTTTTCTCTCCACCGAGGCCGCACTTGAGTCATTTTCTGTCAGCGAACCCAGAAGGAAAGTCTCCTCGCAGATCGGGGTGCTATTTTGTCTGGCTGCCCCTGAACGAGGGGGTTCAGCGCTGATATCTCTTAAAACTTAATAAGAAGTATCGGTTTTACCTCTGACTGGTTCCGGAGTAGTTTTATATAAGTTATTTTATTAAGGATTGAGATGATTTATAGGACTGAGTAATCATTAAACATGTATTTTTAGGACATAGCAGTAATAAGTAATCAATTGGCATTTAGGATAGCTAACTTGACCAAAAGGACATTACTTCTGCAATCTTGGGCAGGATTCTCCCCCCCCCCCCCCCCCGCCGGGCCGGAGAATCGGCGGGGGGGGGGGGGGGGGGGGGGTTTGCGGCTTGAATCCCGCCACGCCCCGCCGACATCTGCCGAATAGTCTGGCAGCGGGTTTTTGGCAGGGGCGGGATTCTCTGCCCCCCGATGGGCCAAGAGGCTGCCCGTTTTCGGCCAGTCCCACCAGTGTAAATTATGCTAGGTCCTTACCGGCCGGACCTGGCTCTGGGCTCTGGCCTGCGGAGTCCTTGGGGGGGGGGGCGGGCGCAGGGGGATCTGGCCCCGGGGGTTAGGGGCCCACAGTGGCCTGGCCCGTCATCGGGGCCCACCTATCCGTGGGAGGGCCTGTGCCGTGGGGGCACTCTTTCCCTCCGCACCGGCTGCTGGGCCTGTGCCGTGGGAGCACTCTTTCCCTCCGCACCGGCTGCTGTCAACCTCCGCCATGGCCGGTGCGGAGAAGAAACCCCCCTGCGCATGCCCTGGGATCACGTCAGCGGTTTTGCGCATGTGCCAGAACATGCTGGCGCTCCCGCGCATGCACCAACTCGCGGAAGCCGGCGGAGGCCCTTCGGTGCCGGTTGGCATAGCACCAAACACTCCGGCGCCAGCCTCGCCCCCGAAGGTGCAGAGGTGCGAAGGTGTTGGGGTTGTACACAGCTGTCAGGATGAGGATCAATCATGCGCTGCTTGCAATTCTATTGGGTGAAGTTTAAAAGTAACAGCTTCAGGGATTGAATGGCGTCCAACTTAGGTGGGCTATTGATTTTTGAACGTTGTATAAATACTGTGCTCTGGTCTTTGTTCAGCAGAACAGGTCTTGGCAGATATCCAGTCTGTTCTCCATGTACATGTAACAAGCTTGACTAAATGAGCCATCTTGGCTAGGTTGTCATGTTTGTTCCTCCCTGTACTGAGTTGGGCCACAGGGAATAACCCCACGTGGAAGCTGACTCAGTACGTAGGTCTTGAAACCACTCCGACAGCAGCAATCTCCCCCTCTCCCCTTTCAGCTGCTGCTTTCGACCCCTCCCCAAAACCCCCCCCCCAACTCCCGCCAACCTTGGGAGGGCCCCGGGAACAGTCCCTCACCGCCCCCTCTCCATCTGGTAAGACCCCAGGGCCCAAACCCTGGCAGTGCCAGCCTGGCATCTGGGCACTCTGGCGCTGCCACCCAGGCACCATGGCTGTGCCAGGATGGCACTGTCGGTGTGGTTGAGTGGCACTGCCAGGGTACGAAGCTGGCAGTGCTAAGGTACCCAGGTGCCTGAGGCAGTGCCAAGGTGCCACCCTACCCTATCCCCGACCACCCTGTCACCTCCAATGGCCTGGAAGAACCCCATTCCAGGTGCCCAAACAACTGGTCCACGTTTGTGGAAAGCAGTACCAAACCCACTCTGGTGAGGTCTCCCAGGCAGAGCTGTTAGGTCCCGGGCGCCAGGCGAAATTCATGAACGTATATTTAAATGAGCCGAATTTTGTCCCGCGAGACACCGTTAAATCGCACAAGCCATTTCAAGTGTCGCAAATCTCACGAGAGGTCTCTTGCAGGATTCAACGGCCTCGTTCCGACACCTAGTCGTGAGCGACGAGGCCGTCAAACGCGCCCAATATCTCCAGAAGAGAGACAATTATTCAGTTTTCATGACCTGTGCAGTATGCAAATGGAGAATATTATCGGATTCATCCTGAACATGCATGGATATGAACACCAATTGGTAAATGCAGAAGGCTGATAAACAATCTAACATTGAGCTGTGTAAAGATGTGTCCTTGCTGGCTCCAATACAAACTCGGGCACACGGAGCAACACCTGGGTCTGCGTGATTGGTATTCACCCAGAAGAAGGAGTGTCGGCTGGTCATACAACGTCACCACTACCTTCTTTTAAAAATAAATTTAGAGTACACAATTCATTTTTTCCAATTGAGGGGAAATTTAGCATGGCCAATCCACCTAGCCTGCACATCTTTGGGTTGTGGGGGGCGAAACCCACGCAAACACGGGGAGAATGTGCAAACTCCACACGGACAGTGACCCAGAGCCGGGATCGAACCTGGGACCTCAGCGCCGTGAGGCAACAGGGCTAACCCACTGCGCCACCGTGCTGCCTTTGTCACCACTGCCTTTCCCGTGCAGGGCCCGATTCTGAAATCTTCAATTGTGCCGGCCTCGCTATCGCTCATTAGAAGTTAGAATCAGCTGTATCAAGAGCATTTTGGAGGATGAATACAGATTGGGGATTCACTCGTTATTGTCAAAAGCAACAGTAAAGAAATTGTGCAGTAACTTCTTTAGTGTGTAAATCTTCCCTTTGTCCTAAACAAGGCAGGAATTACAAATACACGCATCATTGCCAATTTCCTGACTTGCTGATAGTAACTTGACGTCGGCCAGTCAGCCGCACCTGGAGCAGAGAAACAATCTTCAGGAGGAAGAAAGAGAGGGGTAAACATTGCCTTCTCCTGCAGCTGGCCAAGACGGGGGCCTTCATCTTGTAATTAGCCCGCGGTGAGCTCAAGTGATGTGCTCTTTTCAGCAAAGTGTACTGATAAAGGCGAACGGTCATTGAGAAATGAAGACTGGATGGGAACAGCTGGGGCCTCAAGTGCTGCGGTGATTGCCCGTAGCATGTTGTCATAAGCAATTTAAGAAGGTGACACCATTAACTATAAAGATTCCTCTTAAACCCAACAACAACAAAAAGCCATGATGCCGCTTTTCTCATTTATAAAGTTAACAGTAGGTGCTCGAAACCTTGGAAGGGGACAGCAGAATAAACAAACTAATTGCATTAATGCCGGATTTAAAACCATTGCGTGAAATTCATAAGTTTGCATTGAATTTGGCTATTTGGTCCAGAGAGGGCATCCCTTCTGAGGCACTTTGAACAATGTACACCTCTGTGGTAAGGGCTGTGTTCAATTTACACTGTCACGGGCCCTCGAATCGTCTTTTAAAGGAGGCTAAGGAGCTGAAATCCGCATTTGAAAAAAATACAGAAAACCACGCTGGGTTGAAATTACAGGATGGAATTACTTCGAACTAAATTGATTAGCACCTCTGAATTTCGCACAAACGGATTCATGTCTTCAGCACGATCATCGCAGGGACAATTTCAACCTCTGAAATAATTCTTCGGCGCCTCCTTCACCGGAGGCAATGAATTGTGCAGGCAATGCTAAACAACACACCCAAAGCAACCAACACCACCCCCACCCTGCCACTGATTTGTTCTCCACCACCTCCCCCGCTCCCCCGCCAAATGGCATCTCAGCCCCCCATCCTCCACCCCATCCCACAATACAACGAAAATCAGTCCCCGGCCCATTTCTAGTTAAAACATGACACAAACGCTTTGTATGAAGCATAGAAAAACAGAGAAAAAAATAGGAGCAGGAGCAGGCCACTCGGCCCTTCAAGCCTGCTCTGCCATTCATTACAATCATGGCTGATCATCCAACTCAATAGCCTAATCCCTCTTATCCCCCAGTACCCTTTGATTCCTCTTCGCCCTAAGTGCTATATCCAACTATTTCTTGAAACCATACAATGTATTGGACTCAACTACTTCCTGTGGTAACAAATTCCACAGGCTCACCACTTTCTGGGTGAAGAAATTTCTCTTCATCTCAATCCGAAATGGTCCACCCTGTGTGCTCAGACTGCGACCCCTGGTTCTGGGACCACCCACCATTACATTGACACTGCAATGAAGTTACTGTGAAAAGCCCCTAGTCGCCACATTCCGGCGCCTGTTCGGGTACACAGAGGGAGAATTCAGAATGTCCAAATTACCTAACAGCACGTCTTTCGGGACTCGTGGGAGGAAACCGGAGCACCCGGAGGAAACCCATGCTGATACGGGGAGAACGTGCACAGACAGTGACCCAAACCGGGAATCGAACCTGGGACCCTGGTGCTGTGAAGCTAACCACTGTGCTACCGTGTCGCCTTTGTATTTATGTGATGCCTCTCATTGCCAAACAAAAGCTGGCATCACTCCAGCACGAAATGCCACTGCAGTTTTAAGGTGCTAAAAAGGGGGTTTATTTCTGTACTCCACTATTGGTACATTCCAGTGGCGGTTTCCCTCCATCACTCCCAAGCTACACTCCTCCGAAGTCCCAGGTGCTGGGAGAAAGAGAAGCGGAAATTGGACCATCGTGGAATGTTACCCGCCTTTCTGCCCTCGGTAACAATGTTTAGCAGATGCAATCATGGTTATTCATATTAAGTCGTTCCTTTCCCCTGGGTGACGCTAAATCTGCCCTGACATGTACTCTTGAGGAAACAACGCAACGTTTTTAGCCTAAAGCGCAAGACAATAAAATTAACTGTATCTTTTTTCTTGAGCACGCAGCTTACAGTACAAATAATTTCAGAATCAATGGAACAATCCGGTTAAAAATTCAGAGTATGGTTTGTAATCAGGCATTACTTATTCCTATTAAATACCACATGGATTTTATGCAGAAATGTGTAAATCTGGTTTAATGACCTTGTGTTTGCAAATGCTTTACCAAGCAGAGAAAATAAACTAATTGTAGCAATGAGTCGCAAATAAAGCAAAAAAGTGCAGTCTGCGTTAGTTCATATCCACGCATTTCATGAAACCTTACGATGACATGGTTGGAAATTACGTCAATTAAATGCACACTTGTATAGGGCGGCACGGTGACGCAGTGGTTAGCATTGCTGCTTACGACGCTGATCCCCCGGGTTCAATCCCGGCCTTGGGTCACTGTCCGTGTCGAGATTGCACATTCTCCCCGTGTCTGCGTGGGTTTCACTCCCGCGACCCAAAGATGTGCAGGTTAGGTGAATTGGCCACCCAAAATTGCCCCTTAATTAGAAATAAATGATTGGGTAATTTTTTTTAAAAGTTTTTTTTAAATGCCCATTTGTACATTTGAAATTTGATCTCTGGTGTTGAATAAAGCAAGCACAAGAGATCTTATGTCCTTGTGGCTCAGAAACGGTGAGACATCATCTGTTGATCAGAGTTGTTAAGGTCAAATTTTAGATAACCATCCACCACCTTAGATATTCCCCAATGATGCAACGTGGTTGTGTTGCACGGTAGCACAGTGGTTAGCGCAGTTGCTTCTCAGCTCCAGGTTCCCTGGTTCGATTCCCGGCTTGGGTCACTGTCTGTGCGGAGTGTGCACATTCTCCCCATGTCTGTATGGGTTTCCTCCGGGTGCTCCGCTTTTCTCCCACAGTCCAAAGATGTGGAGGTTAGGTGCATAAGCCATGATAAATTGTCCTTAGTGTCCAAAAAGGTTAGATGGAGTTACTGGGTTATGGGGATAGGGTGGAGGTGTGGCCTTAGGTAGGGTGCTCTTTCCAAGGGCCTTTGCAGACTTGATGGGCCGAGTGGCCTTCTTCTGCTCTATGATTCTACCAGGATGCAGTGTCGCAATTCGTCAAGGCGTTTAAAACAGCACCTTCCAAATCCACAATCTCTACCACCGAGAAGGGTAAGTTCCCTCAAATCATGACCACCCTGCTTTTGGGCTATATCACTGGAATAATAACCTTTTATTGTCACAAGTATGAAGTTACTGTGAAAAGCCCCTAGTCGCCACATTCCGGCGCCTGTTCGGGTAAGCTGCTACGGGAATTGAACCCGCGCTGCTGGTCTTGTTCTGCATCACAAGCTAGCTGTCTAGCCCACTGAGCTAAACCAGCTTCATTCCTTCATTGTCGCTGGGTCTAAATTCTGTATCACCCTCCCTCACAGCAGTGTACCCACACGGCACACACTGCCGTCACCACCTTCTGAAGGGCAATTAGAGATAGGCAATACATACTGGGGAGGGGTGGGGGGGGGGGGGGGGGGTCTTGCGGCACTGTGGGCAGCATCCCTGCCTCTGATCCAGAAGCTGTGGGTTTGAGTCCCATCACAGGGCTGGATGGCCAAGGGAGGTGCGTTCATAATACGCTCAAACAGGTCGAGTGTGTCAACCTGAAAATCCTTCCAAACGCGCCAATGATAAGAGCGGGAATGATTTCTGTTCAGCCACACTTGCTGTGGAGTGACGCCCCTCAAGCTATCAGCCCCCAGTGTCCTGTTCCAGGAAGAACTATCCATGGTAATAGACGGAAGATAGCCTCAGTGCAACACTCAGTATGAGAAGAGAACTGGATTGGAATAAATACGAACCGTGCCAGCAATGCTCACTTCCTATCAACAAATAGATTAAAAACATTCACTTAATGAATATTTAGATTCAATTAACATGAGTAGGTTAAGGGAGCATTTTATAGAGAGGCCAATAACGATGCAGTAGAAACAACATCTGACATCAAGTAATTTGTTGGACTCTGAATGCCTGACAACAAAAACATTTGCATGTATCAATGCTGTTAGTATTCAAATGTTGTGACCTTGAAAGGAATGTAATCAGATTAAAGTTTGACCCTCGCACATGCAGGTGGCCAAACGCTTGGCCAAAGGGGTAGGATTTATACAGTGGCTTAAAAGAGGAGAGATTGGTGATGAGGAGGAGAAATTTGTAAACCAATATCAAACCTTACATATGGCCACCAATGCAGAGATGAAGGGATTGCGGAATGTGCAAAGAGGTATCATTAAATAGTCGTGATAATGAATGTTGGTTATTCATATGGGAGCAGGGAGGTCTTGGCCCAGCTTTCTAAAACATTGGTTGAGCCACAGGTGAATGTGCAGTTCTGGTCACCACACCATCGGAAGACGTGATTGTACCAGAGGGACGCACGGAACAGATTTACCAGGATGTTGCCTGGGGTGGATATTTTCAGCTATGATGAGAGACTGGAACAGGTTGGGTTTATTTTTCCTGGAGCAGAGGAGGCTGAGGAGGGATCTGATAGAGGTGTGCAAAATCATGAGAGGCATCGTTGGGGAAATTGTAAGAATCTTTTCCCCATGGCAGAGGTGTGTAAGACGAGAGGGCATAGGTTTAAGGTCAGGAGTAAGTGATGTAGAGGGGACCCAGAGGGTGGTGGAAATCTGGAATGCGTTGCCTAAGAGAATGGTGGAAACAGGTATTCCTGCAACATTTAAGAAGCATCTGGATGAGCACTTAAATCGCCAAGGCAGAGGAGGCTATGTACCAAGTGCTGGTAAATAGGATTTGCATAGATTGGTATTTGATGGTCAACAGAGACATGGTGGGCCGAAGGGCCTGTTTCTGTGCTGTATGATTCTGACTCTATAATAACTTGGCAGAATTCGGCAGGTTCAATGGAGATCAAGAACTTTGGTAGATTTTTTTGGTGAAAGATGTGGCAATCTACGGAACAATTTTCCACATCTGAGTTAATTTTGTCATCAGTCAAATTGAAATACCATATGTTGTCAATGACAAAATTCACATGAAAGCGTTAAAAACAAACACTCGACTCATTTAATAAACAAGCAACAACTTCATGAATCATCAAATTTACACACATTCATTCATTCAGAGTACCAATTATCCTCATTAAACTTGCAAGATCGGCAACAGATTAACACTCTCCTCTTTGCTAAATCTCAGCGTTCGGGGAAGAGGGAGAGCGCAGGGGTTAGAGTAACGGGTAACCTGCGTCGAGATTGGAGGAGATGCCCCTGTGTTTGGGTCGACCCGTAGGCCGAATCCTCTCAAAGCTGCTGGCACAGGAGTCCATTGGGTAAAGTAATTCAATGGTTGGGGGTGTGTAATGTGGTCCTGGGGAAAATCTCTGTGCGACTGCAATTAGAGGAACAGATTGACCATAATAATCGCTCGCAGGTTTCCTGTTTGACTCGAGCGGGAACGGCCATCTTGTTGCAGGCGGAAATCGAGAATAACAACTTTTGTTTTATGGCGCCTTTAACACAATAAAACATCCCAAGGTGCTTCACAGTAGCGCTGCAAAACAAAATAGGACACCGAGCTACGGAAAGAGGTGTTGAATTCGGTGTTCAAAAGCTTGCTCAAAGAGGTGGTGTTTACAGAGTGTCTTCTCGGAGGGAAGAGAGGTCACGAGGCAGAGGCGCTTTGACATATGGAGGGAATTCTGAAGTTCAGGACCCAAGCTGTTGAGGCACAACCATCAAGGGTGGAGCAATAAAAATTGGGAAACCTCAAGAAGCCAGAGAGTACATATAGAACATAGAACATAGAACAGGCCCTTCGGCCCTCAATGTTGTGCCGAGCAATGATCACCCTACTCAAACCCACGTATCCACCCTATACCCGTAACCCAACAACCCCCCCCCCCCCCCCCTTAACCTTACTTTTATTAGGACACTACGGGCAATTTAGCATGGCCAATCCACCTAACCTGCACATCTTTGGACTGTGGGAGGAAACCGGAGCACCCGGAGGAAACCCACGCACACAGGGGGAGGACGTGCAGACTCCACACAGACAGTGACCCAGCCGGGAATCGAACCTGGGACCCTGGAGCTGTGAAGCATTTATGCTAACCACCATGCTACCCTGCTGCCATGAGTCGGAGAGTTGTGGGACTGAAGGTGATTATAGAGATAGGGAGGGGTGAGGCTAGAACATAGAACAATACAGCACAGAACAGGCCCTTTGGCCCTCGATGTTGTGCCGAACAATGATCACCCTACTTAAACCCACGTAACCCGTATACCCATAACCCAACAATCCCCCCATTAACCTTTCACTACGGGCAATTTAGCATGGCCAATCCACCTAACCCGCACATCTTTGGACTGTGGGAGGAAACCGGAGCACCCGGAGGAAACCCACGCACACACGGGGAGGACGTGCAGACTCCACACAGACAGTGACCCAGCCGGGAATCGAACCTGGGACCCTGGAGCTGTGAAGCTTCGATTCGCTATGAGGGAAAACATGGGGCTGGGTTCTCCGTCGGCCGGACCCTCCGTTTTGCCAGTAGTGCAATTACACCCACGGATTTCCCAACGGCGCAAGGGTGCTCACAATGGGAAACCCCATTGGCCGGCTGCCGGGACGGAGAATCCCGCTGCCGGCGTGGGATGCGCAGCACCAGAAAATGGGTGGGGCGGGACGGAGAATCCCGCCCAAGATATTTAGTTTAAAGAAAAACTGCAGTCAGCCATTTCGGCAAAAGGCTAGATTTGATATCAAATCTCCACTAAAGTTAAAGTGACCACTTGCTGATTATGATCATTTATATTACGTTTAATAATTCAATGTTCAAACGAATGACATGTGAACAATAATTGTCACGTAATCCCGTTTTGAGACTTTTTTAGTGGAACAAGCTAGGGAAAAATGGATTTCAATTCTATCTTTACAAAACGAATGTCTGGGCAGAATTTTGTCAAATTTAAAAATTGGATTCGCTGGATTCTGGATTTCCCGTACCAGCCTCCCTGGACTGGCGCCGGAATGTGGCGACTAGGGGCTTTTCACAGTAACTTCATTGAAGCCTACTTGTGACAATAAGCAATTTTCATTTCATTTCATTTCATTCTCCGTTTTGGACACTAAGTCCCCACGTCGGCGTGAAAATGGTGGTCTCCCGGCGTACAACGGCCACTGATTCCCCATTTTGTGGGGGGGGCTAGCAGAGAGGCAGCTGCCGATACGGCCCTGAGTTCCGGTTCCCAGTCCGCGACGGTCTGCAGTGGCCGCGCCGTGCTCCATGGCGGACTCAGCCTGTGGACTTGGACCGCTAAAGTAGCACCCCCCCCTTCAGCTGCTAGTGTGCCACGGACCACCCATCCACAGTGCCCCCAGCCCCGAATGAAGCCCCACCCTGCCCGCGACCCCCCCCCCCCTCCCCCCCGCTGACTGTGGCGGCCCCGGGCTGAATCCGCAGCCGTCACGCCGAGTTCATGAACGGTGTGAGCACACGTGCGCCACGCCTTCGGGAACTCAGGCCAGTCGGGGATGGAGCATCGAGGGGCGGACCTCAGGCAATGGCCTGAGGCCGTGGATAATCGGCGCGGCGTACTCCACTTTTCAGGGGGCGGAGAATACAAAAACCGGCGCTGCTCCCAATGTGGGCGTCAAAACCGCCCCTTCGCCAAACGCGATTTCGGCGTCGGGAGCGGAGAATCCAGCCCATTGTTTCTGCAAGAGACTGTTTAGAAAACGGGATTTCTTTTTCACCGTATTTGATTTTATGCTTCTGATATTTAACGTGGAAATGGTTGAATTGGAACCTTTGCAATCCTGAAATCCTGTGAGATTCAGAAGAATAAATTACAAGTAACAGCTCAGGAGGAGGCCATCAGCCCATCAGACCTGTGCAAGCCCTTTGAAAGAGCTTTTCAATGAGACCCAGTCCGCTGCCTTCTCTCCAAAGTTCCGTAAATTGGGGAAAATATATTCTAATGGCACACAGTTCATGAAAGGCAAATTAAGTAAAGGTATTTCACGTTACAATGAACCACATCGCACATAAAGTTCTGTGGTCTTTCCGGCAAATGAATTGTTTCTATTCGGAGGAGTCACATATTGCCTGTATCTGCAGTTAGAAGAAAAAGTTAGAAGAACTTACTACATATAGAGGTACGTCGACTGTGAAGGTTTGGTTTTCAGTTCCAATTTCAATGCAATTTGATTCAGTTCAATTCAACACACTTCCAATTTCTTGAAAAGTCTTAGCCAGGTAGTCAAGCTATAACATGAGACACTTCATGAGAGTGGAGTGTTCTATCAAAGGTTGATGGGGAATGAGTAGCACTCCATCATTTGACTGATCCTAAAGCATGAATCGCAAGCCTCAATTCTCCGCACAGCAAGCTTCCGATTTCAAAGTGGTGGGAGGAATTATCTTATTTTGGTCAGGTTTCTGAGCGAGTCACTGTTGTTGCGCATTATGTCTGTCACTGGTTCAAAATGGTTTAGCAACAGGTCATTTACGATCGCTTTAATACTGTACCAAAATAACACCTTTGTGCCACACGTTGAACAAAAATTGTCTAAAATATCGCTGCAGTTGAAGTGGTTCTACGCACAACCAGGTTTCTTCAGTAATTTCACCTTCATTTGCCAGTTCAGCTCATTGTCAAACTCGCTCACTAACCTCTCCAAGATAGTCTCCTCACTGATATTGTGACTACTCGTTGCATAGTCATGGCTCAGGGAAAGTTCCTGCGCCCTCCTGAGACAGAATTATGTGAATTCGAAGCCCCCTTTAGGAAACTGAACATATAATTTGCTACTTCACAGCGCCAGGGACCCGGGTTCAATTTCAGGCTAGGGTCACTGTCTCTGCGGAGTCTGCACGTTCTCCCCGTATCTGCGTGGGTTTCCTCCGGGTGCTCCAATTTCCTCCCACAAGTCCTGAAAGACGTGCTGTTGGGTGAATTGGATATTCTGAATTCCCCCTCTGTGTACCTGAACAGGCGTGGAATGTGGTGACTAGTGGATTTTCACAGTAACTTCATTGCAGTGTTAATGTAAGCATACTTGTGACATGAATAAAGATTATTATTATTCTTGTAATCCAGGCTGACTGAGGGAGTGCGTGTCAGCGGAACCGTCATTCAGGTGGGATTTTAAACCAGGGTTCCACAACCTGCGGCAACTTCGACATCCCATGTGTTTGCTCCCAATCTTTACCAATCTTTGCATTATCAGGAGAAAATCCTGAACACAAATTAAGGAAAGTCGGAGCCCTGTTTTTATTGCAGGGGTGAAAAGCTAAACATCATGCTGCACTTTACACTTTCAAATAATTAAAAAATATATAAATTTAGAGTACCCAATTCATTTTTTCCAATGAAGGGGCAATTTAGCGTGGCCAATCCACCTAGCCTGCACATCTTTGGGTTGTGGGGGCGAAATCCGTGCAAACACGGGGAGAATGTGCAAACTCCACAGTGACCCAGAGCCGGGATCGAACCTGGGACCTCGGCACCGTAAGTCAGTAGTGCTAACCACTGTGCCACCGTGCTGCCCCCAAATAATTATTTTAATGAAAAACATCAATGTGCTCGAACTAAACCTGTTTGAGTGGTTTTGAACTACATGATTACGGATAATGCCCTTGATTCGGGGAAAAGGCTTCATAATTGAAACCACCGTATCTAAATTGATAAATTATTCTGAAGATGCTATCAGAAGCTTATTTTTATCGTTTAAATGAACAGCTGAAAACTTGTTCTAATATTATGCATTTTAAGCTTTGAAGATGGTTTTACTGACAAAGTCGTGGTGTAAAAACTGTCATAAATGCCATAATTTAATTATGACCAATTCAATTTTGATTTTTGTTTTCTATTGATACATAAATTTAATGTATGAAACTTTTACATTCCACCAGAGATTCCTGGCAATTTGTCAAGTATTGGGTTCAGAAATGCTGAATTTTCAACTTGCTGCTCCCAGTAGTGTCATCTCCAGGCAAAATGTTTTTTTTTTAAAGTCTTTCCAGTAAAGAAATTACACTTTTTGGCCCCTTAAATGGACAGGAAGAGAAACTGACACATGTGGTTGGGTCATGACCTCCTTGCTGTTTGTTCGAGCTTGCTGGACTACTTACTGCGTTCCTACTGTGTTGGACAGGGGCTGGTTTAGCTCACTCAGCTAAATCACTGGATTTTAAAGCAGACCAAGCAGGCCAGCAGCGTGGGTTCCCGTACCAGCCTCCCCGGACAGGCGCCGGAATGTGGCGACTAGGGGCTTTTCACAGTAACTTCATTGAAGCCTACTTGTGACAATAAGCAATTTTCATTTGAATGTGGGGCTGGTTTAGCTCATTCGGCTAAATCGCTGGCTTTTAAACCAGACCAAGCAGGCCAGTAGCACGGTTCGATTCCCGTACCAGCCTCCCCGGACAGGCGCCGGAATGTGGTGACTAGGGGCTTTTCACAGTAACTTCATTGAAGCCTACTCATGACAATAAGCGATTTTCATTTTCATTTCATTACATTAACACCAGTAACTACACTTCAATAAGTACTTCATTGACTTTCCTGAGTTCATGGAATACAAGTTCTGTCCTGGATTCAAATAAATTTGATTTGGGCCACTGTCCGTGTGGAGTTTGCATATTCCCCCCATGTCTGCGTGGGTTTCACCCCCACAGCCCAAAAACATGTGCAGGTTAAGTGGATTGGCCACACTAAATTGCCCCTTAATTGGAAAAAAAAACACAATTGGGCACCCTAAATTTATAAAATAAATAAATAAATAAAAATTTGATTCAATAACGTCAACAGAAATAGCAGAAAAGAATTTATGTGAAAGAGAGTGAGCATTCGCACAAGATGTTTGTTCCTTGCTGGAGGTCCTGGAGGAGAGCTTCTGGGTGGGTTTCTCTGGTCTCCCCATGGTGTGTTTCTTGGCCGTGGGAGACGGCCCATGGTTGGCCGGCGAGGGATCTCTGGTCCCGCTCTACCAATGGGATTTCCCATTGAATCCACCCCACGCTGCTGGGAAACCTGTGGTGGGTGTGCGCCGTTGGCATGTACAGCTGGAATACCGTGCCCGCTGACTGTAAACCCATCTGCCAGGATGATACCAGACTCGCACCGTTCCCTGGATCTGAGCCAAAGGCGGAGAGGAGGTGGCCACAGCTCTTTAAATAAAAAAGGCAAAAAATTCCGGATGCTGGAAATCTGAAAATGCTGAAAAATCCCAGCAGATCCGACAGAAAGAGAGACAGAGTTAACGCTTCAAATCCAATGTGACTCTTCTTCTCCTTGTCTCTCCACAGATGCTGCCAGATGTGCTGAGCATTTCCAGCAGTTTTGTTTTTACTTCTCTCAAAAAAAAGCATCTGATTGACTGCAACACATACTTTTTCTCTGGTGTAGCTATCAAGAAACTTAGCGTGTAATTAATATATATTTTTAAAAGGGGCTCAGATGCCTCCAAGAAAATGACCTTGGACGATGCCCAAATGCTCCAGCAACTAATTCCAGGTCAAGGCGTTGATAAGCTGCCAAACGCAAAGTTGCATGACATTAGAGAAATTGCTGGGAGTGGAGAAAATGTCACTGAGCTACTTCCAGACCTGGGTAGAGGCACAGGGAGCCATTAACAAAAAAAAACACATGCGTCGCACGGTGGCGCAGTGGCTAGCGCTGCTGCCTCACTGCGCCAAAGATCCGGGTTCGATCCTGGCTCCGGGTCACTGTCTTTGTGGAGTTTGCACGTTCTCCCCGTGTCTGTGTGGGTCTCTCCCCCACAACCCAAAGATGTGCAGGGTAGGTGGATTGGTCATGCTAAAATTGCCCCTTAATTGGAAAAAATTAATTGTGTACTTAAAATTATACTAAAAAATAATAACAAATAAATAATTCGGCGCCTCGATTTGAACATTTTCAAATTTTGCCCTCTCTACCTCTGTAATATCTTCCAGCCTTCCAACGCTCTGAGACCTCTGCACCACTCCTCCAATTATGGACACTTGAGCATCCTCAATTTCCTCCACCCCGGCACTTCGGACTGCATCCTCAGCTACTGAGGCATGTATCAACCATGGCTCAATGGGCATTGGGTTCACGCTGCGTTCCGGGCCTTCAGCTCAAAAATCAAGACTAATATTTTTTTGCAAAAGCAAGGGAGATCTGCAATAGCAGTAGTGTGCCAGTGGCACGGTGGCTAGCTCATGGTGCTGCCTCACGGAGCATTGGTGCAGCCATGATGGGCCTCCTTCTGCACTGTAAGGAGTCTATGGGAGCTGACTTTTAAGACTTGAAACCTCTTGACTCTTGCAACAGATCCTTCAGAACTATTTTGAAGATGAGTGGGGCTGCTTTCACTGGTGTCCTGGCCAATATTCATCATTCAATCCAAAGCACAAAGACAGACTGTCTGATCATTATTACATTGCCGCTTGTGGGAGCTTGCTGTGCGACGATTGGCTGCCACATTTCCAAAGTAACAACAGGTGGCTACACTTCAAAAGTACTTCATCGGCTGGAAAGTGCCATAAAAGGGGCTAAATCTTTCTTTTTACCTTTTTCAGGAATTCCGGTTGGCATTTTCCCATCCCACCCACCGCAGGAATCATTCCGGGCCACGGGTAAAATTTGACAGGCCAGCCAAGGATCTCTTGTCTTCGGGGGCGGGAATTTCCAGTTCCACTTCGGGCAGGAGAAGAAAAATCCTTCCAAAACCTCGCTGTCTGTCTCGCCCTTTCTCCTCCTTTATGACACCCCTCAAACCTTGACAAAGCCTGCCCCATAATAACTTTATGTGGAGCGGTGTCTAATTTAGTTTGAACATGCTCCTGTGAAGCACCCCGAGGTGGTTTTTTTAATAAAACATCATTGGTGCCATGTAAATGCAAGTTGCTGTTATTGCATCTGTAGCATCAAGGCCCTTTAGCGAGTTTTAAATTCTGTATCGCAATCCAAAAACGTCTTTGAGGGCAGAGAATTATAATTCCTCATCTTGACACATGCCCAGTCACTGCCGAGTGATCTGCAGAAGATCACAAACTGTTATTGTGTTGCATTACCTTTTCACAGCTCGACAGAGAGATCAAAGCCAAATGATATCGGTTTTAGACTTGTATCAAATTTGCTGTAGTTATTGGTCAACTGATAATAACCATCCAACATTCCCAGCCTTGGGATATTTCAAGCCGAGAGTGGAAGTCACAACGTTGGGATATGCAGCTTGGATTGCCATAGCCTCAAATTAATTTTCTGTTTGAACGACATCTAAAGTGTTGTCAGAGTTTTCCAGTGTCTCCAGTTGTAAATCCTCCCTCGGAAAATACAGAAATGACTAATTGTCAAAATCGAAACAGGGTCGGTGCTGGAAATCTGAAATAAGAAACAATGGCCAACGTTTTCCAGCCCTTCCCGTCGCTGGCATCTTCCAGTCCTGCCAATGTTGGACGTTCCCCGGGCGGCGCGTTGCCCAGCGGCGGAAGGTGCGGACGATGTAAATCTCCGTGGACATCGGTCAGACCAGAAGATCCCGCCGCAAGCCAATGACTGGCTGACTGCAACAGGAAGTTACATCGGTGGGGGGGAAGGGGGGAGGATGGAAAATCCAGCCCAATAACAAATTCTATTCATATAGCACCTTTAACATACAGGGACATTATACGGCAATGTTTCACCACTGAACCATGGCAGTACTGCGTAGAGACCACATTGGGAGTACGGTGTACAATTCTGGTGCGGCAACTTAAAGGAGGGATCTGCTCTGGTAGCTACAGTATTTATATGGCTAGTCCAGTTCAGTTTCTGGTCAATAGTAAACCCAGGATGTTGATAGTGGGGGTTCAGTAATGGTAATGCCATTGAATGCCAAGTGGCGATGGTCAGACCCTCTCTTGTTGGAGGGTCACCTTGGGCCAATTCCAACCCCACTTGACCCAGAGTTGCAACAAGGTTGAAATTCTATTTTATTTTAAAATACCCGAGGTATTTGGCTTCCCAATAATTCCAGTCACCAGGTTTGTAAATTTAAACACAATTAAATTTTTTGTATGAACAGTAACTATAATTAAATAGGCAAGAAATACAACTGGTTAATTACTTTTAATCTCTAATGCCCCATCCCCCTTTTTAACTTGCCTCACACTCTACACACATACACACAAGCAAAGAGTGGAAAGTGGGGTGTAAAATAATGATGAAAGTAAAATGATAAGCGTCTTTGTTACAGATGACATCTTCCAGTTAGTTTCACCTTCAGTCTAGGCTTTGAGACGGATGATATCTTTTCTTTCAGATTGTAATGGTTTTCACTGCAGACTCACAGAAATAGCAGGCAGCCAGCATTCGAGAGAGACAGAGACAGCTTCTTCTCTCAGGGTCTAGAAGCTTCTACATTCAGACAGTAGGCAACAGAGCAGAGAGAGAGAGAGCTGCTTCCATCTTGAGGGCCCAGTGCCTCTCCTGGGTTCTCTCCAAAAAACCGACCTGACAGGAACCAATCGCTGTCAGTTGCCGGGTAGAATACTGTCCCTGGCCAATCCATTGGTCACCAGCCAACCAATTGAAATGAACCCCTCCAATGACTTGGGTGCCATAAAGCCTGGGTTCTTCTGTCCAAAATACAGAACTTTGTAACACAGTGTTCTCTTTTGACACTTTGACTTCCTGACGTCCTCTGCTCGACTTAAAGGCATGTCTGCATTGACGATCCATGGACTAAAAATTATAAAGACAAAATAAAAGAAATAGAAACAAAGGGAATCCACAGGAAGGGCCTGGCACTTCTGTAGCGCGAATGTAACTTGCCACTTACCAGTCCAAGCCTGGAGAATGTCCATTTCTTGCTATATTTGGACAGTATCTGAGGAATCATGAATGGTGCTGAACATTGTGCAGTCATCAGTGAACATTCCAACTTCTGACCTTATTATTGGAGGAAGGGCATTGGTGAAGCAGTTGAAGGTGGTTCGGCCTAGGACACAACCCTGAGGAACTCCTGCAATGATGTCCTGGAACTGAGATGATTGACTTCGAACCACTACAGCAATCTTCCTTTGTGCCTAGTTTTGCTAGGGCTCCTTGATGCCACACTCGGTCAAGTGCTGTCTGGAGGCAGGTCATGCCTTACAAGCCTCATTGAATTCTTTGAGGATGTGATGAGACACATTGATGAAGGTCGGGCAGTGGATGTGGTATATATGGATTTCAGTAAGGCATTTGATAAGGTTCCCATGGTAGGCTCATTCAGAAAGTTAGGGGGCATGGGATACAGGGAAATTTGGCTGTCTGGATACAGAACTGGCTGGCCGAAAGAAGACAGCGAGTGGTAATAAATGGAAAGTATTCCGCCTGGAGGTTGGTGACCAGTGGTGTCCCGCTCTTTGTGGTTTTTATAAATGACTTGGATGAGGAAGTGGAAGGGTGGGTTAGTAAGTTTGACGATGACATGAAGGTTGGTGGAGTTGTAGATAGTGTTGAGGGTTGTTGCAGGTTACAACAGGACATTGACAGGATGCAGAGCTGGGCTGAGAAGTGGCAGATGGAGTTCAACCTTGATAAATGCGAAGTGATTCATTTTGGAAGGTCGAATTTGAATGCTGAATACTGGGTTAAAGGCAGGATTCTTGGAAGTGTGGAGGAACAGAGGGATCTTGGGGTCCATGTTCATAGATCCCTCAAAGTTGCCACAGGTTGATAGGGTTGTTAAGAAGGCGTATGGTGCATTGACTTTCATTAACAGGGGGATTGTGTTTAAGAGCCATAAGGTTTTGCTGCAGCTTTATAAAACCCTAGTTAGACCACACTTGGAACATTGTGTTCAGTTCTGATCGCCTCATTATAAGAAGGATGTGGATGCTTTGGAGAGGGTACAGAGGAGATTTCCCAGATGCTGCCTGGACTGGAGGACATGTCTTATGAAGAAAGGTTGAGGGAGCTAGGGCTTTTCTCACTGGGGCGAAGAAGGCAGAGAGGTGACTTAATAGAGGTGTACAAGGTGATGAGAGGCATGGATAGAGTGGATAGCCAGAGACTTTTCCCCAGGGTGGAAATGGCTGTCATGAGGGGACATAATTTTAAAGTGATTGGAGGAAGGTATAGGGGAGATGTCAGAGGTAGGTTCTTTACACAGAGAGTGGTGAGTGTGTGGAATGCACTGCCAGCAGAGGTGGTGGAGTCAGAGTCACTAGGGACATTTAAGTGACTCTTAGACTGGCACATGGACAGCAGTAAATTGAAGGGGTGTAGGCCAGGTTGATCTTAGATTTAGATAAATGGTCGGCACAACATCGTGGGCTGAAGGGCCTGTACTGTGCTGTACTGTTCTGTGTTCTATTTCAAGGGCAGTCACCTTCAGCTTACCTCAGGAGTAGAGTATCTGGGCCACAGAATGACGACACAAGAATGACCAAATGTGGAAGGGAAAATTTGAGTGATTAAGGAAACTCCAGACCTCAGGAATTTGTCAGAGGAGGGGCACTGTAGCACAGTGGTTAGCACAGTTGCTTCACAGTTCCAGGGTCCCAGGTTTGATTCCCCGCTTGGGTCACTGTCTATGCCGAGTTTGCACTTTCTCCCCGTGTGTGCATGGGTTTCCTCTGGGTGCTCCGGTTTCCTCCCACAGTCCAAAGATGTGCAGGTTAGGTGGATTGGCCACGCTAAAAACTTGCCCTTAGTGTCCAAAACGTTTAAGTGGGGTTACTGGTTTACAGGGATAGGGTGGAGATGTGGGCTTAGGTAGGGTTCTCTTTCCAAGGGCCGTGCAGGCTCGATGGGCCAAATGGCCTCCTTTTGCACTGTAAATTGTATGATTCTATGACTCTAGCGCAAGTTATTTTTGGGCTTCGTACAATATTATGGAAAGTTCTTGCCAGAATTGTCAGCATTGTTGACTCCACTGTACCGACTTCTGCACAAAGAAACCAATAGGAAGTGGGAGTCCACATGGAAGGCAGCTTTCAAGAATGTGAACGTTCTGCTGCTTTGGCTATTCCGTTAGTCCATTTTAATCCAGACAGAGAACTTATCGTGTTGTGTGATGCCTCGCCCGATGAAGTAGCACGGGTAGGAAAAACCCATTGGTTTTGTATCTGGGATACTGACAAAGGCTGGAAAGAGATATTCAAGTCAAGAGGGTCTAACTATCGTTTCTGTGGTGAAAATATGAAATCAGTACCTCTGCAGTCGTTCCTTCACCATGTGTACCAACCACACGCCGTTGATGAATCTTTCCAGTGCGTCTAAATGTATTCCTCCCTTGGCCTCAGCAAAAATACAGGGCTGGGCACTTCCACTGTCAGCTTATCAGCACAATATCTTGTACAGAGCAGGGAAATGTGCGGAAGTCATGGAGGAAATTCATAAGCTTCATCCAGGTGCTTCTAGAATGGAAGGTCTAGCCAGGTCGCATGTTTGGTGACCTAATATGGATCTGGACTTGGAGAACAGGTCCAGCATGTCAGGTGAACCAGAAGATGGCGCCACTAACACCACTTCATCCACGGGAGTGGCCTGATAATGGTCCGGAATGCATGTGGACTTTGTGGGAGCTTTCATGAACAACATGTTTTTGATGGTCGTGGATGTGCAATCGAAATGGTTAGAAGCACATATCATTAGTAATATTATAGCTCCTGTGACAATTGAGAAACTCCGTCAAACGTTTTCCACTCGTGGTCTACCAGAATCACGCGTGTGGGATAACGGCACTACCTTTACAAGTGTATTATTTCAAGAATGTGTGCAAAAGAATGGTATACGCCATATGCGTGCTGTACCGTCTCATCCGGCTTCGAATGGTTTGGCGGTCCGAGCTGTTCAAACTCTGAAGGAAGGATTGAAAAGAATGGCAAGTGATACTTTGAGTGCAAAGCTCTCAAGATTTTTATTCCAGCATGGCCTCACAACCCAACCCAGAACCGGGCTCTCTCCAGGCAGAAGGCCGACATTTCACCTGGATTTGCTTCATCCGGATCTCAAAGTGAAAATGAGCAGAAGACACGAGAAGAAACAGCAGGGACATAACGACCATGCCAAAGAGAGGCAGTTCAACCCGGGTGATTAGGTTTACATTCGGAGCTCTGGTGGTGACCAGAGGTGGTTACCGGGAATAATTTTGAACAAAAGTGATCCTCTATCTTGGGACATGAGACTGCAATACAGAAAAGTTGTTCAGAGACACCAAGACCATATTCGTTTACGTCGGGACTCGGAATTAGCAACCATTACAGATAACATGGCAGAAGGTAATGATGCTGGGGCTAGTCATAGAATCCCAAAGTGCAGAAGGAGGTCATTTGGCCCATCGGGTCTGCATGGGCCCTCTGAAAGAGCACCACACTTTGGCTCACCTCCCCACCCTATCTCCGTAACCCAGTTACCCCCACCTAACCTTTGGACACTAAGGGGCAATTTAGCGTGGGCTAATCCACCAAACCTGCACATCTTTGAACTGTGGGAGGAAACCGGAGCACCCGGAGGAAACCCACGTAGACACGGGGAGAAAGTGCAAACTCTGCATAGACAGTCACCCAAGGCCGAAATTGAACCCCGGTCCCTGGAGCTGTGAGGCAGCACTGGCCACCGTGTCGCCCAGTGCTAGCCACTGTGCCACCGTGCCACCCAGTGCTAGCCACTGTGCCACCGTGCCGCCCAGTTCACCAGAAAGTGGTTCCTGTGTTTCCAGGTTTGCCAGTTGACTCTGCTGCGAGAGTGGAACAGGGATGTTCAAATTCAAATTCTCAAACTACCCTCTCACCTAAGATTCCAGATCCAGCATTACAAGATTCGCCAGTGGTACTGCATAGGTCGCAATGCAACTGCAAAGCTCCTGACAGACATCCATATAGTTAAGACATTACTCTTGTTGTATTTCAGCCCTGATTGGGGATTGAAATTCAAAGGAGAGGAGTGTTACAGAGCATCATTTTGAGTACTGAGAGTTCTTATAAGCCTTCTCTTACTGTTTTACTGACATCTGTTGGAGATTCTGAGCACATGTGAGCTTTGAGTGAGCTTTTGCAGTCTGCAAGAGTGTTCTGCAAGCAGGACCTGTTTTACTCCTGCTCCTGTTTTCATAGTTATTACTGTTATTGTTAAACTTAGTTATTCTTCTCATTAAAGACATTCCTTCTTTTAAACAATGCATTCGACTTCCAGCTTTGGGGCCTCAAGTTACCACAAGACGATTGACCTCGAACCACCACAGCCATCTTCCTTTGTGCCGGTTAATTCTTTCACCAGACGTGGACATCGCTGGCTAGTCCAGCATCTATTGCCCATCCCTAGTTGCCCTCGAGGAGGTGGTGGTTTGTTTGATAATGCCCCTTGTGATGTGAGTGTCACTTTAAGAAAGATTATATTTTTACCACATGGCTTGTAGCACGGCTTCAGTGATGTCATTTGTGGGTGGAGCTGGGCTGTGGCTGTCAGCTGTTCCAGTGAACTGAAAACACATTGGCAAACTGCTTTGGTAACTTCAAAGATAGAGTTGCTATCCAGAAGAAGTTTTGAATCTGCTGGTTGGAGGCTGGATCTCTGGGAAAGGACCAGTCCCATTCAAGTGAGATTACAGTATGCTGGGCCATGCCCTTGCAAGGGGTTTCGGTTTATTGGATTTTGTATTGAATTGGAACAGCTACTAAGGGGGATTCATCAAGAGTTATATACACAGATTACCATAGTTGTTGTGTGTTTTTTCATGTTTGTAATTGAGAACAACTTCTTGCTAACTGTTTTATATATGCTAACTACATTCTTAGAATAAACCTTGTTTTGATAAAAGTGCCTGGGAAATCAGATGAATCATACCTGAAGTGAAGGCTCCTGTGTTCATCCTAGCCAAATTCAACATAAAAGTTATAGGTCAAGTGAGCGTCATCATGCACATTGGAGTTTCTTCGCCCTGACCCATAACACCCTGTGAAGAATCATTGGATGTTTGACTATGTTAAAGGCGCTAAACAAAGACAAGTTGTTGTTGCAGTGTGGGTGTCATGGCAGACCCCCAAGCTGGGAATTTCCTCAGTTGTCCCTCCTTGTTCCACCGCTACAACGTGGCTGGAAATGCAGTAGCGATGTGCATACCTGCAGCTCTGTCAAAGTTATTGCTAAGTTACGGCAGTAGAACGGCAATGACCTCAAGGAAATTCCTGGCAACAATCTCTCCCAAAAGACAGAAAAACAGTACTGCTAGTCCAAAATTATTTCAAGCGTGATTCTTTACAAAGGCAAAAAATTAATCAGTAGATGAGATCATAATATAGTACTTTAACACCGGCACATTAATCTGTTCTCTGAGGCGCACACTAATGAGTCATTCTGTGATTCTTTGAGTTCTTTTATCAGATTTCTTTGAGGTTCTGTGCCATCAATGAATGGGCTTTAGTCACCAAGAACTTCTGGCTCCCCGGAACGATGCTGAGGCCAAAGCATGAATCACATGAGCTGAAACCAGCCGAGAGCGGCAATGTTCAGCAGGATGTAAAGTGTTACTGAAAATCGGAACTAAAGATAGGCCATGTTGAAGATGCTCAGCAGGCAGGTGGCATCATTGGAAAGGGCAAGGTAGGGCTAACCTTTCAGTCCGGTGATCTTTCATCATAACCCAGCCACAGGAGCGCACCTCTGTTCGGCAAACCCTGAACACCAATGCTAAAACACCAATGGCTCACATTTATGCAGCGTCAAAGTGTCCCACAGTGTTTCACAGGAATTTATCAGAACAAAATGTGACACTGAGCCACTTCAGGCGATACTAAGGTAAGTTTCTTGGGCAATTAAGGCGTGTCCAAAAATGAGAAAGAGAAAGAGAAAGAGAAATAATTCCAATGTTTAGGGCCTAGACAGTCCCACCAATGGTGGAGGGCGACAGTCACTCAACGGGAATGTTACTGGAATAATCCTGATGCCCAGCCTAGTGATTCCAGATGTGACGTATCCCACTATGAAAGTCACCATAGTCCCAAAGGACCATTGGCTGCTCTCCCCTTTGAGAGCTGTCTGGCGGTGATGGTCACCACACCTCAGGCACGGGACAAGGCTGCGAAGGTGGCACCGTCATGGTAACTCAGCCTGTACGGGAATTGAACCCACGCTGTTGGCGTCGCTCTGTATCACAAACCAGCCGTCCAGCCAACCGAGCTAACCGGCCATTTAATACATCGGAAGTAATGCTGGTTTCATTCATATCACAGAACTGCTGGGTTGTCCCAAAAAAAACCCCATCTGGCTCACCTATGTCTTTCACAGGAGGAAATCTGCCATCCTTATCTGGTCTGGTCACCATGTGACTCCCGACTCACAGCAATGCAATTGCCTCTTGACCAAAATAACCGAGCGAGTAAGTCTGAGGGCAATTCGGATGGGTAATAAATGCTGGCCTTTCCAGCGACACTCACATCCAAAGGCAAATGCAAAGTTATTTTCTTCAAAGCGGGGATGCCCAAGAGGCCTGAATTGGAGAAGTGCAAAAAGCTAAGGGTGAGATTATCCGTTTCGCCAGCCCCGTTTTCCGGTATGGCGTGCCCCTGCCGACAGTAGGATTCTCCGTTCTCGCAGCCGGCCAATGGGGTTTCCCATTATGACCACCTCACGCCTTCAGGGCACCCGCGGGCGTGGGTGCGCTGCCGGCAGACCGGAGCATCCTGCCAACGGGGAATTCCGCTGAAGAGTTTTTTAGGGATGGAGCAGTTTGCCGAGATGGGGAAGGGACAAGAACATGGAGGGATTTGAAAATAAGGATGATTGTTTTTTTTTAAATCGAGGCCTTGTCAAATTAGGAGATAAATAAGGTCAGTGAGCAAAGCGATGATGGGTGAACAGGGATTGGTCCTACTACCATGCCCCAAGGTTTTTCGTAGGAACATTATCAACAGGTTTGAGCCCAAGCCACATAAAGAGATATTAGGACAGAACACTTGGTACAAGTGGTAGGTTTTACAGAGCCACTTGAAGGAGAAGTGAGACATAGAAATCTGGGTAGACCTAGAGGTAGATTTTCAAATCCCGCCCACCATGGGAATCATCTGGTCAGGACGGACAACTTGACATAGTATTGAAAGACCCATTGACCACGGGTGAATATTTCCCATCCCTGGTGTCATGTGAGAGTACCTTTAAGAAATGGGTGTTTATAAATGGTGTGTATATAAGTATTTGTAGTGAGAGTACCTTTAAGAAATGGGTGTTTATTACTGCAATGATCTCAGAGAGCGGGTGGAGCTGGGCTGTCTGTCGGCTTTTTACTTTTGTTTTAGGCTGTTTGCTGCAGGGTGTGTTTTAGTTTCATTTTCAGAGCTGGATAGCTGCAGTCACAGCCAGAAGGTATATGAATCTCTCTCTGTAATCTAAAGACTGTAAATCGATCCTGGTGATTTAAAACTAATAACAGTAGTCACTTTAACATGATGTGCTTCTGGTCAAAGGTGTTTTAAGTCTTGTGGATGTTAAAAAGGAAAGCTTAAAGGTTTAGTCTTTGGGGGTTGTATTTGAATTAATGGTTGCTAAGATGTTCACTGTATGCTTTAAAAAGGTTAACTTGAGTTCATAGAATAAACATTATTTTGCTTTAAAAAATACTTTTCCATTTCTGCTGTACCACACCTGTAGAGGGGGCCGTGTGCTCCCCATGCCACAACCTAGTAAAAGTTGTGGGTCAGGTGAACTCCATGATACACTTTGGGGTTCTCTAAACCCTGGCCCATAACACCGGTGTGGGAATTCCACGGTCTCGGGCCTAAAAAGGCTGAAAGCATGACCACCAATGCCAAAGATGCACTGGCGCAAAGATGCATTGGCGCATCTTGACTGAGGCATCAACTTAATTGGACACCAGTTCACACTTCATTCAAACCTCACATACCATGTTAATGTCGTGTCGAGGCCTAATTGGATTTGAACTGGAAACAGCTGGCTTGCCCTGTAGATCAAAGTACCTGGCCTGTGTTCTTCCGAACCTCACAGCGTCTGAAATCATGTTGTGAACAATAGAACGAGAAAACATCCATCTCACAAACTTCAAAGTCATTCCCCTTTCCTCAAATATAATTCAAAACATCCACGACAACCCTTTTCCCATTCAGAAGATAAACCATTCGAAATTTCAAAGATACAGCTCCAGGATTAGCAGCAGTGCATTTGCTCAACCCTTTCCCCCTCACAGAGGCACACACACACACAACAGAAATCACTTCCAGACAGAAGACATTTTAAATCATTACAATATTAAGCATCATTACAAATAAAATGTTAAAAAAAAAAATGTCAAGTTGACTTTCCAATAAATTGAAACAGGTTGGAACCCAGATTCCAGATCCAACACACAGATTTCTTTAGTCTGTCAGGGGATGTGTGCATCACTGGCGAGGCTAGCCTTTCTTCCCCATCCCTAATTGCCCTGGGACTGAAGGCAGTTAAGGGTCAATCATATTGCTGGGTAAGGATGGCAGATTTCCTTCCCATTGGAGAACCAGATGGGTTTTTGCAACAATCGGTGAGAGTCACCATCATTGAAACTGACTTTATATTCCTGATTTATTACTTGAACTTAACTTCCACCAGGGACCGTGGCGTCCTATGTCTCCAGAGGCGGGGACCTCTCCTTCGTGGAACTGCTTTCTGTGGCAGTGAATTCCACAGGCTCACCACTCTATGAGTGAAAGATTTTCTCCTCATCTCAGTCCTAAATGGTTTTCCCCGTACTCTTTGAATGTGACTCCTGGTTCTAGACTCTCGAGTCACCAGGAGCATCCTTCCTGCATCTACCCTGTCTAGTCCTGTTGGAATTTTATAGGTTTCTATGCGTTCGCCCCCTCTCATTCTTCTAAACTCCAGCAAACATAATCCTAGCCGACCCAATCTCTCCTCATACGTCAGTGTCACCATCTCAGGAATCAGTCTGGTAAACCTCTGCTGCACTCCGTCTAAAGCAAGAACATCCTTCCTCCGTTAAAAAGGCCAGAACTGTACACAATAGTCCAGGTGTGGCCTCACCAAGGTCCTGTAAAATTGCAGAAAGACTTCCCTTCTCCTGTACTTGAACCCTCTTATTATGAAGGCCAACATTCATTTGCCTTCCCTACTGCCTGCTGCAGCTAGAATCATAGAATCATAGAATCCCTACAGTGCAGCAGGAGGCCATTCAGCCCATCGGGTCTGCACCCACCTGCTAAATGAGCACTCCGCCCTAGCTCACTCTCAATAACCCCTGAACCTAACCTACACATTTAGACATGAAAAGGCAATTTAGCATGGCCAATCCACCTAACTGCGCACCTTTGGACTGTGGGAGGAAACCGGAGCACCCGGGAGAATCCCACGCAGGCACGTGGAGAAAGTGAAAACTCCAAACAGACAGCCCCCCGAGGCCAGAATAGAACCTGGCACTGTGAGGCAGCAGTGCTAACCAGTGTGCCACTGTGCCATCTCATGACTATTTTCATGCTTACTTTCAGAGACTGGTGTACAAGGACACCGGAACTCAATGGGCTGGTTTAGCACAGGGCTAAATCGCTGGCTTTGAAAGCAGACCAAGGCAGGCCAGCAGCACGGTTCAATTCCCGTAACAGCCTCCCCGAACAGGTGCCGGAATGTGGCGACTAGGGGCTTTTCACAGTAACTTCATTTGAAGCCTACTTGTGACAATAAGCGATTTTCATTTTTTTCATTTCATTCCACTTTCTTAATCTTTAGCCATTCAGATAATAGTCTGCCTTCCTGTTTTTGCTACCAACGTGATAACGTAACATTTATCCACATTATACTGCATCTGCCATGCATTTGCCCACTCACTCGACATGTCCAAATCACACTGAAGCATCTCTGCATCCTTCTCACGGCTCAGCTTCCCATCCAGCTTTGTGTCATCTGTAAATTTGGAGATATTACATTTAGTTCCCTCATCTGAATCATTAGTATATATATAGTGAGTCACTACAGCACAAATCCCTGTGGTTTCCCACTAGTCTCTGCCTGCCATTTGGAAAAAGGCCCGTTTATTCCTACTCTTTGCTTCCTGTCTGCCAACCAATTTTCTATCCATCTCAATACGCTACCCCCAATCCCATGTGCTTTAATTTTATAAACTAATCTCCTATGTGGGACTTTCTTGAAAACCTTCTGAAAGTCTGAATAAACCACATCTACTGGCTCCCCCTTGTCAACTGTTACATCCTCAAAGAAATCCAGTAGGTTTATCAAGCATGATTTCCCTTTTGTAAATCTAAACTGACTCTGTCCAATCCTGCCATTGTTTTCCAAGTGCTCTGCTATTAAATCTTCTATAATGAACTCTAACATTTTCCCCACTGCCGATGTCAGGCAAACTGGTCTATAATTCCCTGGTTTCTCTCAACCTCCCTTTTTAAATAGTGGGGTTACATTAGCTACTCTGCAATCTGCAGGAACTGTTCCAGAGTCTATAGAATCTTGGTAGATGACCACCAATGCATCCCCTATTTCTCGAGCCAGTTCCTTAAGAACTCTGGGATTTAGATTATCAGGCTCTGGGGATTTATCAGCCTTCAACCCCATAAATGTCCTCCACGCTATTTCCCTACGAACACTAATCTCCTTCAAATCCTCCCTTTCATTAAACTCTGGGTTCCCCAACATTTCTGGTATGTCATTTCTGTCCTCCTTTGTGAATATAGAACCAAAGTATGTATTTAGTTGATCAGCCATTTCCTTGTTCCCCATTATAAATTCCCCAGTTTCTGACTGTGAGGAACCTGCATTTACCTTAATCAATCTTTTTTCTCTTCACATACCTATAGAAGATTTCACAGTCAGTTCCCCGCAAGCTTACTTTCATATTCTATTTCCCCTTCTTAATCAATCCCTTTGTCCTCTGTTGAACCCTAAACTGCTCCCAGTCTTCAGATCTGTTTTTCTTTCCAATTTGTATACCTCTTCCTTGGATCTAATACTACCTCTAATTTCCCTTGTAAGCCATGGTTTGGCCACTTTTCCCATTTTATTTTTGTGCCAGAGAGGAATCGCTCATGCTCAAGACATGTCGAACAACTAGATTGCCAATGATTCCTTTCTCATTACACAGTATGTAGTCTCAGATGGCCTTTTCTCCAGTTGGTTCCTCAATGTATTGGTCCAGAAAATCATCCCGTTTGCACTTCAGGAATTCCTTCTTTAATTTACTAATCTTTATTGTCACAAGCCGGCTTACATTAACACTGCAATGAAGTTACTGTGAAAAGCCTCTAGTCACCACATTCCGGCACCTGTTCGGGTACACGGAGGGAGAATTTAGAATATCTAAATTACCTAACAGCGCGTCTTTTGGGACTTGTGGGAGGAAACTGGAGCACCCGGAGGAAACCCACGCAGACACGGGGAGAATGTGCAGACTCCGCACAGACAGTGACCCAAGCCAGGAATCGAACCTGGGACCCTGGTGCTGTGAAGCAACAGTAGTAACCACTGTGCTAACCGTCTCTAATTTCCTGTTTAATGCCATTCCCAACATCAACACTACAGTTTTGGGGTCTATATACAACCCCCACTAACATTTTTTGTCCCTTGATGTTTCTCAGCTCTACCCATACTTATATACTAATTCCACATCCTCGAAGCTAATATCCTTCCTCACTATTGCATTAATTTCCTCTTTAATCAACAATGCAACCCCACAGCTCTTTCCTTTTTGGTGTCCTTACTATGTACTGAATAGCCTGGATGTTCAATTCCCAACCCTGGCCACCCTGCAACCATGCCTCCGTAATCCCGACTATATCATACCCCTTTACCTCTACTTGCGCAATTCTGGCCTTGGGTGACTGTGTGGAGTTTGCACTTTCTCCCCGTGTCTGCGTAGGCTTCCTCCCACAGTCCAAAGATGTGGAGGTTAGGTGGATTGGCCCTGCTAAATTGCCGCTCGGTGGGGTTACGGTGATAGGGTGGGGGATTGGGCCGAGGTAGGGTGCTCTTTCAGTGGGTGGGTGCAGACTCAATGGGCCGAATGGCCTCCTCCTGCACTGTAAGGATTCTATTATTAATTTATGTGATTAATATATAATATTTATGCATCTCCCCACATATTTGTTTTTACTAAATGCCTAATTAGACAAGATATTGGAGAGCAAATCAAACCGGTGGAATCTTTTTGATGTCAGGAAGGAAGGAACACACAAATCAAAAAGGAAAACCAAGGGTAGCACGGTGGCGCAGTGGTTAGCTCTGCTGCCTCA